>NC_142110.1:48755340-49058370 GCF_056152115.1 Neolamprologus brichardi | reverse complement strand
TTAATAATATGAATACAATATAGATACTGTACAGTAGAGTTAGCTGTAAAGTAGTGAGGTGAAGTAAGGTTTTCCAAAAATCAAAGCAAACAAACAAAAAACCCTCCACAAACAGATGAAACCAGTGTAATTTTGGACATAAATCAAGATGAAATATCTCGGTTGGTTTTGAAGGGTTAGTGAAGTTAGTTGAATTATAACACTGGCAACATCTTTTAGAAGAGTTGGGGGTAAGTTGTTCTTAATGAAAGTGCTGATTTAGGGTCATTCAGTGAGACCGTTGCTGTAATTTGGCAAGGAGAAGACAAAACTGCAGCCAATAGACTGTATTAGCCTTTTCCATTAGCCGATGTGCCATGCTGCACGTGAATAATCCTAATAAAGACCTTTAGAGGGGAAGAGTGACGAGCAGAATTACGTTTGATCATCACCTGTTGCCAGCGGAGTTGTTCAGCTGTTTTCCAGCTGAGACTCCAACCACATGGAGGTTGGATGCAGACATGCGGTCTATGCCAAAATTAAAAAATTTCTTTGTTAGAGAAGCCGAATAAAACAACAACAACAACAAATCTGTAAATCTAGGAGTGCCATTGTTGACTATTGAAAGTGTAGTATGTATGATAAGCATGTAATAACAGAGATTAACACATTCCTGGAGACAGTTATAGGCAGAGTGGGAGGACAGAGAGGGAGTGTGAGAAAATCCTTTGTCTTCTCCTTCACACTGTTCATGATCAGTTTGGATGACCAAAAAGGAAATAATTAGATTGAAAAAGAACGGAGCCACATTAAAAACAACAAAGTTAATTTGTTGTTTTTTTTTGTCTTTTTTTCCTGTAAGGACAAAACTGAAGCACACAAGCGTGCATTCATACGCATCTTCTCTGTAACTGGCTGCATGTTCCACAGTGCTAATGCAATTATTGTGTGATAAACATGCTCATTATTATTACAGCCACCGCTGTTTGCATCTGATAAACCTAAAATAGGCCTTCATACTTGGTTTACCTGCATACGCTGAGTGGCTCAGAGCTGATTTATCCACTTGTGTGAATTCGGATGAGCCGCCAGCACGGTTTCACACAGCAGCTGGTGTGTGGGCACAAAGCTAAGCTTCAGGCTTCAGCAGATCCTGATTGTGCACAGTTTGTCAGAACATACATTTTTATTCATGCTCAACTAAAATGAATACTTGTATTGTAATGAGTGGTAATTATCGATAACATTTCATTAAACATGCAGAGACATAAATGGAGCAGCCACTGGTTGAAATTTTAAAAGAGCCTCCAAAATATGGAGGCCAAGTGAACTATAATGTCCTTCAAACCAGCCCTGAACCATTTGTGCAGTGGGCCTGCGATTGTTCTCGGGGTCATTAGGGAATGCTGTTGCCATAAAGAGGTGTAAAAAAATGGTAAATGGCCTGTATTTATATAACGCTTTACTAGTCCCTAAGGACCCCAAAGCGCTTTACATATCAGTCATCCACCTGTTCACACACATTCACACACTGGTGATGGTAAGCTACATTGTAGCCACAGCCACCCTGGGGCGCACTGACAGAGGTGAGGCTGCCCGACACTGGCGCCACCGGGCCCTCTGACCACCACCAGTAGGCAACGGGTGAAGTGTCTTGCCCAAGGACACAACGAAGCTGGGGCTTGAACCGGCAACCTTCCGATTACAAGGCGAACTCCCAACTCTTGAGCTGCGATCGCCCAGGTGTAAATGTGAGGGGTATGGGTGAGAATAACATCCAGATGATGCTGGAGCCAGGGCTTCTACTTCCACTCGCCTTCTTCCCACTGCTGTCTTTTCCCATAAAAAGGACACATTCACAAAGATGTCCACGTGATCTAAAAGAAGGATACCATTGCAGTGAGATAATCAGTGTTATCCACCTTAGCTTTAATTTCATGGCTGATATATATATTATTCCAATTTATTCCTCAGTCAGTTTTGAGCCGCTAATCATTTTGCTGTACAATTTACAAAGGGCAGGTCGTGTTTTCTAGTATTTGTGTTCCTAATAACTCAGAATGAGTCTTGATCAAATAGTATTCAGTGAGTCATATTTAAATGCTGTGCCCTGGGGTCTGATCCAGTCCAGTTCCCCCACAGTGTTATATACGCCACTGCATGAGAGTCCCTCTGCTCAGTTTCATAGTCTAATTTCTGCATTCCTTGAGGCCGTACAGTGACACATAAACACAAGCAGCTGTGTGTGAAGAGGCTAGTGGGTGTGGTAATTACTGCTGGGTGATAAAGCAGGCGAGGATAGTGAGTGTACACTGAAGGCTAAAGGGTGTCTAAAATGTGTAAAGATGGAGGCGTGCAGTGTCACACAGAAAATAGAGCTAATGCTTTTAGAGAGGTTCAATGACTCCCTGAAGTCTGGAACTCGTGGACGTCACCAAATGCTGCATTTCCTCCTTGAGATGGTCTGGAAGACGATTACCGTAGCTGCCTTCAGTTTCTTGTTTGTGGGTCTTTCTGCATTCAGTTTTGTATTTAATAACAAAACTGCCCTTTACACTTCAGAGTTCATGCTGCTGCTTCTATCAGCAGTTGCGTCATCAATAAACACAAGTGTCCCGGTTCCAAAAGCAGCCGTATATCCTACAGCCCGGCCTCCACCCTGTTTGTAATTTGTAGTTCTGAGAGAATGAGGACTTTGATTGATCACTGACTTTTAATGTAGATCCACATGTCATTATTTCAATTAACACGTAAAATATCCGTGAAACACTAACTGGATAGGTTCATCCTTCTGATTGTGAGCCTTGGCTTTTGTAGTTCTGAGTGACATTTATAGACAGCAGGCAAGAGTTGTTTCGGACCATAAGGCGCATTAAGCAAAACAAAACAGTCAGATAAGTCAAACTTTCCTCAACTCATTCTTCTTGCTTCCTCCACTTCCGTGCCATTGATTCATTAATGTTAAACTCTCTCGCAGCTGCTCTATTCCCGTGTTGTTGCAGTATATTAATGACTAACCTTCTATTGTGGATGGATTATCTCAGTTGTTCTCCTGACTGAAGTTTGGTCCATTTACAGCATCCTGCCATGCGGTTGCATTTGGCCCTAACCATCGGGAACCCTCACGTTAACTTTTATCAAGTGGAAAAAAGTTAGCATTCATCCTCCAGCTTCACTGTGCTAATGTTATGCTAACATAGCTGTGTCGCTAGCAATCACGTAGGCCATCATTATATACCAGCTAGTCCAACTTCAGTAACTCTACAAACGTCACTGCTGTTTAGTTTTCTGTCTTCATTTAAACTTAATAAATTCTGTTTTCATGGATGCCTGGATGTTAAACATAATTTTTGCACCTGGTTAAACACTGATTGTTTTATTAAAGATGAAAGAATTTAGACCGTTTTTAACTCTCAATGATGCCACAGTGTTCGTTTGACTTTGGGACCTGAAGCGGACAGAGTTTAGGACCCAGATTACTCTTCGAGGCTCCTGACTACGGTCGCCGTAATGCTCAGACAATCCATCAAGCAGTGCGGCTTCATAGCTTACCAAAGTTGTACTAAAACATTTTTTTGACAGATTTTTAAGCGCCGCGTACCACATAAATTTGGTTCGAGGTCCGTGAGCACAACCAGAATTCATACATAAAGCACACCGGATTATAAGGCGCACTGATGATTTTTGAGAAAATGTAAGGATTTTAAGTGTGACTTATAGTCTGGAAAATACGGTACTTGTAAAATCAAATGTTGTGATCTGCATGTGCAGCAGTGTTTGAAAGGAAGTCATATGTGTGAAGTGAGAACTGAGCTTCAGGACCTGAGGTATATAGAGGCTAATTAACATGAGAAAAGTTATAAAACTGAAATGTTCATAATTGTGTTTTTTCACAGGTTAACGTGTGTGTCTACTTGCCTCGACCTGGTGAAGAGGTGCTGCTTGCTCTACAAAGATCTCCCCTCCTTCACACACATCTTTCAGCCAATCAGAACGCTTCTTTCAAAACATCTTTCCACCCAAATATTACCAGAGCCATTACAGGTTAGTTACAGATTTGTGCTGATTTTTTTTTTTTTTTTTTTTTTTTTTTTTTAAAATCTTAATTGAATAAATATTCTGTGTTTAGTAACAGTGTTTGTTATTGTCATTGCAGGAGCTTAGCAGTGAGATCGTGGAAGCCATTAGCAGCACGCCTGTGACTCAGAGTGCGCTTGTTTTTGACAAGAGAAAGCCTATTCCTCTGAAGCTGCTCACGCCCAAGATTGTTGAAGTGTAAGCACCAAAATAAATTGCTCATCCAAATCGAGCAGTTCAGATTGTTCAGGTAGCCAAAGATTTACGATGGATGTCTCCCCTCTTTTTTAATATTTTGTGTGCCATTTTTGGTTATTATCAGGCTGGACTATGGAAAGAAGCGTGGCAGCACCAGAGAGGAGAGAGAGAAGGAGCGACTAAAGCATAAATACAAGAGGGAGTTTAAGGGCGCTCTGAGAGAGATCAGGAAGGACTCACGCTTCCTGGCCAGAGAGAAGCTCAACGAGGTCATGAACAGGTGTGGATATAACTCCAGCATCCGTTCAGAAATGTTCATGCTTCTCTTAGTAGACGATTTAACTTTTACACATTCTGTGTTTCAGGGATGCAGAGAGAAAGAGAAAAGTGAAAGAGCTAATGGGCAGTCTGGCCACCCAGGAGGGAGAGTGGAAATCCCTGAAGAGGAAGAAGAAGTGAAATATTTAATCTCCACCAGCTCTCCCCATTGTCTGATCATTTTCAAATGGATCTCTCCAGTTCAGCTGTGGATCACCTGTTTAAGGTTGAAATATATGGAATATACAGCTGAGAGTTCTCTGTCATGATTGCACACCATGTTATTACATATTCCGATGTAGGCGTTTGATGTGACAATTGGATACTGCTGTTGGAAGTGTCAGTCCACAAAGGAACAGAGGAGTGAATATTTTGCTCGCATTTTCCCTTTTTTAAAAAACAGAAACCATCACAACGTTATGCTGTTGTGTGTGCTGTTAACAGTGGCTATACTTTTCCAATAAAGAAGGTCAGGGTTATTCCCACTATGATAAAAATGTAAATAAATTTACAGCACATGGATCAAGCTGCATCAGTCTTCATTTTAAATGTTTAATGTTCTGTCGTATAAAACACCTGGAAACAGCTGCATGGTCTTCATATGAATGCAGTCCTGCACAAATTGAAAGGTTGTGGTCTTAGCAGGGTTATGGTAATAATTTATTACTTAGCAGCCTTTATTCATAAAAAGCTTAAAAACAAAGTATTTTATTATATACTAAATATATATATTAAATATAACTGTTTTTGTTCACTGCAACATGGAGACACGAGGCTGTCAAATGTATCTTTACAAATACAGTCTGAGTGAAATGATTTGAGCGATTCTGAGAATCTTTTGACGATGCGGTTCTTGATGATCTCGGTGGTTTATCTCGCTGTCAGGGGATTTTAGAAATCAGGTCGCACGCATCACAGGACAGTTTAAACACTTTGAATTCAGACTGCAGCTGGGCAATTGACACAATACCAAGAACCTGAACAGGAAGCAGACATTCAGATGATGTGGGTTGGTACACAGACGTTGTATGTATGGTTTGATTGGTAGGAAGGCAGGAAATGTTGGTTAAAAGGGCTTCGGTGTGGTGTTTAGTGGAGATGAATTTTCTCTTTGAGTTATGTTGCTGTTACATGCAGACACGAACACAACAGCAAGATCTGCTCACGCCTTAGCCGATACAAAATCCACATTCAGGACTCACATTAGCTTTGGAGCTGTCGTAGCCAGCGTAGTATTTTGTTTGGATACATTTCTGCATTTTTCTTAAAAACATGCTCACCCAGTAAATCCTAACCATCTCCAGAAGTGTATTAATGCTGATGTCCAGCAGTGTTCTGGTCTCCATGCTTGCCCCCACCCTGCTGGTGCTTACCTTGTCCATTTGGGTCATTTTCATGCCCTCTAGCTGTTTCTCTGTTGATCTTTTTGCAAGCTATCATCACTGCCAGTCAACTACATGCTGATCTGAGAGTGCAAGGTTATTGTGCTTACTCCTGTGCACCTTTAGGGAGTCACACTTGCTCATGTATCATCTGTTGTCCTCTTAAACATTAAAGACAGCTGCTACCTAGATCCGTCTCCATGCTGTGCTGATAGGAAGTCTGCTTTAGGAGGCAGACCAGCAACATCATGCCAGAGAAATCAGCTGAATTCTCTGGCTTTCTTTAGACTTTATTATTTAGATATGTGGTTTGATCAAAAATCGCAATCTAGCTGATTTCTGCTTGGAAACTGTGGACTCCTGGATTTAATTAAATTAAAATCTGCTCAGGGGTAGCTGGAGATTCAGCTCTCACTACCAGTGATGATTCTCCATGAGAAATTTGGAATTAGAAGTTGACCTTTGCTCCTGCAATGTTTGAGGACCATGATGGTTGGAGCTGGACTTCCAGCGAGCAGTCTTAGAATAGCAACGTCCCTGGAAAAACCACCTGGACATGCCTGAGAAAAGGATCTTAAACAGAGACGTAAATCAGGTAAGCTTCCTGATTTTATCGGTGTATTAGCTTTTGAGCACAGCTAATACACCGCTTGCCACTGGGTTACTGTTAAATGTGGACGGTGTGACAAAACTAAAACTCTGGCTGAGCTGAACGATAAAAACGGAGGATTATCAACTACAGCATGAAAAAAGTGTTGAGGAAACAGCAATATGAATGCTACTGTGTCTAGTGTTTAAGAAAAAAAGGTTAATAAAAAATCTAAACAGCATTTAAAAATAGACAACTATTCCTGCTTTTTTTAGGCTCCTCCCACCAGATGGGCATGCAAGTACAAAATATATATTTTTATCGTTATGGCCCACATGAAATCTGAACCACGCACGCTAGTTATCCTGTGCATCTTATTTTCTTTTTACTGTTTTATAGTGCTCACCTGACCGGCCCCCAGAACATGTAGCCCACCCCAGCTTTAGCATGAAAATGATGTATGCTTTTCATCAAGTGCATCATAAAACAGTGGGCTACTGCAGCTGTAGACTGATGTGTCAAGAACAATAAATACCCACCAAATCCTGCAGGACTGAAAGACATGTTGGCTTCAGTGTTGATGAAGAGTGCTGTCTCTCCAAGGAAACAAAATGTGGAAGTGTTGATTGCAAGGACATGCCTTTGTGAGTGCACGTCTGTCTCTTTTTATCTCTCCTCGCACTCTCTAAAGCCTGCAGCTGGATGGCTGGCTACAGCACATTTTCAAGCCCAACATGGTTGTTCTGTTTAAGCTGCATGCCAACATCTAATCCTAGTTTATCTTCGATTACCAAAATCCTTAGAAGATACCGAAATCTCTTAAAGCGGAAACCAGTAATTGATGAGAACACAGTGTCCACCCCAGGATGGTTTCAGAACTCAGAGACTCACCAGCCGCTTTGAGTTCTTTATATTTATACAAGGCAGGATGGATCCAGTCTTTCATGTTGTCTACATCAAATTGTGACCCTACCATCAGAAAGCTGCAGTTGAAATCAAGACTCATCAGACCAGACAATGTTTTTTACATCTTCTGTTGTTCAGTTGTAGTGAACCTGTGTGAATTCCAGCTTCAGTTTCCTTTTCTTAGTTGAGAGAATTGCAACCGGTGTGGTCTTCCTGCTGTAGCCCATCTGCTCCAAGGTTAGATGTGTTTTGCCTTCAGAGATGATCTTCTGCATATCTTGGCTGTACAGCAACCAGTGGTTATTTGAGCTTTTGTTGCTTTCCTATCAGCTCGAAGCAGTCTGGTCATTTTCCTCTGACCTCTGACGTAAACATCCTCAGAACTTTCTCTTTTTTGGGTCATTCTCTGAAAATCCTTGAGACAGTTGTTTGAAAATCAGCAGCTTTTGAAATACTCAAACGAGCCCATCTGCCACCAATTACCACGCTGTGTTCAAAGTCACTCAAATCACCTTTCGTCCCTATTCTGAAGCTCAGTTTGAACTTCAGCAGGTCCTCTCAGCCATGTCTACATGCATAAATGCACTGAGTTGCTACCACATAATTGGCTGATTAGATATTAGTGTTAATGAGCAGCTGAACACCTAATGAACTGTTCCTAATGAAGTGGCTGTCATCGGGGGGACAGACTGATTTTTGTCCCACTTTCAGTGAGAAAGTGAAGATGCTTTGACATCCAGCTTGTGAACTACCAGTGTGATCATTGTTTTAACATACACTGTTATTCACATAACATCGCTCACCACAATTTTAAAAATGCTCTCAGCACGTTTTTATTGTTATAGGTCAGCCAACTTACTTAAAGCTAGTCTACACACATATAGATATAGCTCTATATAGATAGATTTGAATCTTTCAAATCAGATCACACTTCCTGCTACGGATTTTATTTTTTCCTGTCGTGACTACTGCGCTGTGTGTTGGCACAAGTCAGAGCTGACTTCACCGCATCCTGTTGGTGCAGAACACCGCAGCCCAGATCTTAGCTGGCACACAGATATGATTTGAACATATTATGCTGGCGCTTGCCAAATTACAGTGGCTGCCCATTATCTCCTGCATTCATTTTAAAGACGCATCTGTCACTTTTAAATAGCTTTGCCCTAATTATTCCTCAACTACTGACTAAAGGCGATTTGCCTTTTTCTTTCTTTTTACACTCTTTTATTTTAGACAATAGCTTTTTCTTTCCTTTTGTATTTAATTTCAGCAATGAAGCACAATTCTAAAAACATCATGGGCCTCACACTTTTACACATTTTATTCAACATTTAATTCCCATTAAATGAATATCAGTTCCTTACATGCTCTGGGTTTTCAAAAGTCCATCCAATATGATATAGTATATCTGTTATATCAGTGACAACTTAAAAAATATGAAAAGCACAAATAGCTCAGCACTTTATAGTCCACCGCAAAAAACAGTGACAGTATACAGACAAAAATAGAGAATATTATTCTGCTCCCATCTCAAACAGATCACTGTAAAGTGTTCATTTATATAGAGACACTTAGGTGTTTGTAGACTGCAGTATATTTCCATGTTTGAGTTACTGACATAGCCACACAGTTGACAAATATATAGACACACACGCATAGACACGCAGTGATCAGCTGGCTTTCTCAGTGGGAGGGAGTCACTGTAAATGACAGCTGGTCACAGAGGACACACACCTGAGGTCTCCTTCGAGACTGATGTTTAAAAGGCACACACCGACGCACACCAACACGTTCACGCGACATCTTTCGATCTTCACAACATTTACACGGATATTGTACAGACGTACGGGGCGGCACGGACGGAAACACGCACACACGCACGCACACCGACGCTGAGCACAGACTCCATAAAGGACCAAAACGAGGCACGACGGGACTTGGCAGAGCAACATGGAATGTTTCGATCATTTATCCTCGACAGCGACGCTCCCCAGCAGGTTATTCGTCAGAGTCCTCCTGAAACAGGCCAAAA
This sequence comes from Neolamprologus brichardi, assembly GCF_056152115.1. NCBI lineage: Eukaryota > Metazoa > Chordata > Actinopteri > Cichliformes > Cichlidae > Neolamprologus > Neolamprologus brichardi. The sequence continues at coordinate 49,048,889 of NC_142110.1, read as the reverse complement.
ACAATAGAGGTCTGGTTTTATCATCTGGGATGCAGATGACCTCCTGCGGCGCGATCGTTTTCACCTTGAAAGATGCATCTCTGTGCAGCTTAATGACATTACATCACAGAAACTGTGCAAAGTAACGGAGATAATGTTACACCACCCATTAAATGGTTTATTTATGAACTCTGGTGGCTGTCTGGAGCTGCTCACAGTCTGTCTTTGCCTTAAGCAGGATATAACCTTTAAGCAAGTTGCCAGCAAATGCCAAATAATATATGAACCTTTCATTTGTTTAACAGAAATGTTGATGTAAGTTAAAGATTATTGTCTTGGGTATGCCAAAGACACAGCGAGTTACCGTGTCCCTGAGCTAACTATCCATTTGCTAAATATGTGTTAAAATGAATGAATAGTTTTATACCGTAATACCTCTAATAAAACTTAGGTGAGGTTACACCTGCAAGACTTTATCCAGTCAAGTGTGATTTGCAGCTAACACGGTCGGTGGGGGCAGGTGGGCCTTACCTCTGTGACATCAGCAGGGTCGGTATCAACTGGTGACTCTGCCACATCCTGTACCGCTGAGGCATCGTCGCTCTGGAGAAAAACCAAAGAGAAATGTTTTATTTTTATTTGTGCTCGATCTTTAAAATGCGACTGTATTTTAAACAAGAAAACAGCCTGAAAAGTGAAAGAATAAAAAACATGGTTACGCAGGTGAAATATCCTGAGCTGTAGATGTGCTACTAACTGCATCCAACTGTCATTTCAAAGAAATGAAATTTCTTCCTTGGTATTAGAGACCGGCACTCAGAATGGTGGTCACTTTGAGCAACCATGCACAGCATGGGATTATTGCTGGGGAAAAGAAAAGCTCTTTGTGTAGACTCACAGACTACACTACACATCCATAACCGCTGCATGACGTCATGGCGTTACATGCATCTTTTGTCCCGTGTGTGGTTCAGAATAAGACTACAGGTGAGAAGCCAAAGGTGAGTCCTGCTCAATGGAAGCTCCAAACTGACACCTGATGCCTGTGTGACGCACAACAAACCCAAGGTTTCTTCAGCCCTGCCCGATCACAATGTTCACACATACACACAGGCCCCAGGATGACATGTGACATAGAAAAGGTGTAGCTACTGAGGTTGTCCATTTTTTTTAAACTCTGTTGCTTGTAGTGTGAACAAGCACAAGCCAAACCGAAGCCTAAAGACCCGACCTTCACTTTTAAATGTACTGATATTCCCATTTCCAGTTATTCAAATTGTTAGACGCAGGAAAACCTTGGAATATGGATACGATAATGGGCGCGATTGCACTATTTCCTTTACAAACTTTGCTTGGAGCCATTTTTAAGACCTGACACAATTTAATTACATCAAATTACATTTCTTTGACACCTTTGTCCAAAACAAATTACAGTCATTACATTCATTGTAACTACACCGGCTGCATCGCTGTGTCCTCCGCATTTGTCACCCACATATGCTGTGGGACTACAGTACCTCTGAGTGATCCCTTGAGCCTGCTTTTGTGTCTGCAGAAGGAATATTACATGACTGAAAGATTGGTGAAAGTAATTTAAAAGGACGTGTGAGGACATTTCTGTACAGTTTTCTGCAGTCATCTATCTGAATATTTCAAATATTTGGGGTGGACTGACAGCATCAGCCCCTTCGTGTTCTGCGTCTCACAAAATCAACAGGAAACCTGTTGATTTTGTTAATGAGTCACAAAATCCACAAAGGAGGAGGTCAGGATGAAGTGGAAGGTCAGCAAAACATTTATCTTCTTCCAGCGATTAACAGTGAGTTTTTAAAGCTGCTGTGCCTGTGACACGGATTCAATTTAACCATGAAAATGAAGCTCCTGTAATTTTGGTTATTCTCATTTAAAATCTTCAGACGATCAATGAGTTGATCTGAAGTGGCGGCCTTCTAATTTATCTGTGTGTGACTGAGCTAAAAACTTATAAAAGTATAAAACAAAAAGACTGAACGTAAACAACGTGCACAGTTCACTGTGCTCCAGCTTTGTTCGCGGATGCATTAACTCATGCTCATTTCACAACTTTCATTACGAGCGGCGGTCACTGTGATTGCTAAAAGCGGGACAAGGACGAGGCGTGAAACGCTAATGAAGACTGGGCGAGGGGTGGGTGATGTCTCCTATTTTTTCTTGATTGCACTGTGCCATTGAACTGACCTTCCTTAATGGGGAGTGGTCACAGTGCACTGAGATGAAAGGCTGATGTGAGGTGCTCCAGTTACTGCACCCTGTCCTCCTGCTGTTGCATTTAACACCACCCATCAAGCCTCCATCTGTTCCCCTTATGGAGCCGGAGACATTCACTGTAACAGTGAATTCTACCTTGTGTGTTTGCTGCGATCAGACTCAACTTTGGGCAAAAGTTTTACACAGAAATTTGCTTCATATATCTCAGTGGAGCAATATTGTGTGAATCTACTAAAGCGATAGCTCTCTAGGGACCACGTTGTATTGTTTCATTTTCGAGCAAGAACTGCTTTACGTGAAACGGCAGCTTTTATCACACGGCTGAAAAGATTTCATCAATAAGATGTGTTTATTGAGACCATTTTCCCCTCTGCCCTACGCCACGTTTTCTACTACGCTGCCCACCCCTCGCCTCATTTTCTTCTCCCACTATCCTCATCACTTCTCTCTTGTCATGATATGACTCACCAGCAGATGATGAATTGGCGGAACAACCAGATGAGGAGATTAATCAAAACTCAGCATCCCACCATCCTCTGTTTGTGGATCTGTGTGTGTCTGTGTGTATGTATCAGCTACAGCTGATGGACTCTCTCAACCTGGCATCAATTTTTAAATAAAATCAATATTAATGAAGTTTAATGGCTGAGCCGGCTGGAAATGATGCTTAAATGAGGACAATCTGATGCTCTCTTCTTTTTAGTTTCTCACTGGGAAGAGCCCCTGTATAGATAGATAGATAGATAGATAGATAGATAGATAGATAGATAGATAGATAGATAGATAGATAGATAGATAGATAGATAGATAGATAGATAGATAGATAGATACTTTATTAATCTCACAATAAAGTAAAAATAAGGGGGGCAAAAATGTACATGTGCACTATAAATCTAAAGTCAATTTGAAGAAGGTATAACAGAAGTACAGAAGTCTACATGTGGAATGTTATGCCTGACAGTGAGTCCACCTGACACTGAAAAAGAAAAGTTATTGTACAGATATATAGAGAGCGGAAACATGGTTGAATGTGTGTGTGTGTGTGTGTGTGTGTAGTTACAGTGTGCAGAAATGTATATGTACGATTCTTCCTTTAGACTGAATATTTATCTCGCTGCTTCAATAAAACAACTTCTGTGAAAGATGAAAGGTGTTGCCGGCCAATTCTGTCTTTTCATAAAAAAATCAGATGCTCTAGTTTTTTTTTTTTTTTTTTGCCAGCAACAAAAGATGAAAGCAGTAAAAAAAAAAAGCTGCAGAAAAACCCTTTCAGTTGTCGCCACCGGCAGGAGAAATCACTCAATGATTTCTTTGGTATCTTATCTTTCCACTGGGTACTTATTTGCTAATCACGGCCAATTAAGGCTGATTTAAAGAAATGTGTGCATGTGTGTGCATGCTGTTGTTAAATTGCTGTTATGGATTCCCCCGTGTTTCATAACTAATTAAGGGAAGAGAGAGCATCACAACAAACGTTCGACAAAGTCTCTGCGTTGCCCTGGGAAATATTTGGCCGGCTTGTTATTTCCTGCTGCTCGCATCAGCGTTATGAGAGAGGAGGATAATTATTGCAGGCAAATTTAACGCTGCCGTCAGAAAAGCACAATTTAACACCTTATTAATCCAGATATATAACAGTGTAAGTTCAGGAGAGTGTAACTGCTGTGTGTTGACAAAAAAAGTGGTGACAGCATTTTTTTCTTTCCTTTTCTGCTTCTTATGCTGAAGTTTGTCTTTTCGAGTGCTAAAGAGTTTCAACGTTAATGTGAACTGATGTGAAGCAGAAGTGCAAAAGTGAAGATCTAAAGTTGCAATTAAAGGTGATTGACACGTTTAATTTTCCTGGTTCTGTTCAGGGATTCTCGCAAAAACACATCAAGATCTAACAGCATTGACAAATGTTAAGTATTTACTTTTTTTCTTAGGAATAACTTGTGAAAGCAATTAAAAAGAGCAGTTAGCTTCACTTTTCTGACCATGTTTACTTTATTTCTGGTGTGCTGCTGTATTATCTTTGTCCCATGAATGCATATGAAGAACCTAGACACACTAATGCTGATGCTTAAAAGTGAAATCAATTCAGAAGTGACTTAAACCTTTCTCACGGCCAGCAGGGGGCGACTTGTCTGGTTGCTTAAAGAAGTCTGACTGTCTAGAAGCCTATGGGAAAATGCATCCACTTCTCGCTGGATCTTTGACCTCAGCTAACACTATCCTAATCAGATAATTGTCTCAAACCTTATTTTTAAGTCATTTTTAATTTGTCATGGTGTTTATTTTCAAAGTATGGGTCAATTTAAAGTAAAATATGCAGTAAAATAAGGGCATGATTTATGGTGTAGACCTTATGTTCTCAGTCAAGCCTTCCTCTTTCCTGTGACATCAGATAAAAAAAAAATACAACAAACTACATGCTACAGTAATGTATCGTGGGTTAATAGTTAACTTTTTCTATGCAGGTGTAAGATTGCGACATTAACACAACCATAAGATTTTGTTCCAAAGCGCTTTTAGTGAAATCAAAAGGCTACTTATAATTTCAGAATTTTTTTTGTCTTAACTGGTGGTTTAGGCCCTACCCATACTAAAGTTGCTCTCAAAATCTCAGTCTTGAGGCAAAGGGAGAGATGTATAAAAAGACGGTAGCAAAATACACAATCACAGAACCCACTGAAAGGGCAGAGGAAGAGTCATACTTTATATTTGACTTGTGTCTCAGCAGTAAATGGTTTGCTACGGTAAACCGCTTTCGCCTTTTCCTCCTACTGTGACAAACGAAGGCCAGACTGACTGATGAAAAACACAGGAAAACTAACAATATGTAACACCTTCCATTTCAGAGAAGAAATATGAGAATTGATGACAAATGACTCAAGGTCAGGAGGCCATTTGGCACAGTAATGGGTTATGGCTTGCGGCCACAGCATGAAATGGAGGGATGTGCTGGGCTCCAAATGACATTTCCTGCTGTGTGTTTTAACTGCGTGCATATAGGGTATATTGATTTGGCCGTGGGGAAGCGTAAGCATCCATAATGTTCGGTCATGCATGCTAAAATTAAAATTCTAAGACACATGGAAGCCATAAAATTAAAAGTCACTTATCATCTTGTAATTGTAATGTCTAAAACTCAAACCCTGAAGACCTAAAAGTAATAAGTAGCACAACACAAACACAAAAATGAATCTCATTCATCCGTCCATCCATTCTCTTCCACTTATTCGATTCAGGGTTGTGGGTGGAGCCTATCCCAGCTTCCATAGGGCGAGGTACACCAATTGATTTAGCCACGCTAACATACATGCTAATGTTTGTGGTCTTCATCATAGGATGAAACAAGGAGGTTGTATCCTTCATTTGTATAGTTCCATCTGTCAGATGATGGTTTAATATTAGTGTAACTGTGTAATCATGGTTTGTGTTTGTGCTACCTATTAGCTTTGGGTATTCAATGCTGGAGTTATATATACCAACTGTATTGAGAAGATGGCATCCTCTTCAGAGACTGCAATATCTAAAACTTTGTAAACCACACCGTTTTATATACATATATATACCTGAGCTATGCACAGATCTTTACACCAGATCCAACCCCAAAGATCAAACCAGTGATCTTTAGCTCTTTAGGCAAATTTGTAACCCACACTACAGACTCTATATACGTGTCTTACATATCGTAATATCAGTTCTTATACTGATATAGAAAAACACAGTCTTCTTTCTTACCTGTTTAGCCGGGTCCTTCTTGACCAGTCCGGTGGCAGCGGCGATGGTGCCCGCGCCCTCCACGGTTTTCTGGGCCACGGCAGTAACTCCAGTAACCACTGCTCCACCCACTTGAGAAACTCCAGACACTGTTTTACCTGCAACTGTAGGGATGAAAGGAGGAGAATAGAGGATGTATCTCTATAGAGCCACAACAATACATATACACACACACACACCTATATATATGTGTGTGTGTGTGTGTGTGTGTGTGCATGAATATATATATGAACAAGATCCAGAAAGGCCAGTGCCTTCTCTGGGTGTGAGCTTGTTTGATAGCACATCTAACTTGAACATCTGGACGATATCTTTTTTTGAAATTGTCTTGCTTATTTCTGCAAGATAATCCCAGAACACACTGTCACACTAGTAAAAAAAACAAAACAAACAAAAAACAAAGTGTTGATAGGAAGAATGGGAACACTTTTTACTTCCAAAACTACAGCAATTACATTTGTTTAGTGGCAACAGCATGTCCCAGTCAACTGTTGCCAATGATAATTTTCTTTGGTGTAAATAAACATACTTGCTTTGCCTGCGGTGTTATTTAAAACAGGATCATCACCTGACATATCATTCGGTTGACAGGCCAACTTTGGGAGCTGGCTGCGGGCTTTCCCATTCAAAAGCTTTCTCTATGCCGCATCCAGTCTTCAACAGCGTTCCTGTATGCGTCTTGCAGAATGTTTTTAGTGAGATCTCGTTGTGAAATTAAGATTGAAAATGTCATTAAAAACTGACGTGTGGGCCGCCAAGCACCAAACCTTCTGCTGTCTGTTTGATGTCTTGCTTAAGTATTCCCTACAGCAACACTGGAAAAGCCCAATGTTGGCCCACAATTTAAATATGAGGAATTTGTAATGCTAATTTGAATGAATTTAAGGCTTTCAGTGACTTTGCAAAACAGTTAAGAACTGTTCAGATTGCCGTGTAATCAACTCTGAGGTGATGCTTGCTTTGTCTTAATTGGCAGTGAGCCAAAATGTGGCTTACAGGGATGCAGCAGTGCTATATGGGATAATTAGTCAAGTCGTGGGTACTCATAGGGCATTAGATTGGTCTGTGCGGACCACCTGAAAGCAGATTAGCAGATTATCATCTAATGTGCATCGCTTAGTCCCACTGGAAGCGAAGATCCCTTGTCCACCTTCACAATAAATAAGACATCACGCTGTTGTTTTTTCCTCTCATAATCCCACCTGCCTACAAAAGCACAGCCATTTCCCTGAATGCCTACAGCAGACGGCCTCCTTCTGTTTCTCTGTATTTCATGTATGAGAAATGGCAAGGCATAGCCTGTGGGGGATTAGGCGGTTTGTGTTGAGTTAAACAGTGAAATATAACCCCAACCTACAGAGTTACAGTACAGCTCTCTTACTGACCACCTGTGGATTTGGATAGATTACCTTTTCTAACAGCTTGAGCCAAACCAAAAGTCAGACTGAATTCAGAAAACGGGTAAAGTCATGCAGAGGGGCAGTGAAATAATGTATGCTGTTACCTGTTGTGACTCCGTCCTTTGTTTTAGTACCTGTAAGAACATACAGGTGGAGGTCAATTAGAAATATAACCCACAAATCCCCTGTTGAATTCAGTAATCAGCCTATAATAGAAGTAATTATACTAATATTAGTGAATTAATAGCATTGGAAAAGTCCCGTCGATTTTTTCTGGCAACACTGTCACCAATGAAATGAAAATCCAGAACTCACCGACATACATAACCCCGTCTTTCGTCATCTCAGCCGCTCCGGTCACTCCCTGCTTGGTTTTCTCGGCCGCTGCCACGACCCCGTCCTTGGCTTTAGAGAAACCCTTCATTAACGCGTCCATGGCTGCTCGATTGGCTCCCGATGTATTTATTTATTTATTTTACGCACACACAGCTGTGAGGGTGCTGAAAACAGGAACAGTGAGAAAGCACGCTGGGATGAAATGAAACGCCCGATATTAAAAAGAAAGAAACACACACACACGATGCCACCGCCCTTCTTCTTTTCCCTCCGACAGGTTTGCCAAGCCAATATCGCCGGCTGAAATATTTGTGCAAATGTGGGGTTCAGACCATACAAGCAGCTGTGCTCTGAGGCTGCTGGAAATCCCACCTGTAGGAACTGCTGGTCACAGCCTTTGTTAAGCATCCATGAATGGATGAATGGATTTTACTATAAATTGAAATAACCGGAATAGAGAACGGATCTATTGTGTTGGAGTGTGTGATAAAAATGCATAAATAAATAAATAACTGTGCAGATGTTAGCAGCATCAAACGGACGATTTTTAACACATTTTAAGATAAGGGCGATGGATACACGAGCTGTGGGTTCACGCACCTGTTTGCTTCAACTTCCTCTGAGGAGAGAGAGAAGGTGCTGAATCTTCCGGGATGACAGTGAAGCTTCACCCAAAGAGCAGGAGAAGAGGGGTGTAAAACAAAAGGACGGGTTATTGTCTCCAAACTTCAACTTGTCTAAAGACAACGGCTAAAACAGACCGACGGAGGGACGAGGACAGACAGACAGACGGGTTCGACGGGCGCCTCCTGCAGACAAGGGAGAAGGAGCGATTAAACCCCGCGATGCTTACGAGAGAGCAGAGACGCTCCACTGCCTGTCTGTAACACGCTCACTCACTCACTCAGTCACACAAACACACACACACACACACACACACACACACACAAAGATTACGTAGCGCTTTCTGCACGTAGGTTGCCCACAGCGTGTAGGTGCAGCAGGCTCTTTAAAAATCTCCAGTCGGCTCAATACATCTGTGGCCAAACTACCAATTAGTGGCAGTGCAATTATGCAACAGAACACTGGTGGGCTTTTCACTGTGAGCACCATGTTAACTGCAGCTGCACAGCTGGTCCGTCATCAACTGTTTGCATTGGAGGCCTAAATCGCCCCCGCCCTCCCCAATTTTTACTTTATTTAAAAAAAAATGTTTTTCGCTTTTGTTTAAGTAAAAATTATAGAATCAAATAGCCTATGATTTGTCAATAATAGGTGTGGGTTTTTGCAGGAAGTTAGGGTTGGCCCACTTTTTGTGAATGCTGTAAGTGCCTTTAAAATCCAATATCGGTTTAAAAACTCACACTTCTAACTTATGACGCGATTATTTGATCCTTTGTGAGGAGACATTAATATTTACTTGGTGCCACATTGGAAAGAGAGTTCGGTTTAATGGATGAAAAACGTGTAACATATAACTTCATAATTACCACAAAATAAATGAAAAGGAAAAGAAGGTCTGCACATCAGTACTAATTGTCCTTTGTTCTAACTGATTATAACTGATCTAGAAAGCACTGCTAAGATTTGAAACCTTTTGTCCTCAACAAAAGGTGCATTATTATTATTTTTTAAGTGCTACCATTAGGGTTTCCATGTCTGCCATTAACAAAAACACAACAAAAAAACTCCAAAACCAAGCAGTAACACTTCAAATGTGACTTCGTGAGAACTTCACGTTTTTTGTTTTACAAGTACTCTTTATGTTCCCCTTTATAAATAAAGCTCCAATGAATCAAAAGTTAATAGGTCAATTGTAAGATGTTGATGAATGGATATGCCGCTTGGATTGTTAACAATCACATGACATGACTGTGCTGTTAGAATTAGACCTGGAAGTCTTTGTTTTCATTATATCATGTATAGCAAAAGTGCAGACGAGCCACAACTTCCAGCACAACAAAAACAAACATTCAGTCATTTACACAGCAAATACATGTACATACATATATACATATATCTAAATAGTCTATTCTTTATTCTTCTCATTAAACCCTTCCTGAGGTGAAATAGAAGGACAAACAAGGCAGGAGTTCATTCACACTCCAGAAGGGAAACAAATACAAGAAATAAATGGATATATCAGCAAATGAGCTGTGCTGAAATGCAGATGCACAGTTGCACAATTGTGATTCACAGTGAAATCTTCAGAATTATACAACTTCTCCATCTAATGCACATGTGGTCTCAGTCTAATATAAACAGGGAGATGTTCTGACGTTGCAGAAAAAGCTTAAAATAACTACATTCAAACAAATAATTATCACTTATCCCCAGGTTTTCCTAAGCTACAGTGGGCACAATCGTCTGGCATATTCAGCACCATTAAATCTTCCAATAATTACTGGAACTCCACATCTGAACCTCACAAAATAACTTACCAGCTATGATCATCTGTAAAAATGCCAGATTTCCAGATCTTGCATATCCTTATCTCATTTGCTGCTTTTACACACCTTTCATTCACCACAAGAATAAAAAGTACCAATATGCTGTTTTCATGGCTGTAAAGCATAAGTGATTATTCATTTACCAATAACAATGAGCCTGTAAAGACTCTATGTTATAATACTATATTAACATATATAAATAGTTCTCATTAGATTGCATTAGTGCTTTCCATTTCCTTTTAATCTATGATCTTAGCATTATGCTATCTCTGTGTTTACTTTTCATGATGTGTCTTCCTGTCTGTGTCAGCAGTTCTGCTCTGTTTGGCTAAATTTGGTTTTCAATACATCGATTACGAATGAGACCTCCAGAAGTGACATTAAACATAAACAATATACAATTTTTTGCTGAAATATTAGTCAAAGCAAGTATTTGTACAGCAAATTTCACATAAAAGTGCTTTGCTCAAACCATTAAGATCATGCAGGGAGACATGAAGACAGTGGTTTGCAGTTCATGTTCAGGTCTCAGAGGCATGTTTATCATTTGTTTAGTATGAGCACAAAGAAATGTCTCAGTGAAGCCATTAACAGCTTAGCCAGCTTATTCTTTACAAAAACATTAAAAAAACAAATATATATATCTAAAATATAAAACATAAGAAAAAAGTAAAGCGAGACTTAAGTATGCCCACTCACACTACTACTATATAACAAAGAAAAGAACTTGGTGCAAGTATTTTTGATGCTGTGAAAAGTTCTTCTCAGTCTCATGATAAAATGTACTGTGATATTCATAAAAACAAGCACGCAGTGCAAACATGAACATAACGCAATGAAACTAAGTAAAGGAAAAAAAACCAGGAAATCAAACAGCACAATTTCTATTCTGAGTGACAAATAACTCCTTTGAGTTTCAACAGTGATGGTGAAATGTGTCAGAACATGTCAGGAAAGCTTGAAGAAAATAATTTACATAAACCTGTTCTTACCTCACTGATCACTGACACACTAGTCTGTAATCTAGTGCTATTATTAGCAATGCAGCTTCAAACGATCCAGTAGGACCCTCAGAGGTGATGTATATAAACTCCACTGCAGAGCAATGAGAGAAATTATTTTTACAACTTTCAATATTATAAGAATGTAACAACAAATACTGTCATGGTTATGGAAACATGATCAGGGTAAGGAAGTTCTCACTGGATACAGAGGACACGGTCTCCTGCATTAACAGCTGACCTTAAGTATGAGGAGCTGCTGTGGAAAATCAGTCTGGGTAGATGGACTTTTCAAGTCTGATCGTCTCCTTTATTTACAAAATAAATAAGGGAGCTCTGGGGTGCATCATAGGAACATGACTACGTGGACAAAGACACAAAACAGCTTCATATTTTCTATTAAACTTACTTCTAACCTCTCTAATGTCTCCTCAGCAGATGTATTGCTGTCCTCAGAACATCACAGATGATTACGCATGAAATGTATTGAATTAAATCAAACCCAATTGCATCGTGTAATCATATAAGTAAATAAGGTTATACCACTTGTTTATTAAGAAACTTTCTGTCGCAGTGCCATCAAATATAAGTGCCGGGACACTGAGAGCTGGTTGGGTAACCTCTTTCAAATTCTGTGTGGGGTCAAATATTCTGAAATGTTCTAATTTTAAAGTTTTAAACAGCAAAGTGCTGCGTTTGAAGCACCTCGTTCGCACATCTGTCTTTTACAGCAGATATCTGAATAGACATGTACATACTGAAGCCTCTTACTATCTTTCCACATCTGAAATCTGACAACCTGTAGATGGCTGAGAAACTGCAGACATATTTTCCTCTCAAAATAGTATTCCCGAGCACGTCTGTATGACTTACTTGTTAACTTTTAATTATTGAAATGCAGTTTTATCACTGAAGCAAATGATTTTCTGTTTATTTTTATTCTTTTCAGTCGACTCTGACTGCAAATTGTCTGCAACAATCTTGTGGTTGTTGCTAAGGGTTTAATTAGTGTGGCTTGTTACGGTGCCATTGTGTCCGTGTACTGCACAGTCCTGACAAACAGTAATAAAGTGAAACTCAAAAGTGAGTGCTGGAATAGAAAGAAATAGTTTACAACAAAGAGTTGTTAATCCAAAGATCTATCGCTTTAGCTAACAGGACTGCCTACAAAACTCAAAATGTTAAATTATGACAAAGGCATGCCAATTGTCCCCTTGATAACAATTTGTGATAAAGCACAGAGAAATCAGTGTTTTCCTAAACTTGGCATCTCCGTCTTAGGAAACCAGATGGCCTCAGCGCTTTCCCTTCACTACTCTTCTGCAAGTTTTTACTCCTCTCTGCGCTTGGAGGCAGACTCCCTGCCAAAGTCTGTTGCTATGTTTTCTTCCTGTGAATCATCGTCCACACAAGGATTTTTCTCCTATTTGTTACATTTCATTGTATTATCCGTTGGCTGCGATGCTGTTTATTCCCATATTTAAAGGCTCAGACCAAACTTCAGTGCACTCGATGGGCACTTGTTTGACGTCTGTGTGCAGTCCACAAGGCGTCACTAAGTGAACCGGGGTCAGTATGTGAACACGTCACTGTTGAAAGTGTGCAAAGGTACTTCAGCAGGTGAGGCGACTGCATCACCATTCACATGAGTCAGATGTAAAGGGCTGATTCAGATAAGTGCTGCTAGTCCAGGCAGTTTTTGTTCAATGAGCTCATTAATACAGTGTATTATGTGCAACTAAATCATCACATTGCTTTTTGGGATCTTTTCAGAGCTTTTAAAGAGGGTGTCATGTATTATAAATCACAGCTGAGCTGAACTGCTTCTATGGGCTACTGATTCAGTGAAAATGTAGTCCTGTTAAAGCAAAGCACATTTTGTCATTTAATCCTCAGTTTTCGATTTAATAGTTTGCCGGTGCAATGAAGTTTAATGACATGAACACATACATTATGCATAGGCTGTATAAATTAAATGCTTTTGTTAAAAGTGACAGATTGTTTCACTTGATGAATGATCAGATATTAAATCCTAAATCGCATTAAATTATAAATATACACCGCTTCTATTGGATAAATGCTTTCTTTCACTTCCGAGTGAATACACCAGACAGCAGCAGGTATTCACTGCTACCCGAGGACATTTCGAATTTTGATTAGATTAGAAAATACCTGTGAAGGATCGTTGACATTAAGTTGCTTTTAAAATTATTCACTCCAATAGAAGATTTCATTTGGGGGTAATTTTTAATGAAATTTCCCACTCACCAATCTTCCTTAGCAATACAGGTAAGTGAATTATTAAAAAGAAAAAAGGACACTTTGGAGAGTTTGCTCTTTAGCTTTCTTACTAGATGAGAAAATTGATTGTTGCCATGGTTACAAAACATTGCGTAGCCTGAGGGACAATTGAGGTCAACCTATTAAAAAAATGTGATGGATAGAAAATGGAAACAATTTGAAACCAGTGGCAGTGTCAAATGGTTAAGCTCGCCATTTTACTCACTCATCCATCCACTCCATTAAACTGCTGTTATTATTATTATTATTATTATTATTATTAATACTAATAATCTTTTGGTATCTTTATGCCTATTATGATCAAATAAACGACCTTCTAATTACCAAAGCTTGTTAGAAGTTTTCTTCTGAATCTGACTGAAACCTCTTTAGGAAAAGGCAGAAAGATTCCTCTTTGCAGGAAAACCTCTAATTTACCTGGAACAAGAGACACTGTAAAAGTAAACCTGTATACGGAGGGGTGCTCAGTGATATATTTAAAGAGAGTTAACAGTTAATACTGGCTAATAAACAAACATAATCAAAAATAGTTCATTCAAAAAAATGGAAAACTCATCAGTCAGTAAATATGTTGATGGGCAGATGAGAATGAGGAGAGAAGAGGGAGCGGTGCCGAATAAAAAGATAATAATAATAATAATAATACAAAAAACCCAACTGAAACAGATGGATCTCTTCATGTAAAAAGATTTTATCAGCTCTGCAATATTCGGCTCAGAAGTCGATGAAAAAAAGAGCCTTGAGCTTGAAAACACTGCACAGCTAATAAAATCCTTTAATGGGAGCTGACTGTTGTGCGGCTCCGTATTTGCTCATATCAAGGAAAACAACACAACATGAGGGATGCTCCAAAACTTAACTAATCACTAAACATTGAGCACTGAATATTGTGACTGTTGTCAGAGGAGTGTTTCTCAACTGCATCTGAGTACACGTAACACATTCAAATACTTACAGTATCGCAGGACCAAATTATGATTCACTGTGCTGTCAATCAGATGCTAGAGAGCAAAGCCGCTCCGGCCTCATGTCATTTATCACTAGCCACGGGGGACAGGTCAGGCTCATTACTGTCTGTTCTGGTGAGCCCTGGACTCACTATGATGCACAGCAGCCCACAGTCTTAATAACAGGGACATGAGTTTTCTTCAGACCGCTGTATGAAATCAAGTATTTCTCCCTATTGCTGTTTCTGTTGTTAAAGGAGTCGAGTGTTGACTCTGTGGGATTGATTTTGGTTAAGGCTTGCTAGAAAATACGTTTGTTTTTGTTTTTTTTTAATTAAAAAGTAGCTGTCTTTAAGTCAAGTGTATTTAAACTCAGGCAGAGTCTCTTTACAGTATTGAAGTAGGTGTTGTGAAATGGAAAATTATGTATAACATCCTTACAAATGCATTATTATTGGGCTGTTTTGTGTTCTAGTTCCAGTTCCCCACTACTTTTATAGCCAGTCAGATGAAACACAAGCAAATTTTATCCCTAACCCCATCTCACTGTGAATGTGGTCAGTGGGAAGAGCTTGACATTCGGCGTTACAAATTTTTTTTCCACACATTCAAAGTGTGTTTATTTTTTGGTCTTTTAGTCATTTATCATTTCATTGGCTACATTTTTAACACTTTATCCAGCACTTTATACTTTAAGAATGTACATTTATATCACATATTCATATTATCAGTGTTGCATTACTACTCCTCTCAATTATTCATATAAGTCGCATTTATTATTAATTCAGCAATTAAACTATAAATGGTCAGATATTGATCACAAATGGTGGGTTTCACTTGGAGTAATGAGTCAGTATCAATGACTCTGATCTGGCAGACAAACAGTCCTTAACAAATTCATTAGACCATAAGGTTTATGCCACAGATACACTGAATTAGCAGTATTGATAAATACCAAACTTAATGCCTTGATTTTTCTTTCTTGTTAGCTTATGCAGCACCTCTTTATTATAACAGATGATATAATAAATCCATTAAGCATCATACCTAATGCAGAAAGTATAACAAGAACAGTGGGATAGATGGCTGATTTGATACAAAGGAAACTATTGGAAGCATTAAAATATTTCAGCAGTCACTGGAATTTCTTACATATGTCATCATGTTTGTTTCACTTACAGGCAGAGGTGTCATGAAGAATAAAGAATAATGAATTTATTACTGTAAATCATTGAAATGTGATATAATGAGCTATAGAACTTGTCTGTTATATATGTTGATAATGAGCAGTACCGCTTTTTAGTCAAATAACATGTGACTGGCTCAGCAGTATGAGGAATAACAGAGATTATATTTGTTTCCTTTAAAAGCCAGTTCAATACGCTTTTGTTTCTTTTATAATACACGATGCAATTTGTATTATCAGGAAAGTAAGGCACAGCCTGTTGGTGTGCAGTGTTCAGTAAGACATAAAGAAGATAAAGACACATTAAAACCTCAGTATGACTGTGCACTGTTGCCCTGCTGCATTCACTGGTCACATAATGATTGGTGTCTATGCTCATCTTTTTTTATATTTCCTTTCTCATCTTCTCCGTGTGTCAGAGTGTACATCAAGACCCAATCCAGATCGACACTGATGAAATAAAACCACAGAACTTCGCTGTAAAGTTTTTTTCAGGCCTCATTAAGGGCAGAGTGACTCAGAAACACAAAAAAATGACAGAAAGAAAAACTACAATACTGATGTGTACCACTTTAAAGGCTTTTGCACAAAATGAATTCATGTTATGCACTGCCACCTACTGTAATATGTATGCAATAGCCTTGTAAACCCATTGACCCTCACAAGAGAAGAACCACTGATATTTAAATCCATTGATCACTCTGATGACAAAAGCTGCATTCAATTAAAAATCACATTGCAGGCTGAGTACTGCACTGAGAGCAGTGCGTTTCCAAAGGCACGTCTCCCTTTGATTTGTTGAAATGCATTACCATATCTTTCCCTTTTTTTCTGTCTGCAGGAGTTCTTGCTCTGTAGTTGGAATAAAACTGTAAACATCAGGGAGATGAGCGCATCAAATATTTAGGCGTATTTGGGTGAGATAATGATATCTCAAAGTTTTTAGACAGCCAAGAAGAAAACAAACAAACGGATGCGGTGAAATAACACAATAACACAACTGCTTTACCCTTTATCCTGTTTGCCTGCTGTTATTTGTTTCCCCCTTTTCTTTTCTAGGATACCATTTAATTTCTTTGCATAATAAACATTTTGGGCTTTACCCTTAAGTCTGATCTCAGAAACATATTTTCTTTCACTCATATTTTCTTTTTCCTTCGATGACACATCCATCCCTGCAATGGCTCTGAGGCTTTTTACTCTCACTGCATTTGCCTGGACATCATCCATGCTTTGAGTCATCAGACACTTGGCAGACTGTGGAGGAGTGATGACGGTTTGGTAGTTAGTCACTGCTTAGGTGTTGGTACATGCTTTAGTATAAAAGGTAGGTGCAGCCATAAAAGTGTATTTATCTTGGTGCAGGTTCCTTTTGTTTGTTTTGTTTCTGTCAACTGCTCCTACCTACAGAGTCTTGTTGAGATCACCATGAATGGGATCACTGCTGATGTTAGAATTTAACTCTTGGTAGTTGTTGACCTTAACGTTAGTCTAAGATGTGCTAGTTGGCCTCTTTATTTTAGCGGGTATTACTGGGTTGACCTGCTTTTGATTTTAGGGAGAGGCAAGATGGATCCATGGTTTCATATTATTTTATTTACTCCACATTCTGCCCCTACCACCCAAATATCGCAGTAGAAATTGAGGCTCATCTGACTAGGCGATGTTTTTCCCACTTGGACAGGTTGTGAGTTGCTCTTCTGCATACCTTGGTTGTAAAAAATGGTTATTTGAGTGACTGTTGCCTTCCTATGAGCTCGAAGCTTTAGCTCCTCAGTCATTAACAAGTCCTTTTCCCTCAGCAAAATGTTGCTTGCTGGATATTTCCTCTTTTTCGGGCCATTCTTCGTAAACCCTAAAGATGGCTGTGTGGCAAAATCTTAGTAGATTAGCAGTTAAAGAAATACACAGTCCAGCACTGAGGAGCTGCCATGTGATTAACTGATGTGATATTTAAAGTAATGAGCAACTGAAGAGGTGTACCTAGAGACACAAGACACAACAACACAAGAGTTTATGTTTTTTTGTCATTTTGCCAATTTTTATTTCCTCAAAACACACTAAACTGCACATTCATAGCATAAGTTTTGACACTTTAAAATTTTTGTTCATCAGACTTTTCTGTTTAAAAAAAACACAGTTTGCGTGATGTAAATCATAAAGTAAATCATTTTCTGCTTATTTCTTATTATTACTTGCTATCACTACAGCAAATACACCGAAAAATGTTCTATGTGAATCAAGTACCGCAGGGTAATTGAAAAACTTTTCCACGCTTTTGTGACCTCCAGGTTAGACTATTGCAATTCTCTTTACTGTGGTCTCCAATCCATCTCTCTTCAAAGGCTACAGCTTGTTCAGGAAGCGGCGGCTGGCCTTCTTACTGGAGCTAGAAAATTTGCTTCTGTCACTTCAGCTCTTGTTGAGTTTAAAGGTTTGCTACTCACTTTTACAATCCTGAATAATATTGCGCCCAGTTACCTCACTGACCTCCTCAATCTCTACACTCCTTGTTGTGCATTAAGATCATCAGGTCAATTACTCCTGGCCCAGCCAAAGTTTAGACAGAAGATTAAAGGCGATCGTGCCTTTGCTTCAGTTGCACCCAACCTTTGGAATAGCCTCCCTGCTTCTATTCATGCCTCAGACACTATCCAATCTTTTAAATCAAGATTGAAAGCATACTGATTTAACCTGGCTTTCCTAACCAGTTAATACCCTTCTTAAACCCTTTATTAATTTTATTATTTTATTATTAATTTTACTGCTTTCTTTTTATCTTCTTAGTAGATATTTTGTATTCAAGATCTGACCTTCTTCCTGAATTGAGGCTTGATACCTATTTTACTTAACTCTTCTGGTCTATTAGTGCCTCCATTCAGTCTGTGCTAGTTCCCGATCTGTACTTTGTTATTGACATTGTTTCTCTGTATTACAGTGAAGCACTTTGGTGTGCCTTTGGGTTTTTAAATGTGCTATATAAATAAAACTGTATGGTATTGTTAAATTTGTAATAACGAGGAGCAGAGTGATAACAATGGAAATTTTGGATAAAAATTGATTTTGTAAATACTGAATGAATAATACTGGACTAGAAAAACATGAGTAAGACATTTCAGCTGTCTACACACTTTCACTTTCTACTACCACTTCTCTTTTGCTTATTCTTTGACTACACAGTAAATACAGAGGCATAATTTCCCACCAAAGACGGTTTATTTTTTATTTTGGTCTGCGTATTTTTACTTTCAACACATCTAATGAGTCATACAAGATACGGCGGTCGGTTTTGATGAATTTCAACCACTACATGATTTACAGTTTTTAGGGAGTGACCTATACGTCTATGACTAAGATAATTATGCTGGTGCTGGATTAACCCTCACCTTACGCAACACTACTTTAAATTCCATTTGTTTGTTTTTTTTTCTTTACTTCCACCCAACAACCCAGCATAGTTTCAGTCATTCTGGTTTCACTGGTGAAAATCTCTGGCACTCATTCTGTGAGTCTCATGGCTTGACCCAGTTAATTCCCTGAGATACCCCTGATGTTTCCCACCTGGACACCCTCACGGTCTCACAGTGAAAGCTGCTGGCTTTGCAGTGTGGGATTCGTGGGGTTTTATGGCTCTGAGCCACTTTACCTTCAGGGGTCAAATACAAGTGAAGCATTTAATGATGCCAAACCCTCCCTGTAATGCAGCATAACAGCAGCCTTCCTCCAAAGAACCATCACTAGATGGCACTACTGACACTGAAATAGCAAAGACATGTCACATGAGTGTAACAATGTTCATGAAACGTATATATTTAGTGTTGCTTTTAATTAAACTCAATGTGAGAAGACATACATTTTCTAATCTGTCACACACAATCTTCAAATTTAATCACACAGCTGATCATCTTAAATAACTAACCTATGAATACAAAACAACACTTATTTGTAGAGTGCTATTCCCACCTTGGTTTGTATATCACAGCTGTGTGCTCTTTTATACATCTGAACATAAAAAATCGTAATCATAAAAAATACTCCTCTCTCCTCTGTCTTTCTCGTGCATCTTAGGAAGTGAGGCATCCGGCATCATGGCGTACTGAGATTGATATCTGGGTCACAGGCAGCAGGACGGAGAACAGAGATGATGAGGAGGCACAAAACAGACAAATGAGAAAAGTGCCCAAATTGCACGGACTAAACAGAGCTTGTTCTTGCAAATGCAAAATGGCATTCGCTTCCAAGGCAGCACTGGAGATATTAGAGCAATGGTGGTGTAATAAGCTTGTAATATTTCTTCTGGGAGATCTTAGAGGAGATGAGTGAATTGTGCAGCTGTGATGTAGAGCTCATTTCCACTATCATCCCAAGATTGTTAGCAGTCTGGTTAGAAAGTGTGATTATTTAGCCTCATATTGCATTGTTAGGGAAAAGTCTGTGGCCCAGTGCAAACACTGAAGGAAGCAAAATATAATTTAAGTAAATATTATGTGATGATACAAAAGATTTAAAGAGCTGAAAATGGCTGGAAGTTTGACAGTGGTCAAGCAACTTATACACAAATGAATCTCTTGTCTCTTATCTCCAAAATCCAATAGGTATGATTGAATAAATACTGGAAATCAAACCTAAGTTAAAATAATAAAGCATAGAAAGACAAACATATTATGACCAAATTCCTCATACAGAGAGTCACTCAAGCCATTCAAATTGGTATCACTGGTAGGATAAATCTGATCACTTCAGCTGCTCTTTCAGCTACACAAAACATCAAATTCTCTAAACGATAGCTCTTACATAACGAGCCACGCAGCGTAGCACGAAACTTTGAACAGAGACAGGAAACTCCCGATGATGAGAAATACGAGCGATTGGAATTTTTGATAAAGCTTTGTCAAAAATGATGTTGTTTTCTTTCTAGTCAGCACCAACCACCTTAGAGTACAACGATAAGACTATGAGCAGATCTCATCAGCTGTATGGCACATGATGGTAGCAGTTTGATGCATCTGTTAAAATCCAAACAATACAAGACCAAACAAACACAAAAATATGAGTCAGTCTCTCTGACTCATTCGAACATCGACCTGGGTAAAAAACAGTCCGCTCAAGATCGATTTAGTGACAGCTCTGATTCGCGCTTGATTTTAGTCTAATGTGGTTTGTTACTGAACATCTGCAATTTTAGTATTTTACTGTTATATTGCTTTTTACACTGCATTAAATTGCACTAATCTTTTTATATGACTGACCCAATGATAACATTTTTTTTGCTCGATTGCACAAGACAAAAAAAGGTTGGCGGAGACCAAAACAGAGCGGAAAGAAGCACCCATCTAGTTGGTCTATTAACTCCACAGACCTGATGTTGTAATAGCAGCCACACACCGTGGAAGCAGCTTACTACCTAGTTATTGACCCTGTGCACGAGAAAATGCTAACTTCCTGGTTTGAGACCGGATGTGGGGTTGTACATTTCCGGTAGCTTTACTTTGCGGTCAATCGCTACTGCGAAGATATACTCCAAAATCATGTCCAAAACTCGAAAATGGAAAGATCGCGTTAAGTTACAAAGAGCAGAAGTGTTGGGTGGACCACTGTTGTGTCACAAAAAAATCTAATGATCAATTTTGTTTAAAGAGTTTAGATCGATCAGTTGTTTACATCACAAGCAGAACTGCATTACTGCATGCAGAAGACACATCGTCCACATTCAGAAGCACATCTCTGTATAGTGACTGGTCTTATGATTTAAACAGTGAAATGTTCAGCATTCAAACTACAGGTGAACAATAGTCAAACTAGATGTTTCTCGTTATGTCGATATCAGCTAGTCAAGTACACACCTACACAGCATGTTAACAAACCGTGAAAAAAGCCACACAAAAAATGAATGATTGCTGGTAACGGTTTCTATACATTAGTATTTACTAAGGGTATGTTGTGACTTACCTTCAAAATTACATGGTCCCTCACTATAACACGGTTCACCTTTCTCCTCGCTGTTTCGCAGATTTTTTAGTGCAAGTTTGCATGCTTATTTTTACGTCACATTGTGTCCTGCATCCTGATCGCTGCAGACGATCTTCTCCGTGCCGTCTCTCCTGTACAGTACAGAGTCGCTGCATCAATCGCTAGCAGTGTGACTCTGAAGTGCAGTACTGTATGTCCACGATGTCCACGAAACGTTTTGGACCGTCAAAAAATAAAATTGGCTACTTGATTTCACCTATTGCTGGTTATTTTTAGAACCTAACACCCGCGATAAACGAGGGACAGCTGAGAAATATAACATTTGAATCCATTTTCTCTTTTGCTGAGGCGCAGGGAAAAAATATCGACAAGTCGATGAACATCATTTACAGATATATTGGGTAAATGCCCAAGACATAGAAATGTAAATCGCCGCTTGATTCATTCATTTTAACTTGTTTTGGACCGTAAACAGGGCGTGAATAGGACACCGGAAACAAAGCTCCCCACAGGAGTTTCCGCACCGGAAGTAGCATATGCTAACGTGCACATAGTCATATGCTTCTCATTCTTCTTTTCCCAATTTTAGCTGAAGAGCTTCTTGCAAACGCTGTGCCGGACTATCAGTTAGATAGTCAGTGCAGCCGGATTATGATATATTATGAGTATTGTTAATATATTAGTAGGTATTAGTATTATTCTAACATAGTACACTCATCATTAACTCAAAAAAGTTTCAGAAATGTATAGGAAACACATACATAGCACATAACTCATATTTTACCGATTATCTGTTTCTCTCGAGAGCTAGTGGAGACCAAAATACGAGCTACAAGGACGCATAACAATCAACAGTTTTCTGTTCAGTTGTTTGGGTTTGGGCTGAAATTGAAAAGGAGAAAAACGCAGCTCTTCTCCAAATATGCCTTGGGTAAACAAAGTTGTTCACTAAAAGACAGCCTGTGTTAGAGCTCAAGAGGCTCCAGCACAATCTGGACGTGTACTGACTAATAATCCATGTGTATTAGCTGTTCGCATGGCTGATAAGAGGACACCGCAGACTGTCGTGATGAGAATTTACTCACACTCTGTGGCTGTCAAATATGTTTTTCTTTCTCAATCCATAATGGTAAGTTCAAAGGGATGTTGTGGAGTTTCAGAGGAAAGAGGACCAGCTTGATGGATGGTTAACTGTACAGTATATACAGCTGGAAACCCACTGCTGGTTTTTTTTTGTATCCAAGCACCGTGGATCAAGAAGACAACCTCAAAGACCTAATTAGTAAAGGATGTGCTCTTCAAAACATTTCCATTAGAGATGGGAGGAGGACAACTAAGAAGAGGGCAGTGTAAGGGAAATCTCCAGTTTAAGCTCAAGTTGCTGCTCATTTACAAGGTTTAACATGAGAGAAAAGTCATACGATGTCCATTAAGTACTATGGCAACCTGTTTCAGGCTTGTTTACTTTAGCTTTGATTTTTTTTCTTTGCTGTAAAATCGACAAGACAGTTGATTTTAGTTACAGTTATGGTAGAAACTATATTAAAGCTTTCTAGACAAATAAGCACACGTTTTCCTCTGTAGCCCTAAAGGAAGGCCCATGTGGTTCTGTGCCAGTCACAGTTTCATAACAGCACGCTTCACTTGTTTTCTCAACATTTCCCAACAACACTGAAACTAAGACCTAAGCTGAGACGTATCTGGTTCACAATCTGTGTTATGTAAGTCCATTACAAACACTGCAGGAACAGTTTTTTGTTTTTTTTTTACCAAAATCGTAGTGATGTAATTTATAATGTTACTTGTTGTATATCTCTGAGTTCTCTATAGAAAATGTAGCCATAGAACTTCTTCAGGTTGTCATAAAACATCTGCAGATGGCTCCAGAGCACACACATTCACATTAAAAGATGAGGTGCAGCCAGTGACACCCTGCTCATGATATCATGTGAAGAGTGTGTGTGTGTGTGTGGATAAGCATGTGTATATGTGTACTAGTGTTGCTGTTGGAGGTGATCCAGGCTTGCAGATGGCCCTGGTTTGTGTTTGCACTGAACGACTGCAAGCCTCTCGCCTCCCTAGTGACCATGACGAACCGCGTGTGCGCGCAACACACAGGACCACTGTACAATGACTTTTTCAAGGGTTGGGGTCTGACACTGCTGCTCTGACTCTGTAAATTGTTCTGTTAGTGACGCTGTTATGTTTTCCCGAGACTGGAGGAATGTTGTGCAGGGAAACTGGTTAAAAGGTTTCTGACGAAAAAGCAAGAGGTACAGACAAACGCAGACAGAGAGGCCGAGGAAAGACGGGCTTTGAACAAGTTTGAGCTTAAACGTTTCTAAGTTAACTAAAAAGTAAGGAAGCTGGAAAAACCAACCAAACCAAAAGGAATATGAGCATAAGTAACAAGGAAAAGGTGAATGCGTTGTTGAATAAAAGCTAAAAGTTGAAAACTAGCTAACAGTTTGGTTAAATAAAAGAAATTGTTAGCTAACTGTGTAGATATGCAACCTAGCATTATTTATTAGATTTTCCTTGATGAAAGTTGTCAATTATTTGGCTACGAGTGTAATTAAACAATTGAAATTGCTTGCTAAACCTACAGAAATACAGTTGCTAACTAAACTTGTTTATTAAAACTACCCTCAGCTGCTCCCAGGGGTCGCCAAAGCGGTGAGCTCCAAATGTTTGATTTAGCAGACTTTTATGTTCCCTCCGAGGACCAAACAGGTGAACTTTTGCTATTAAAGTGTGCATTGTTAGCTAAATTCTTAGCTAAAATCTAAAGAGACACACTTTAAATAGAGCCATTAGCTAAAAATGGATTTATTAAAAGTTGTCAGTTTTGTGGCTAAAAGTATGGAGTACATTAGTAGAAACTGGCCACTAAGAGTTGTCAAGCCGAGTAGGCGCTAAATGTAATGTAATGGATGAACAAATAAGCAAAGTTATTTAACTGAAACTAAACGAAATAGCTAATTAGCAATAAGCTAGAAATGCTAAATTAAAATATGTTCAGATCCAGTTTAAAATAAGCTGTAATCATTTGAACTTGAAATGTTCTAAAGGTGTCTGAGAGGGTACATCAAATAAAGACAGCTATTATTTATAACATGTTGGTACATTCTTTCTAGGCACAAACATACCAGAACGCAATGTTTTGTATTTGAGAAAGACCTCACAATCACATCAGTTGTGACGTCTGTTGGGTATGTCCTTAGGTAGACGGTGTTCTCTTTCTGCTTGTACTTTGAATGGAGGGTAACAGGTACAGTAAGCGTACCTGCTTTCACCTGCACACACTCCCTGGCTGGGAGCCACTACTATAGCAACAGTGACAACAACACAGCAGGAAAGCCTTTTGGACTTCCTGGGAGATCCTCTGGTATGCACACGCTCAATGTTTGTCGACTCAGGAATGTTGCCTGGGCGACTGGAGGCCATGAAGAGGGAAACCCCTTATCTGCTGATGTTGACATTCGACCCTTGTCACAGTTCAAAAGTCGGTTGAGTACAGATGGAAAAAAAGAAAGAAGACAAACGCACACCTTTAAGGTTGGTCTATATACAGTATGTGTGTCACCATGGAGATACTGTTTGGGTGGAGCATATGCTCCAGAGGGCATGAATGGTTGCAAAACAAAGACAGAGAAAAGAGAAAGAGGGCGTCCCTTGGCTTTGAGTCAAAATGGTACACTTACACTTTCAAGCAGGAAGTCCATAGTGGTAGATCCATGAATGAGCTGCAGACCATAGGCTTGCTGATGTTTGTAAAGGGAGGGAGGGCTGGCTTTTTAAAACCTCACTCGGTGGGATTGCGACATCGTTTTCTGTGTCTTGTAAGTGTTGTTTTGTGCTTTGTGGCTTTAATAATGATTGCAGATCTGGCTTGTTTTAAAATGGGAGTTTGGTACAAGATGCGGAGAAATGAATTTCAGCTACTGCGGAGGTCTCACCTAACCCGGCTTTGTTTATTCTTGCTTTTAAAATGACCATTGTTATATGCCCCTACCAAACATTAAAGTGATCGCACATTGAGTTTTGAGTGAGAGATCCAGCAATATTTAGCAACCTTCACAAAAAGAAATATTAACATGGCTGTATAGCAACAGTTAATCTTTGTGGACCGTTTAGATTTGCTCTTATCCTGTTAAAGATTCCATATATAGAAGGCCCATAGGCTGAGCCATGAATGCTGCATTCTCATCATATTTCAGGGGGAACACAAGATGGAAAAGTAACGTCCCTGAAATCAAAATACATGAAATGCCTTTATTGACGCAGCTCTGATGATCTGATTTCAGTTAGTACATTTAAAAAATTAAACCAGTGGTCTTTGTGTCCTCAGTTGACCATCTTTACACATGGATCACAGATTGGAATGTTTTTAATTCCCCTATCAACACAGGGAAACAATCCTGATCAGCTGGGGCGATTTCTCAAAAACGAACATATTCATTTTTGATTTTTCTGTATCTACAGCAGCTCAAAGAGCACTGCTGCACCTGAGCTTTAGGACTCTGATTCCCACACAAAATGTAACTTTTTAATTGTATTTGCCGTCCTTCTTGTATATCGCCCGAAAGCCTATCATGCATGTCAAGTCATGTTGGGATAATCAGTAAAAAAAACAACCAAAAGAAGAGTTTAAACTGGGGAAATTCATGTAAACACCCCCTCGAGTCGGTAAAAACAACTCTGAAAGTTGGAGGAAATTGTGGCGCACGCTTTGCCAAATGGTTGACATCACTTGCAAAAACATAGCGGATGAATGTAAACATAGCAGGAATCTTTTGATTAATTGTGCAATTTCTTGTAATGCATAATTCTTTTTCTAATATTTGATTTATTACATGGTATTAAGCAGTAACTATGGATTGCTGTCCACATGGAAGGAGAGAGTTTAGACAGAAAAGTTGTATTTTAGCAGTGAGAATTGACACGAGGGACCATCCTAGGAACGCATGTGAACGCATGATTAATATCTTCCTCAACTGCAATCTCTACGTTTCAGCCCAAAGAAAGCCAGAAAGAACGAGGAGTGGGTTTTTAAAAGAACAACACAAAAACTCAACACTGTTCTCCATGGGGCTATGAAATAATAAAAATAAGGTGTGTTTCACTCTGTAACATCATCTTACCTTCTCCTATGAAGCATTAGATAGGCATCCTACACCACTATGAGCTCATAGAAGGCTAGCATTAATAATTGAATCCTCGGTTCTCAAATTTAATCAAACGTTATATCAACTTACATCAGTCATTAGCGCTAGAATAAGCTGACAGTAAAGAGGAAGGAAAGCATTTGTGCTCGCTGTTTAGCTGCAACTGCTGCGTTCTATTTTCACTATCAAATTCCTGCTCAATCAAACAAAAGGCTTGTCTCGCGTTACCTGTGATGCTACATTATAAGGCTCAACATTTTGCTGCAGGCTCGTCTTTTGTGTCATATGTTTTGCCCGCCTTTTACCGTGCAAAACCCCCAAACCCTGCAGAACACAAGCCCAAACCAGAAAGAGCAGCGGGTTAGCACATCTGCAAGGGTGAGACTTTATCCAGTGTTTGTATGACTCATCTTTAGGAACATTTTATGGGTTTGTCGCTGACGTGAGCTTTGATTTGTATGCGGCAGTTGTCTTTGCTGATTCATTTTGCCTTTTCCCTTATTTTTGAAACATGTGCATTGATGTTTTCTTTACATTCTCCCTGAAGGGCTGTGTAAACATTTACTCGAGTCATTAGCAGCGATAAATCTAAGCTAAGCTAAAGCATTGATCAATATTACACCATGTCTTCCTATGGAGCCCTCAGGAAGATACCCTGTTGGACAGCCAAATACATCAAGTGACCTTTCCTTTGATAAACAACATTTAAGTTTGCCGAGGCACTTAATCAATTTGGATAATGTTAATATATGCGCTGAAATATTGATAGGGATGATCTACCTCCTGTGAGGACAAGCTCGTTAAAAAGCATAATCCCCTGGGCATCCAGCCAGCAGAAAAAGATCAGATGGGGGTGTTTGTGCTGCAGTTGACCTGCTGAATTAAAGATCAACAAAAATTTAATTCAGCCTTAAATGAGCATCAATGATTTATACCCAGGCCCTATATTTAAAAACAAGCGTTTGTTAAATATATTTACTTTTTAATGAACACCGTCATCCCTCAGCAGTGAGGGAATTCGGCAGTTATTGCTTAAAGTGTTGAGCACATTCTGCCACCCTTCATTTGTAGTAAACCAGACAACTCGTATCACACGGTGAATTTAAACTGCCTTTCCAAAAGTGCTAAAATCAGGGATTTCTGGTGCAGGTTCAGCGGTGAAAAGTAAGATTTACTGCTGTTGTGATTTACATTACAATTTAGTAAAAGGGAGCTTTGTGTAAACCCGTCTGTCTTGTTCCTCAAAGCAGCAGATGGACAAAGAAACCTGGGAACAGGAGAATCCACACCCTTGCATGCGGCCCTTTGTATAAATAAAGACAAAGTAACCCATTCACGATGTTGCATACGCATGCGGAGGGTGAAATATTTCCATGATGACAGTGAGGGAATCCTGTGACACAACTCTGATGACAAGCATTTGATCGGACTGTGTGTGAAACGGGCCGCGCTGATTCAACCTGAGGAAGTCCGGTCGTTCCTCCTCCTGTTTTGCATCACTGCGCACATACCACATACCTTCTCATGCGAGGGAAGCAAGAAAGTGCAGCGTGATTTCCAAAACGTCCTTTAAAAGATCTGAGTGATTTACTGATGAAGTTAAAAGACAGAAATGTGATTCAAAATACTGGATCCTACACTTCCCAGAATGCAGTTTGATAGACTATCCTCAATCCCTCCCTCTCTGACTCAAGAGAAGACAGGTTTAGTTTTACTCCTTGTTATATATCTTTCTGGCTTTCATGTGTGAAATGAAGTTATTCCCCTTGAATACTGATTGATCTGAAGTTCAGTTTCATGCACCTTGATCCAGCGTTGCCACTTATATAACCCCCACTCACCCTTTCTATCTGTACTTCTACTCTTAAGGACCAGTTTAGCATTGTAGTGGATGCTCTGCTGGCCTTGGGGTCACACGCGACTGACAATTACACCATCTACTGTGTTTCCTGCACTTTAGTACGACATCGTGCCCCCGGCCCTGTCCTTTCAATCCCAGCCCCACAGCCGTTGTCTGCCCCCTTAATCAAAGCAGAATAAGATTTAGAGAGGAGGTAAACACTCTGGTTTTATGATTGGGCCCCTTCTTACTACGTGGCCTGTATAATTGAAAAGCCCTCTGTGACTATTTTAAGACACTAGTGGGAACAGACTTCCATGTGTGTGCTATGGCTGGGAATGGGACTCTTGCATTTTCTCTTGCATTTGCTGATTGCTAAACAAGTATGACTATTTGGCCCATTCTCATTCTCTGTGATTACCATATTGTGCCAAATGCTCAAAATGATTATCTGCTGTGTCACGAATGCTGTCGTCTTTCACTCAGCGGCTGTTCCAATGGGAACTTTCACAATAAAGAGAGGACAAGAAGCTGCACTGTCACTGCTGGATGAGTGTTTAAAACAGGTTTTACTCGGACCATCTGTTCCTCGCACCGCTCTGCAATCCCCCGACCACCAACAACCCGCAAACCAAAATTAACACCGTTTCACTGCGAGTATAACGTTTAAACAAACAGAAATATCAGCAGTCAGCGTCTTCGGTCTGCCCCTGAGATAATGGCCTCTTTGTTCGGCTGAAAAATATAAACTCTTATTTTGGATTGCGCTCGCATGTGTCAACTGAAGCCGTTTGCGTCACAATGATAAATGTTTCATACGTAAAATTAGAGCTGTGAATAAAGACAAAGTTTTGAGACTTTAGCCGTATGGCATTTGTATCATTGGCTCATAAATTACAAGAACTGACAAAGGAAAGCAATCTATGCTTTGACTACAAATTGCGTTATCATATGAAAGAAAAATTCCACAGGGTTTGTGATTGTAAGATATTTATATATAGAAATATTGCCTCGTAAAGGCCTTTAAATAAGATGAAGGCATGGTGCCCCAACTCCAACAAATAGTCCCGTTACCACATGAAAGACAGACTGTGCTCTCCTTCTATTTAGCATTATAGTCTAACACGCATTAAGTTGTTCTCCGTGGTCTTCCTTCAGACAGGCGTTCTGTTTATCAGCGTTTCATTATATAGAGATCATCCTTAATAAATGAGAAAGACACTGGGAAGGAGTGAAACATGAAGCGGTTAAGAGTACCAAAACTGAAAGAGACAAGCTGTTCTATTATCAAGTACGTTATTATATTACCAGTTGCATGTCAGTGCTGCTTGCTTCGTGGCACACTAATACTCCACTGTAATAACCGAGTGCACAGATTTCCATTCAGCCTTTCACAAAAGATGAATTCCCATGGCGATGTGGGACTAGATCTTAGTCACACCAACGATTCTGACAGCGTGACTACTTTCGTGACAAAATCTGTTTAAGCAGAAAAATGCCACTTGTCGTGTTTTTGCATTATGCTGTGTTTATCTTTGGATTGGAGCTGAGTTCTGACCTTTGAATAGCAGCCTGTTCAATGGCAATCTGACTGGAAAAGTCAGATTTTCCTGTAATTCCTAATTTATTTTACTTAATAATACAGAAGCACTTGTGATCCAAAGCTGAATTTAGCAGTAGCAGTGCAATTTATAATGCACAGCTACCTCTGCAGTCATACTATCTGACTTTTGAGTTTATCATACTGGGAAGTCATAGACCTATAAAAAATTATTTACCACCCAGACAAAGTATATAATATGTATCAAATATGGCATTCACCATAGAGATAAAAGCCAAATATATAGATGAAGGAAACAACCTGCTCTGTTGAAAATCATTTGTTACTAGAGTTAGTTTTAGTCATCCACAACTGAACTGTATCTGCTTCTTTGCTTTGCTTCATTGACTTATGCTATGTTATATTTCTGCCTGAGCTGTAGAGGCGCTGTGTATCCTATTTGCAGTCTGTATGCTAAACTCGATTAACCACATTTTTGCTCCCAGCAGCGACCTACGGAGATTATAAATGAGGTCAACAACACAGAAGTGCATAAACTGCAGTTCCACCAAGTGCCACTTGAGGCTGGCTCCAAGAGGGAGACAGTCCCCATAGGCTGCCATGTTAAAACAGGTCCTGTCTCAACTCTACATTTGCAGTTGAGTTGGCGTGGGCTGTGTCAGGCAGCTGGAGGAGTGATTGAAGACCTCTTCACTGTGCATGTGCTATTGTAAACTTTTGGATCATTATTTAACTAATATCACGACTTTCTATGTAGTACAAAGCATCCCAGAAGTTTATGCTTAAGGTTTGGAGTGGATAGAAACTGTATTTTATTAGCACTGCTTAGCTGATATCTGTGTCTACATTGCACCAGGGCAGTTTATGAACACATGTGCTAACCAAGTTTGCTAACATTAGCTGATAGATTATCCCTCTAAGCCAGGGGTGTCAAACTCAAATACACAGTGGGCCAAAATTCAAAACTGGAACAAAGTCGCGGGCTAACATTAATATTTATTGAAAAAAAAAAAATCTTCCTCCAGATATGAGAATAAATCTTTTCTTATGGACTCAAACAAGTTTTGCTGAAAAACTGAATATGGAACAAGCAAAGCTTAATACTAAACAATATATCTATTAGCTGCATGATACCAGTAGGCCAGCTCTAATACTAATTTGGTATGGCTTTGCAGACCAAATGTAATTAGGCTGCGGGCCAAATTTGGCCCGCGGGCCAGAGTTTGACACCTATGCTCTAAGCTTTCATCCATGTAAGATAACTTCTGGTTGCAAAACAAACAAACAAACAAACAAAAAACAATGTGGCAGTAAACAATGACTGTAAAAAAAGAATATTTTACGCAGTTAACATATCCCAAACAAAAAAAAACATGTATGATTTGTTCTAGCTCTACATCAAAAGATAAGAGTGGCACTGATCCTTTCATCTCAAAGGCCCTTACACACTGAGTTCAGAAAAACTACATGAAATTCCACATTTTTCCAAGGTAGCAGCAGGGAGAATTTCATGGTTTGTTGCAGAAGTTGAAGCAGTATCACAGCCGCTTTCATACATATTTCAGAGAGCCGACTGACCCGGAGCAGGGACTAGCAGTGTGTTTGAGGTAAAATAGTATTATTTTACTGGTTCCATATCATTAAGTATTCAGTGTACCAGTGCATGTTTTGAGCTAGGGGCACACTCCATAATGCAGTGGCCTGAATGGTCAGATCTGTTTATCCGCAGGTGAAAAATTGAAACAATCAAGCTTGATTGTCCTTCAACTTTGGTGTTTTATGTTCAGACAGTGAAAACTCACCTGTCATCACAGCACTAATGAGACAATCCATGGCCTAAGATTCACAGTTTCTCATCAGAAATGCCCGGTATCTCAAATAAAGAGCAGCTTAAACGCACCAGTCGCGAGGCAGGCAAAGGAGCTCTGCAATGAGGCACAGCAAGTGCGTTTCCAGATTTCAAAGTCAGCCACAATCATTACATTTGATTCCAGAAAAAGATCAAAGCGAGCTGAAGGGAACCCGCACGCTGCAGACATGAGGAAAAGCTCCTCACCAGAGCTCGACAAAAATAGACGCTTTTGCATTTCAACCACGCTAAAGAATCAGCACACATTTCCGTCCGCGGATCTTCTACAGTGCACCATGTTATGTATATTTAGAAAGACAGTTGAAGGACATTTTGCCACATTTGTTACATGCAACAAACGACAAACAAAATTAGAGAATGACTTGTTTTATGGGCCTCCGCTGTGGCACCAACCGGCATCGCCACACTGTCTCCACACAATAAAACACTGAGGCATTAAGGCCCTTGACAAAGGATCTTGCCACAGTCATTGTTACAAACAGGCATACACCGGATTTCCAAAGAAAGTAATGTTTGTTTAGCAGAAGTTCGAAAGGATCATCTGAGAACCACGATAACCAGTTGACCAATATGACAGTGACCAAAGAAAGGTCCAAAAATATTAAGTGATGGTTTATAAAGTTGTGATTTAAAATAGTTGTTTGTTTTTTTTGTTTGTTTTTTAAATACCATACTTCCTTACTACTGCTGGCCTATTAGAACAAGGCCAATTGTTTTTCCTGAGTATAAGTAGCTGCTGGCTCCATCTACAAACACTGTTGCAATAAAAGAGTAGTGTCAGTCTTCTTACCTCTACAAAAATATACAGAGGGGGGAAAAAGCACTGTAAGATTAAACAATGTTGCTTAAGATGGGTGCGTGGGCAAAAACGGCTTTCAAGCACACACACAATCACACACACAAAGCTCAGTGGAAGAATTATTGTAGAAGACTATTCCATGGTCCCTAAATCTCAGCAGGCTCTTCATTATACTTAACTTAAATTAACAGCCACTTCAATAACAATAAAGCAACAGTAGGCAAGCTAATGAAACACTGAGCTGTTTCCAGCGTGCAAGTCTGACCCAGACTTCACTCACACCCACCAGCATACTTTCCCTTTACATCAGCAAATAAGAAAACTGCAAAGCTGCTTTTATTATTCATAAAACAAGATAATATAAACTGTCACTAGCACTGCAGACACAATTGTGGAGCTTTTTATTTTTTTTTTTAAACTGTGCATTACACTCTCATAAAATTCCCTCTTTTTATTCAATACAGCATGTCTAGACTATATTTTTATTATCATTATTGCCAGTAGCTAATTAGGATTTTATTGTGCAAGTCGAATGGGGTTTTGGTCTGCCTTTGTTTTTCTAAGTTTTTGTCATTCCTTGTGTCCCTGGGGGAATGCCAGTCAAGCAGCTAGTCAGCCACCCACTCGGATTCGGAGCTGATGCAGGAACCACAAGGAACCAGGGACCGCCGGCATGTCTCCCCGAACGTCACACTGAAGCTAACAAATAAAAGAGCTGTGCTCTGACACACTGAGAGACAAATCTGATGAAACGAGTCACAAAGACATTTAATAGCTGATACTTAAGCATCACATAAAAACACAAATCTTTTAAAACCCGCTGTGATTTTCACAGGCCTAAAAAGACTCCTGACTAATTCGTTTTTTTGGCAGTGGTATATGTCTTTTAAGAGTTAACCTATTCCAGCATGCTAAACCACGTGGACAGGTAGCCAGTTCTACCTAATGTACAGTAGCTTTCATTTCAATACTGGCAAAAGCTGTCAACCTGACAACTGTGTCTCATTTCTCATTTGGTGGCCTTTATTAACTGTTTTCAGATTTCATGATTATGTCAAAGGTCACTTGAATGGGCATCGGCACAATTACTGTATTTGGCATTTACTCATTATTGCTTCTGTCTTACTAAAGCCTGAATTATGCTCAGTTGGGGTTATGGACACAGGAAGCTAGAGACACAATAGTTGAGTAGTCATTGCTGCTATACTTTTTTAAGGTCTGCTTGAAGTTGGCTCCCAGGGCACATGAGAAACTTGTGCACAAATTCTTCAGACGTCCACACAGTCGCAAAAACAGGCTTGCAAACATTTCCATCGAGACTCACTCACGGATGTGGAAAGTGAAATCTCTGCTTGAGTCCACCCAGACTGAAGCATCTCGACTACTTGCAGGAGTTTCCGTGCAACAACCTTGCATAGACACTTCTGAATATAAGGACTGCTGGCATTAGTAATCGCCAAGATTTCCTTTTAATGTTTTTAACAGTTTTCAACAAAATGTATTCATTTGCCCGTGCGACATGCTCTGAGGTTGTTTTACATTTAAATTTTTCTAGACCAATAACTTCCTGTCATCCCCAGGTGCTGCCTACCTTGTGTTTACTGTAAAATAGCAGACATTATGTACTGGGATGTTCCCGATAATATACTTTACAGCTTTATAACTTTATGGTGAGAGTCTCATGTTCCACCACATCCCAAAGATCCTCTATTGGATTGAGAACTAGTGACTGTGAAGGAGGACTTTTAAGAGAAATGAACTTATTCCGGTTTTCAAGTGTGAGATGATTTGAGCTTTGTGACATGGTTTGAACCTGGATCTTTCACCAGTTACACAAATGTGTAAACCACTGGGATTTTCAAACAATGCTCATTTTGTTTTAAGCGTTTAAGCGAAACTATCTCCCGACATCATTAAACCACCTTACGCCTGAACCCTTCACACAACATGGATCCTTTCAGTTTGTTTACACCAGATTCTGCCTCAGCAGAAATCAAGACTCAGACCAGGTTTCCTGTACTTATCTCACAGGAGTGACACTCATTGCAGTCTTCTGTCGTAGCGCATCTGCTTCAAGGTTAGACACATGGTGCGATCAGACATGCTCTTCTGCATACCTTGATTTAATATGTGTTTTGCTTTGTTTTTTGTTGCCTTCCTATCAGTTTGAAGTCAGGTTTGTCATTCTGCTCTGACCTCTGATGTCAACAAGGCGTTTTATTCCCCAGAGAGTTGCAGTTCATTTTCTCTCTTTTGGACCATCCCCTACATGACTATATGGCTAAATGCACTGAGTTGCTGGCATGTGATTGACTGATCAGATATTTAAGTTAATGAGCAGTGGTAAAGGTGTACCTAACTAATAATAGGAAGGTTTAGCATTGCCATTTGTGAAAAAAGAGGCAAACTTTTAGAAATATTAGAAAGAAGATATTAATTTAGCTTCTTTAGATTTCCTGAATGATGTCTTTAATATAATTAACCTGTACTGGCCTGATTCAAGGTGAAATTGTCATCTTACACAGGCCCCTTTTTTTCCCTTTCTAGTAATTAAAGCGTAGTAATTAAAAGTTGATGAAGGCATTATCTTTGTCCCGCTTTCTTTTATTACTATACTATTTTAATGTTCTCTTTCTCTCTCCAGTGATGGATGAGTAAATGGTGCAGATTTTCCTCCCGGTAGGAAAACACACAGAAGAATTTTATGTAAAGCCATTCAGAGAAATGTAGTCGCTGCTGCTGGGCTGCAACACTTCACTGTTAATAGATGAACCATAAATAATGCCTACAGTAGAGCAGAAAGTCCTCCTCTAGTATTTTATCCACTTATGTATTTCTCCAGGAAAAACTTGTTAAGGCTACAGAAACCATCATATAAGTGCGTTCCTAGAAGTGTATGCTGTGATTTTCATCGTGCAGCGAATGTTTATGACACCCAAATTTGACTGACAGACAAAATAAGGGTGAGAGTACAAAAGATAATAAAGAAAAAGATGGAAAACCGAAATGGAAAGTAGCCCACAACCTATATATAGGGTCGATGTGGTGCCGGTGAAGCTTCTTATAACAGAGGCAGTGGTTGGTGTCATGTTACGCTTTTTTCTCTCCCCTCTCTCCTCGTGTCTCTTTCTGTCTCTCTTTGTGGCTACTTTGGTCCTGCTTTAGAGCTCTTTATTTACCCCCTCAAACCTCACATTTACAACGCAATTACCCCAGAGGACGTCAGCAGCTCGCTCTCCACTCCACAGCTGTCGGTGGGGCTGTCCAAAGGAGAAAGAGAGAGAGAGTGAGAGAGAGGGATGGGGGCAGGGAGCGAGGAGGTGGAGACAGAAGATGCTGCCCTGCTCACGCCTTCTTGAAATTTGCCACAGAATGACTGTTAGGGTTTCATCCAGGCTGTTTGTTTCCTGATGACTGAGAGGTAAACAACAGGTGTTACCTATGGGATGCCTGGGGGGATAATCTAAGAAGGGATTAGCTAGAATAGCATACAGTAGATTGGATGACACAACAAGAAACCTGAAGCACCGTGGCTTTGTCAGCCCTCTGGCACATGCACAGGTTGCTTATAGGTACTTTTATATCTGTTGTTTGTCTTCTCATTGAAGGTGGAGCACGAGGACATCGAACAGGCTTTGCAACTCTGGACAGTCGTTGCTGCAGCGAACATACTTCATAATGTGTTCTGTACATTGTGACCACACCACTGAGATCATTACATCAGCTTACCGCAATATTTATATACCATCTCTGTGTTTCATTTCACACAGTCCGAGTCTGCTGGCTCTGTGGGGTTAGCCTCTCATCCACATGGATCCACACACCTAAAATAGTTGTGAGCTGAATACAGATGTAACCGTGATAACTAGGACGGCACACTTCATTACTTTTCCAGGCCACAGTTAACAAGACTTACTATAAAACTGTGTAACGCTATGTGGTATTGTCTTGGATGCGTCTAATCCATCATTGGTAGAAGGATTTTGTGGGGTTTAATTACATCAAGTCACAGCGAAATAGAATTTACGGCATCTTTATCTTCTATAATGTGATAAATTAGGTGGAACACAAGATGAGGGTGTGGTGTAGCTAAAAGCGAATTAAAAAAATAGATTTTTCACATATATTTAGTAATTAAAGTTGAACTTTGGAGAGAAAACCATCTCGGGTATAAGTTATCAAAAATAGTCACTTAAAAACTGGCTTATCTTATTTTTTTCTTATGTTTTCTTAAATTAGTTCTCAAATGTATAAATAGTCTGACCCCAGAGACAAAGACAAGAGAGTATTGGTAACAAGAAACTGTAAAATATACCATACTGCAGATCTAAATTTGGACAACCATCTACTGAACACACTTCCAAGTGAAATCAGACTGAGTACAGATACTAAATGTTGTTCATAATATTTCACCCCACCTCTGAAAAGCTCTGCTCAGAATATACAACCAGCGTTTTGAGATCAGTGGCCGTAACCGGTCGCAGCAGATGGCCGTCACTCCGTGACCCTGTTTCTGCCAGAGTTTTTTTCCTGTTAAAAGGCAAGGCAAGGCAAGGCAAGTTTATTTGTATAGCACAATTCAACAACAAGGTGATTCAAAGTGCTTTACAGAGACATTAGAAACAAAAACAAATAAAAAGCATGATTTAAAATTGATTAAAACAAGCAAACAAACAAACTAACTAATTAACAAACAAACAAACAAACAAAACATTATATAAAATCAAAACAGATAAAATCAGAACAGTAGATAAAATCAGTAGTTAAAATGTAAGTTTTGAAATTTAAGCTTAAGTGCGGATTTGGTGCTTTATTTAAATGCAGCTGAGAATAAGTGAGTCTTCAACCTGGATTTAAATAAACTGAGTGTTTCAGCTGATCTGAGGCTTTCTGGGAGTTTGTTCCAGATATAAGGAGCATAAAAGCTGAATGCAGCTTCTCCGTGTCTGGTTCTGACTCTGGGAACTGATAAAAGACCGGATCCAGATCACCTGAGGGATCTGGAAGGTTCATACTGGGTCAGAAGGTCACTGATGTATTGTGGTCCTAAACCATTCAGAGCTTTATAGACCAGCATCAGAACTTTAAAGTCTATCCTCTGACGGACAGGCAGCCAGTGTAAAGACCTCAGAGCTGGACTGATGTGGTCCACTTTTTTGGTCTTAGTGAGGACTCGAGCCGCAGAGTTCTGAATGAGCTGTAGTTGTCTGACTGATTTTTTAGGTAGACCTGTAAAGATGCTGTTACAGTAATCAAGCCTACTAAAGACTAGTTTTTCCAAGTCCTGTTGAGACATCAGATCTTTTATCCTTGAAATATTCTTGAGGTGATAGTAAGCTGATTTTGTTATTGTCTTAATGTGTTTTTCTAAGTTTAGGTCTGCATCCATCACTACACCCAAATTTCTCGCCTGGTTTGTGGTTTTTAGGTGTATAGATTGAAGTTCTCTGGTGACGTGTAATCGTTTTTCTTTGGCACCAAAGACTATTACCTCAGTTTTGTTTTTGTTTAGCTGGAGAAAATTGTGGCACAACCAGACATTAATTTCCTCAATGCATCTACCAAGAGCCTGTACAGGGCCTTGGTCTCCTGGTGACATTGTGATATATATTTGTGTGTCATCTGCATAGCTATGATAGTTTATTTTGTTGTTCTTTATAATCTGTGCCAGTGGAGCATGTAAATGTTAAACAGAAGGGGTCCCAAGATGGAACCTTGGGGAACTCCACATGTGATACTTGTCTGCTCAGATGTGAAGTTACCTATTGATACAAAGTATTTCCTGTTTTCTAAGTATGTTTTGAACCAGTTTAGTACAGTTCCTGAAAGACCTGTCCAGTTCTCCAGTCGTTTGAGTAATATGTTGTGGTCAACTGTATCAAATGCTGCACTGAGATCCAGTAAAACTAAGACTGACATTTTTCCACTGTCTGTATTCAGACATATGTCATTGAACACTTTGGTCAGAGCAGTTTCAGTGCTGTGGTTCTGTCTAAAACCTGACTGGAAGGCATCATAGCAGTTATTCTGTTTTAAGAAGTAATTGAGCTGTTGAGAAACTGCTTTTTCAATGATCTTACTTAAAAATGGGAGATTTGAGATCGGCCTGTAGTTGTTCATTTGTGTCTTGTCAAGATTGTCCTTTTTCAGTATAGGTTTAATTACAGCAGTTTTTAGTGATTCTGGAAACACACCTGATATTAAAGAAAAGTTGACGATCTGTAACAGGTCTGACTCCAAAGTCTTTGAGACCTTTTTGAAAAAACTTGTTGGTAGGACATCTAAACAGCAAGAGGAGGAGTTCAGTTGACCTAAGATGTCCTCCAGGTCTTTGCTGTTAATCGGGTGAAACTGTTTCATGGTGTTTAAACAGTTTTTCGGTGGACACAGTACATATTCTGGATCTGCTGTTGATGTACCAATTGCTTGTCTAATCTTTTGGATTTTTTCTGTGAAGAATTTGGCAAAGTCATTGCAGGCCATGGTCGAATGAAGTTCAGTTGCCACTGACACAGGAGGGTTTGTTAGCCTGTCAACTGTAGAAAATAAGACCCGAGCATTATGGCTGTTTTTAGTGATAATGTCAGAGAAGTAGGACCTCCTTGCACTCCTCAGTTGTAAATTATAATTGTGAAGTTTCTCTTTATAGATGTCATAATGAACCTGGAGGTTTGTTTTTCTCCATCTGCGTTCAGCTTTCCTACACTCTCTTTTTTCATTTTTCACTAGTGTGGAGTTTCTCCATGGAGACTTTTTCCTTCCAGAGATAGCCTTCACCTTAATGGGAGCAATTGTATCCATTACATTTAACATTTTAGCATTGAAGCTATTGACGAGCTCATTAACTGACCCTCTGGACAGGTCAGGTGTTAATGGGAAGACCTGGTTAAAAATCGCACTACTGTGTTCAGTTATACACCGTTTTGTGATCACTGCTGTTGATATATTTGTGTGGGCTGAGATTTTACTTTTAAAGAAAACACAGTAATGATCAGACAGGCCCACATCAGACACAGTAACCTTTGAAATGCTCAGGCCCTTGGAGATCAGTAGGTCAACAGTGTGTCCTCTATTATGTGTGGCCTCTGTTACATGCTGAGTCAGCCCAAAGTTGCCCAGAGTGTTACTCAGGTCTTTAGTCCCTTTGTCCTGAGGGTTGTCCACATGGATGTTAAAATCCAAGTTTCAGTTAAAAACATAAAATCAAGGCTGTGCTCAGTGATTAAATCATTAATTAAAAATGTTTTCCCAGCTAAAGATCTAACGTTTAATAAAGCCAACTTAAGTGTTTTAGAGGTATTACCTGTCCCCTCGTGTTTGGGAGCAGTCTGTGGCACACGAGGTATGTTTACTATATTTAAAGATCTTTTAGAGTGCAGCTCTCTGTGTTTTGACCAGGCCACATGTCTCCTTCTGTCACCTAAAAGTACAGAAATTTTAAAACCTTCTAGTAAACAGGGTCCCAGCTTCTCCTGGGAAAAGTCACCACTGCCATAATCCTCGCAGCCCAGACCCTTCACACATCACACATCAGACTGCGGAGACAGGGCATGAAGGTGGTAAAGAGGAACTAAGGGGGGCGAGGCTGGGCAATGTGACTTCGATTGCTCTGTTGAGGGTGGGGCTCGATGGCGAACCTTTGGCTGCTCTGGTGGGGGGTTTATGGGGGACAAAAAGGGATTGGGCCGGGGGGTAGATCTGAGCCCAGCATTGACCCGCTCCATCATCTCCTCAGTGAATTTCAGGTGTGGGGAGGAGGGAGAAAGGGAGGGGGAGGAGGATGATGGCCTGTCAGGGGTTTGGGGGACTGGGGAAGATTGTGGTCCCTGGTCCTCGTCGTTGGTGTTGTTGAGAGAGTTGGAGGCAAATAGGGACCCCTCTTCTTGCCTCAGATGTCTCTCCTTTCTGAGGCTCTTCCCGGGTGGAGGCAGATGGAGCTCCTCCTCAAGGTTTCTGCTGGGCTTTGTCTGTTCTTGGAGTACTGTTTGTTCCTCTTTATGAGATAACTCCTCGTTTATCTCAGCCTTGGCACCAAGCACAGATGGATGATGTATGGAATAAAACAAGTTGGAGGTAAACAGTTTCACCCCTGACTTGTTAAAATTAAATCCATTTGTTTTAAATAGATGCCTGCGTTCCCAAAAAATATTAAAGTTGTTGGTAAAATGCACTGAGTGGTCAGTACATGCTGATATGAGCCATTTATTCAGTGTAAACAACCTGCTGAATCTCTCGTCTCCTCCTCTGACCGGCGGTACAGGTCCACTGATGAATACAGCTGCATTCAGAGAGTTTACAGTATTTAATAATCCAGTAAAGTCCTGTTTCAGAACCTCCGACTGTTGTTTGGACACATCGTTTGACCCTGTATGCAGAACAATGTTTGTCACAGTTGGATATTCATCTGCAATTTGAAGAATTCTCTCCTTCAGGTTGTTGACCATATCCTTAGGAAAGCAGAGGACTTTAGTGTTCTTGCCGCACATCCTTTGTACATCCTTTACGGCAGAGTCACCCACAATCAGAGTTTCAGGCCTAGCCTTTAGCTTTCCCTGTGGCCTTTTACTTTTCAACAGATTTTCAGACCTTACTTCGCTACTTTTAGATGGATGGTTTTCCGATATAGATCCAGGGTCCTTTGATAGTGGAGCACAACTGTTCTGCAGTTTCACATTCAGTTGTTTTGGAGGTTTGTTGTTAACCTTCCTATTCACGGTTGTCCAGTCCTGTTTCCTCTCGTATACAGGGGTAGAAGAGCTTCTCTGTCTCGTAGGAAGTGAAGGCCACTCGGTTTCAGAGATTTCAGCTCACTGTGCTCTGCCTGTGATACGTCCTCCCCCTTCCAGGAGACATGATTTATGTCTTGGTTTTGCACCAAGACAGTCTAAGGGGGGATTATCGCTTGAGGATTTATAATAGTGCACAAAGTCTACTTTCTTGGTCATGTTATCTGTGCTCCTTAGCTGTGTACTAGCTTGCTCATCGCCATTGTTTTGAATCAAAGGCAAGGTTGTTTCATTTCCACACAGTCCATTTACCTCCACGTTTACTTCTAAGCGATGAATTTTTGTCTCCAGTACAGCAATCTTCTGCAGGAGGCTGTGGTAGTCATCTGTGGAGAGGGAAGGCATCTTGTTGCTAGTTAGCCTAGCGGTTAGCACCTTTCCAGGCTATTGAGGCTGTTCGGTGCCCAGACGCTGTAATCAGGCTTCAGCTGTGTCTAGGCCACAGACACACGGAGTGCTGAGGATAAGGTAACTATAAAAATGTTGCTGTTTCTGTTAAGAACACTTTAGTCCTAATGATCTATAAGTGTCCAGAAGCTATCGCAGGTAAGCTCATACGGAAAAAAGGGAAAAAATCAGCATAAAAATCAGCATAAAAATCAATAAAAGAAGCAAAGCATTTAAAGAGCAAAGAGATGAAGCGTCCACACTCACAAAAGGGGGAGCCCTTTTGTGAGGAGTGTGTGCCTGTAGGAAGGAGTTTTTCCTTCCTACAGTCGCCAAGTGCTTACTCAAAGTGGGTTGTGTGAATATTGGGCTTTTCTCTCTATTATTGTAGGGTCTTTACCTTACAATAAATAACTCCTTAAGGTGACTCTTATTGTGATTTGGTGCTATATCAATAAAACTGAATTGAAGGAACTCTGCTTTTTGTCTGTCTGCCTTTTCTATCAGGAATTGGGAGAAGGACCATCTGAAAACTTGCATACATTTCCACTCTTTTTCATGTTTTTAGATGTATTTGAAGGTAATGGATTCATGAGATTTGTGTACTAGAAACAATTTAAAAATATTAGCTTCACAAGACCAGGTACTTGAATAACCAGCACTGCCTAAATGGAAAAACAAAAACACGACACACCCGTAATAAATCTTCCTATTTTAAAGGCGTCCTGTGTCTGATTTAACTTTCTTTGTGCATTTTTCTTATGCAACACATTTTGCACGAGAGAAATTTGCCACATGAGACTGAGTCATACAGACCTTTGTATTTATGTATTTAGTATGAGTTCAAGATGAAGCATCAATTTATTTACTACTACTAGATGCTGAACTAAACTGGATGGTTGACTTGAGCATATGCTAGTTCCATTGAATGCATAGAGTGTGAAGAGTAATTAAGCGCACAACAGAGCCCTGAGAGAGACACGATCATTGCTAACTTTCTTGGATGTTTCCATTAGCAGAGGAGTTTTGGAAATGATCCCTGCTTTTCCTTTGTGGCTCTCTCTAATGTACTGTAACTGCTGTCTTTGTCTCTTTCTTTACACACACTGCATGCCAAGCAGTAATCTGATGGGCAGAGCTGCGCTCAGATGGTTTGACTCATATTCCTGCTGTTAGATGCTGATGTGAAACAGGTGCTACCTGACCTTCATTCCATTGCTGCTCTGTCTTCAGTTCCTCCACCATATTTCCTTACTTAAAAACAAATCACAGTGTATTATGTGCTTTCCCCCTCAGCTTGGTTATATTTACAGAGACATCTTAACAGCTAAGTGCTGTAATAACTGATCCTTGTATTTTCCCAGTATTTGAATGTGAAGCCATTCCCTGTTTTTGCATAAACTCAGCTTGAAGCCATTGTCTCCCAAGGTGCATTTTGGATCCTTCATTTGTTATGTTAATGTGTTAATGAGATCTTCTTTCCACAGTAAAGCTCTGTCTTGTACTTACCAAAGCAGATTTGCTCATGTTGATCAAAACATGACTGTATGACACCTCTGGGCACAGGCACACTGAGGCGCCTGCCCATTATTTCTAAATGAGCCATGGTGTAGTGATTGTTTGTCTTTCTTTCTTAGGATAACAATTGATTGGGTAAATGTTTTTTTACTGGAATCAGATGAAAATTTAAAGACCAAGCCCGTGATTTCATTCTTTCCTGACTGCCTGAGTTCTTCACTGTGTATCAGGATGTTGCCTTATCTAACCTATGCTGATATAATTCAAAGTGATACTTTAAAAAAAGAAAAAGAAAAAAAGCCTCTACATTTAATTAGTGGGCTTGTGGGAAAGCCGATACCCTCTATTTATTTGGCCAAATGTAGCTGTTCCGGTTGAGACGGATGAAACACGCTCCTGCCATCAGTCACTTCTTTGGTGATGTTCTGAGAAGCGTTTAATTATGTCCGAAATTTACGTTCTGAGAAAG
This sequence comes from Neolamprologus brichardi, assembly GCF_056152115.1. NCBI lineage: Eukaryota > Metazoa > Chordata > Actinopteri > Cichliformes > Cichlidae > Neolamprologus > Neolamprologus brichardi. The sequence continues at coordinate 49,004,909 of NC_142110.1, read as the reverse complement.
TGCATCATTCACATTGAGTTTGTTTCCCAGGCCCAAGTTAACGGCCATGCGCAGCTTCTCTTATTTCATACCAACTGGCTTCCTTCATTTGATCTACATCATAAAGAAAAAAATCTTTTATTTAACAGTATTTACAAATGTTCAGGGTGACGGTTAAAGTTTTAAGCTCCTTCCTGTTTAATTTATAAACAGTCCTAAGGATTGTAACGAGCCACTTTGGTGTGAAAAAGTTGGTAATCCCACCTCAGGGCCTAAAATAACTTTAGTTATCTTTCTCGCTACTGAAAGGAGAGATGCACAAAGAGAAAAGAGGAAGGTGGTAACTCAAGATTTGGGTCTGTGTGGCTGGTTAGCGTGCGGACTGTGGGAGGCCTAGATTGCATCCTGTGTTTCCCGTGCCTCTGAGAAAAGAGTCAATTCTCTTTGGTGGTGTCTGATGTCACGGGCTCCACTCGCTGCTCTGGTTACCTGTTCACCACCCCGGGGTTTGTTTATTTTTGACAGCAAATAAGATCGATAATAAATAACTTAACATGGCCATGCGTGTTTCTTTATGTGTAACCTGTGATCTTTGGTGCATCTGCCAGTCGCTGTTTTTTTAGGCTAGAACACAGTAATGAGAAATGAAGCTGTGGCATAAAGTGACACAAAGCAGCAGGTGTGGGAAGAAATGGCTCAGTCGACCTGCCCAAGCCCTGACATTTCCCAAGGTAACTATCAAAAGCTTGGATTTCCAACCGTTTACTTGACCTGTGTGTGCATTTACATTGTATTTGTGTGTGGAAGAAAAGTGGGGGATTTAGGTGGAAGGATAAAAGCTGCAGAATACAGACATGGTGAGAAACCAAAGTTATGTAAAGGTTTTTCAGGACCCAGAGGGAGCTGCTGGAGTTCTGATTAATTGCCATCGGTTGGTGCTGAAGACTATAAGGTTAAAAAACATCTTGGGAAAGTAGAGTTAAAAAGAACTGACATTCCCATTCACTGTAGACTGGTTGCTATCTCATTCAAGTGGCATTTCTTATATTATTTTGCTTCATTAATTTTGGAAAAAAACCAATGAATAAATTACTCTTATAAAGGAAAATGTAGTTTAACATCTTTATTACTTTCTTGTCAATTAATGAGAATATCAGCATCACTTTTGCAGTGGTATGAGGCTGTAAACAGATGATTTGCTTGACTGGGCATAAAGACTGACAATGGTAGGAAAGAAGAAACTCATAATTTATATATTATATTTTAACAAAAGCACTTTCAATACAAGTGGTGTTAATCAACAATTTATTGCCTGAGCCAAACAACCAACCAGTCAACCAACCAACCAACTAACCTAACAAACAAAACAGGTTTTAATAAAGTGGGAGTGCTGTATAACTTCTTCCCTGAGCCCAACATCCAGCCAACGATCAAACCAAGTGTTAGTAAAGGCGTTACAATTTCTTGCCTGAAAAAGCCACGACACGGGCACCCAAATCCTAGAGAGAGCTAAAGTATTTTTCCATCACTGAGGCAACCATTGCCTGGCTCTAACCAAAGGTGTGTCACAGAGGCGGTGCATAGGCTGGCATCACCCGCATGGAAATATGATTGCACAATGATTACTTTTACTTAAAGTATATATTGATGCAAACATTTTTGTACTATTATACAAGTGTGATTATGAGTGTTACTTAAGGGGTGTAAATACTTGTTTCACCACTTTGCATCTAATAGAGAACCATTTTCAGGCTCTTGTGCTGTGACACAGTCTTTCCTACACCCAGTTCTCTGCACTGTATCCGTATACACCGTGTTTGGTCCTTCCCCCCACTTTCTTCTTAATCTTCCCTGTGCCACCCCATTGAAAAACTCCTGGAAACGCCCCTGACTGTAGCTTTACAATTAACTGACAGATTTGAAAACCAGAGAGAATTCGAGCTGTGACATCCCAACTATTGCTTAACGGTGAACCAAAAGGAGAAAACGGTGTATTGTGCTTGTCCGGCATGAATTCTCCCTCGCTTATAAGAGAACGCACCAGATGTAACATAAACATACATTAGTGTGAAAGTCTTTAATAATCTTTTATTTTAGCATCTTGTGGTTACAGGACACATATGAGCAGAGGACTTCAAAGATTTCTTTCACTGATGTGTGTTAAGCTGCTAGCTTCAGCTTTTACCCCCTCTGGTCTGTAATTAGCCTAGTAGAAATCTGGTGCTCGCCACACAACAAAACACAGGGTTGTTCTTTCATTGTGAGCAGGTTGTTTTGATCATTTACTTATCATTCTGCTGCTGAACCCTTGTGTCTGTACATTTAAAAAAAAATGCACCTAAAACAGACAAATGCCCTTAGCTGCCTCAGCCTCTGCTTATTACATGCTTATGACACTCTATGAGAAACACAACAATTGTTCAGTTTCCCCTCAGTCTGAACTGCTGCTGCCAGACTGACAGTATGAATTTGCTATTATTTCTGATCTCTGCTTTCGCCTTTTCTTTGTGTTCCTTGATAAAAAGCTGTAATGAAACCGTTGTTGCTGTGATATACTGTTTTGTTGAAGTATCATTTAATTTCGCTTAACTACAAGCATCATTCCTCTGTGTTTAGTGGGAAATTCTTGTAAATGTCCCAGAAGGTGCGCTGACATCAAGGAAGGGGTTTACATGAGTGCAACGTACTTAGGAACAGTGAGGCAAGGCAAGAGGGAGAGAGAGTTTGGATGCAAAATGTCACAAACATCTGTTCCTCGATGATGCAATTGCGTCAGGCTTGCAGCTCAGTGTAGCTGGAGCTTTATTGCTTTCAAAAGTGGACCTAACTCTTAACGTTTTGGTTGCACATGCTGGAAGTAAGGTATGGGCATGTTGTAGGCAAACCTTATCTGTACACATGAATCATCAACAAAGCAGAGGTATGCTCCCTTTACACACCCTCTCCTCTACACGACGAGGAAAGCCCTCTGTGTAATCGTATTGATTTAAAGCATGCTGATATGCATTTACATGCAGAACACGTGTGTGTGACGCCAGTGTCGCATGGCACCGTGCCCAGTAATTCCAGATCTGCAATCCTGCCCTGATGCCAAAAAGAAGACTCCCCACGCCTTGTTCTATCTAGCCTGAGTCAGCAGAGCAGGGATGGTGCCCTGTGGATTTTGTCCATATTTATTAGCAAGGGCAGAGCTCTCACAGTGGACGGACAGGTTTTCGCACACGAGTAAGGCAATTTCAGGGACACAGGCAGCGGAACAAAGTAACAAAGGTCATTGCATAATCACAGAAAAGTAGGGAGTTCAGTTATAATACAGCTCAATAAAAGTGTTGGATTAAAATATGTTTTCATGTCCTCTTGTTTGCTTGTTTTAGCAAAAGTATGAAATCAGCAGTCTCAGATATAATAAATTATAGTTGTAGGGGCTTTTTTGTATCAGCGATGAAAATATTGGCAAGATCCCCCAGAAATTAAAGGAGATGATGAAATGTTTGATGAAATATTCCTGGTTAAGTATCACATATTATTAGACCTGTTAAATTTATAAGTCATAACAAAAGTCCTTCTCTCCTCTGTGTGTGCCTGGTGTCATGGGTTCGCTGCATGGATGTTGGAAACACTGACACCGTCGTAATTTTATTGCTGCATTTATTGCACCCGCTGAGACACACATCATATGTCGCCCGTGTTTCAGGGCCCTTTTTTTAAACAGCTGCTCGTCCTCTCCAGGGCAGCACGAGGCTGATGTATTTCACTGGATGTTTTCAAAGCATTGTTTGGAGATATGAAATTTCAGATCGATCATATTGTGGAATGGCTCATGGAAAATGACTGCTCGGGGTGTGTTACTGGGTTCATTGGTAATTTATGGACACACTGAGAGCACAGCACTTCAGCTGCTTTGTGTTTATTGATGGATATCTGGAAACCACAGAGTTAATCAGTAAAAATGTGTGCTCACGCAGTGAAATGGCAATCAAATCTGAGAAAATACCAAATAAATAGCGACGAGATGCTTTTACAAGTTGTAAGCTGCAGCAGGTTATTAATTCTCATTTTACAATGTAAGTCTGGCCCAAATACAGTCACACAAAGTGACGATATTAAAACCTTAAAGCATTTTCAGCCTGTTTGCCATGAAAATTCTCATTAAAACACTGCATTTCTAAGTTTTTCAATGAAATATACTAATATATACTAACTTAAAAGTAACACTTTATTTAATGAATGTGACTTTTCCATCCATTTCTTTAACTCTTATTGAGTATTGTGGGGAGGCTGGAGCCTAGCTCTGCTGTTACAGTGTGAAAGGCACCTTGAACAGTCTATCTATTCAATTCAGTTTTATTTATAATGCATCAAATTACAACAACAGTCTCCCCAAGGCACTTTATATTGTAAGGTAAAGACCCTACAACAATACAGAAAGAACCCGATCACCTATGTGGGGTGAGGGGAATACAAGGGGGTACTTTAAAGTGGGTATAAATCATTATCTGCCTACAAGCATAGTGAAGCTTACTAATCAACAGCTAGTCTGATACATATTAAGTGTCCCAAACCTTAAGCTAATTTGCACATATTGTGGGTGTAAATTTATATGTATCAAACTTTGATACCCTTGCAATAATTTCACTGACATACTTTTGTATATGTAAATCAAATTAGGGAACGTTCAAGTAAAGTTCTTGAATTATGAAACCATTTTTCTGCTGACAATCCGGTGATGCACAGATGTAACAAGTAAAACTAACAGTATCAGAGATTTTAAAAAAGAAACACCAGCAACAACATGAAACTTGATTTACTTTTCACTTTGAAGCAAACATTTCTTGTGTGTGTCAAGGGAACGGCCTTGCTCAGTCAGAAATACAAAGTCCAGATTTTATAGGGGCTCTGCAAGTAATAGTCTGGGAGTTAAACTGACCTGCATGCACTTTGGACTTGTCACATACTGATGGTGGCAATGCAGTTTTTGAAAGAAAGCCTTGAACTTGTTTGCTGTGTTGTAACAGTGATGACCTACCAGGAGAGATCTCAAGCAATATCAGCTTGAAGCAATTAAAAGCAATTTTCTTATGGGTGCCGGCGTGGTGACCTTCTGATGTGCTCTATGGAAGTTTGATTGATTCCTTGTTTTTAGAAGCAGGTAGACTCAACTATTTCAATCCACAGAGAAGTACTTAGTAAGTAAAAATATAAATAAAAAAACAAAATTAAAAATCTATAAAATAAAAACTACAAGAGGCACTCTGAGAGTACAAATTCCCCCAGGCAGTACTTACTTTTAAGGGAATAGAATTGTAATATGAATATAAACTTTACAGTATGTAGGAGTAGATCAGCTGAACATGAATAACTTGAGCTTGTTATAGAATATTAAACTACAGTATATTTCTAACTAACTAGACAGCTCATTTTCATTCTCTTGGTATTATTTTCTTTAAAGATATTAAGAGTGAAATGAGAAGAGGTCAAATGCGAAATGATATATTGTTGAAAACAAAAGTGAAGTAATCCTTTTCTGTGTGACTTTATCAGTCTCTCACATCATTGTGGAGGAATTTTGGCCCACTCTCCTTTACAGCAATGCTTCAGCTCGCTGAGGTTTGCGGGTATTTGTTTATGCACAGCTCTCTTAAAGTAATATCACAACACTTCAATTGGGTTGAGGTCTGGACTCTGCTGTGCTTGGGCTCACGGTCCTGTTTCATGACCCAGTTTCTCATGGCCTCACATGTGACTCTGGGATACTTTGGTATACAGAGGAGTTCATGGTGGAGTCATGACAGCAAGGGGGCCCAGGTCCTGTGGCCACAAAACAAGCCCAAATCTTCACTCCGCCACCACCGTGCTTGATAATTGGTATGAGGTGCTCGTGCTGTTATGCTGTTTGGTTTTCACCACGTGAGTGCTGTGAATTATGACCAGACATCTCAATTTATTTTACTCTGTCCAAAGGACATTATTCCAGAGGTCTTGTGATTTGTTTAGATGCAACTTTGATAGCCTAAGCTGCACTGCCTTTTTCCATACAACCATTCCAAACAAGCTGTACTTGTTCAGTCTTTTTTGCATGTCATGAAATGCATTGCACAATCTGACCTTGGGCTGAATTTGCTCGGTAGTCCACTCCTGGGAAGATTGTGGCATTGCATTAACACACCTAAATGTTCAAGACCAGCAAACTGCCAGAACTTCGGTTTCTTTATGAAGGTGGTGCATTTGATTAGCAGCAGCTGGCTGCACTTAGATTTCCACAGGACTGCACGTGGGAATGAACTTATGTTAATTAAAGACATTATTATAAAATAAATGATGTGTCTTTATAGGACAGTTTCTGACTACTGACACACACTGCGTTAATACTAGTTGCCTTCTGCTTGTAAATGCTACATAGTTGAACCTAATGTTGTGTGTTGCCAATGAAATTTTGCAAGCTTTGAAACACGTCAACTGAATGGCTTCACAATCTGTTATTATAATGGTATTGGTAACATATGTTGCAAAGTCATTACAATTTATCATCAAAGGACTTTTGATAATTTGTCACGAGCAGTTCTTTGGTTAAATTGTCCTCACAGCAGCTTGCATTACAGACATTGGAGTCAGATGTTTCCGTTATCTGCTGAAAAGCTATAATATAAATACCATAGCAGCTGAACTTTTGCAGACTGTTATGAAGAGCACCTGGGATACATGACCTTTAATTTTTACCAAATGTTAATAAACACCGTATCGGGGAAGATCAGAGGTGAAAAGGTGTTTCTGTAGGATTACAACATATGAGGGCAATAGTTGTCTGCAAATGTTTGAGATGAACTAGTGCTCGGTCACGTCCCTAACCTGATTTGTCATTTGGCCACATATTTTTTGTTTTATATCACGTTGCTCTGCTGTAATGCATCCAACTGTCTGAGGTCAGCGCTGTTTGTTACTCAGAGAGAGAGAGAGAGAGAGAGAGAGAGAGAGAGATGGTGAACAAGAGGAAGGAGAGAAGCAGATGCTCCCTCAGGAGGAGGGTTGAGCTGCCCACCTCTTCGCTCCCTTCATTCCCCCACTTTTAATTCTAAGAGCATATGGACGCTAAAGAAAGACCACAGGACCTGCTGGAGAGGATAAACAAAGGCAAAGGCGATGAAGGGAACAAAACAGAGAAAGGCAAAAGAGCTGTGAAGCAATAAGAGAAACCTGAGAAAGAATGTTAAAAACAAAGAGAAAGATGAGTGAGAAGGACTGCGCGTTTGAAATAAACATGTTTTTTCTTTTCATTCTGAAATCAAAGCTGGACTGAGAATGAATGATGGAAAATAGTGAGCATAGCATTGCGCGTGAGGCAGCAGGCAGCCCGCCCGCTGAGGCAGGGTGGGGCGAGGATATCCTTGACTTAGTTTGCACCCTTTTCTGGATGAAACATAATCACTGTCAAACTGTGGAAATTCTCTTAGGCTTATCACATTAACAAAACCATGTGCTTTGATTGGATGGTCGAACGTTTAGGTTAGCTTGCAGTGCCGAAGGTTTCTAACAGCTTATAACTCTGGACAAACATGTATTTCAAATCCTTCTCAATTTCTGTAACATTATAGACAAGAAAGAATGATTGGGAGTGACGGTTTGTCTGACGTCTGAAATTTATATCTTGTGACATAAAGAACAGATTTGAGTTCAGATGATTTTGATGCTTTCTGTCCACCCAACATGTGTTCGGCTCAGAGATGAAATGAAAGTAAATGTCTTCATGTGTCATATTCATATCATCTCTAATATGCAACAGTTTCACTATTTAACGACATCTCGTCTATACCTGTACCAATTCACTGTGCATGAACATGCAAAATCAACAGCTGGATATGTTGTACACAGAGTCTATGGTAATAATTATATGCAAGAAATGCATTTTTCCATTACCTCAAATCAACAAATTATATACAAAAAAAAATGCTGTACTGTATGAGATGAGTGCATTTATAAAACAGCTGCACTCCTTACTTTTCATTGAGCTAAGTACTTCCTGCTGTTGGCAGGATTTGTTCTAAGCTATGCAAATATAACATGGACGTGCCTCTTTGATGGATCTGCAGGCATGAAATTAAAAGTGATCGATTCTAAACAAGATATAAAACAGTAATTATTAAATATTTACAGCTCACTGCTATGGTTAATGAAAAACCACAGCCATATAACAACTACAACACAAAAGTCCATGACTGTTACACTGATGTCAGCTTGCTTGCTGAGATTATTATTATTTTTTTTACCACAGCGCATTGCCCTGCACCTTAAGCCTCCTTACCAAACCTGGCAGTAGGGATGGAGTCATAAAATCCATTTTAAGGTTTGTTTAATTTGATCACAGTAATCAGCTAGAGCTTTAAGACTTGGCAAAGATATAAAAGGGAACATTAATAAGGCGTAATGGAAAGGATATTACACATTAAAAACCTGTGCCGTGTTTGTTTTTTCTCTCTCTGTGACACCTTTTAAAAAGTAGGATGCAGGATTCTTGGAAAGCACTTCCAGAGAAATGTTCACATCACACTCATGGTCTGCACATGTTGCACAATTTGGCATTTTCTCATTTTTATGGAATTTGGAATTCTCTAAAATTTATATAACAGATTCTCAGTGTGTACACACACACACACACACACACACACACACACACACAGATATATCTATATGTATATAAATATCTATCTATCTATATAGGTATATATGGTACTTCAACAAGATCTGGGCTATCATCACCTACGCCCTGCCTGTGATCAGCTACCCTGATAATAAGCTGGCCAAAGGAGGAGACAGAAGTGGAGAGGAGAGTGAAGGTAACAGTTGCCCCAGCAGTAATCGGAGCACTAGGTACGGTGATTCCCAAGCTAGGGGAGTGGCTCCAGCAGATCCCAGGAACAACATCAGAGATCTCTGTCCAGAAGAGAGTCCTATGAACAGCTAAGATACTGCGCAGGACCCTCAAGCTCCCAGGCCTCTGGTATTTCATCCATTTCACCCGGGCTTGAAGAATAGATTGCTCGCAGGGGCAAGAGAGGGAAATTGTATTTATTTATTTAGTATAAAAAAACCCTGTCTTTTTCTGATATGGACCAGGTAATGTGTTAAGAATAAAATTATGCCATTTCATCCTTCCTTCATTCATTCATTTGATGGAAATGAACAGAAGGCTGAATTCAAAGGCACTGCGAAAATCAAAGTCAGGTTAGTCCACTTTGCTAAAACTTCATTCCAGCAACTCAAAATGGTACTTAGTAGTTTGTATGCCTGACAATGTCCAAGCATGCTCCTAATGAAACGTTGACGGTGTCCTCGGGGATCTCCTCCCAGATCTTGACGAGGGCATCCCTGGGAAACTGGACAGTCTGAGGTGCAAGCTGGTGGCGTCAGATGGACCGAAACATATGATGCCAGTACCTCTTGGCCCTCAGGGTGCCATGAGATACAAGTGTTGCCTAGCCTGTAGAGGTCTGAGCGAACCTTCATGGACACAGCAGAGAGACACAGCAAAACCTCTGGCAATGGGATTGATGTGCCACCCTGGAGAAGCTGGACTACTATACTTTCAGATGAGCTAACATCAGAAAAATAGGTTCAAATGTAGAAAATAAAGCTAGACAGTGAATTCCTGCTGTTTGCAATGAGATTCACAAGAATAAATATCACTGTGAATCAGTGTCAAAGGCATTTGAGTTTTGTTAAATTTTGGCTACTTTAACACACTTTTCAAAAAATTGTTTTTCTTGTCACATCTGTAAAGTCTAAATAAACACATAATGTTGCTGAGTGCGTCCTGACTTCTAAATATTTCCCTTCACTATTGATTCTTTGGTCACGTGTACGGTATTTCAATCAGAGAAAACAGCTTCGATCTGAGATGAAGTTCGCCAAGTCTAATTCAAGTAGTGTATGAAATGTAGGTAAAATGGCTTCTCTGGCTATTTTGTCAATCAGAGCTCTTGCAGTTGCTCATTACAGCCCAGATGTTGCCTCATGTGGTACTGATGAGCTCATGTTACTGGCCAAATGACAAATCAAGCTCCTTTTCACTCACAGCAAAACACCGCCTTGGGTCAGTCAAAGTATTATTCGTCAGATGAGACTTTTTAACCTTTGACCTTGGCATGAATATTATAAGAGCAGCATGCATCCATTTCACAAGAGGTATGGCTCTGCTGAGCTGCCTCAAGGTGACGCACGGAGCCAAGAATGTGCTGATTTCAGATGTGGCGAATGGCAACCGTGATGATTGTCAAATTGTTGGAGTGTTGTTATTGAAACCATGTTTCACTCAGCAGGAGAGACTTGGTGTAGTTTGAAGAAGGCCAGGGAACCACAGCAAAAGTAACAATGAATAATTAGTAGATCTGCGGGCTGATTGAAAAGATTGCGTTGAATCAGATCAACACTTTTATCTAGGAAGAGTGGCATATGATTGCAGAATGATTGATTCCTCTGCAGACTGGGTTCTCCGGTTCAGCTTTTAATCAGTTTTTGGAAGGCAGCATTTCATGCAGTAAATGATCTCTCACTCAGTGTGGCACATGCTGTTGACTGAAATTCTGTTTCCCTTTCAAATGCCTGGAATGACAAGACTCCAAAGAAAGATAGAGTTTGTGCAACAAAATCATTTTGAACACTGTCTTAAAAATCAAAATAAGCTCTTTTTTTCACCCACAGAAAATTTAATGATACTGTGCATTACGATAAAGGAACATTGAAACAATTGTTTTAATGCATCAATTAACTCCAAAGCCATCTGGGACTTTTTATTGCCTTACAATTATATTTGTGCTGTCTGGAATTTGGATTTTAACCAGGATTAATAGCAGGAGTTTGTCAAATTCCTGTGGTCAAAGCCCTCAGAGAAAATCATTGTTTGCAAATGCTAACTTATTTAGCAAGAGACACCACGTCTAGTATAACCAGTTTAGATGGACGGGATTGCTCTGGAATTATTGCAGTTTATTAGAAATTAGGAATGTTTTGCTTGAATGGCCATAAATCATTTTCATAATCTTACTGGACGGCTTATTTTATAAAAGTCATAATGAATCTTTGTTATATCAACATTGCTGCAGAGTTTCAAAGGATTCCTCGGGGAACAAGCTGACTGGGCGCCATCAATCTTTCTGTGTCAGGGGGAAAGGATTGGAGGTGGTTAGCACATTATATCATTATAGTAATCATAACTTCACTTAGGCAGAGTGTTTGTGGGTAACACACTGATCCTATAAAAGTGTTCTCAATAGAAATCCTAAACATAATATGAAAAAAAATGCTAAGTGCAGCACTTTAAAATGCATTATCACTGACAGCATTTACTACCACATTTAATGCTTATTACTTCAACCTAATTGTTATCTACCACAATGTATATAATAGATTTTGAATATGACACTTATCCTATATGTCTATGTCTGTAAGTTGATTAGTGTGAATGTGTGTTTGCATGCAATCTTAATGTAAGCAACTGCAATCCCTGCCTGCTGTGCATGAACAGACCATGCATCTCATCTATACTGACTAACACTGCAAAACACTGCAAGTCTTGAGCAATTTTAATGCAAATTCCCCCACCTCCCACCCTTTGCAGTTTTTTTTAATAATTTTTTTTAAAACCAGGATGAGATTACAGCTTTTAGAGTTCGTGAGTGTGTCTTTTATCCAATTTTTCTTTTAGCGTGATTAAATAAGAGTCCAGTGTCATAAAAATTCCTCTGTGAAACTGAGGCATCGACGTGTTTGGGGCTAAATGCTAATATCTGCATGAATAGAGGCTTGCTGTGTCTCAGAATATGTAGCTTACTTCCAAACTTGCTATTTATTGCTTTAAGTACATGAGGTGTTCAATGAGGACCCGGTGAAAAAGATGAGTGTGAAATGCTTTAGACTTCCCTCAGTGGGTATGTGCTACTTAGTAAAGAGGGAGGGACCACTCAACAATCACCAGCCTAGATGAATGAGAAATAATCAGAAACAGTACGATGCCAATGTTCTGGCAAGCTAACAGTGCCAATGCAGGCGAAACCACACATTGCACATATGCAGAGGTGCTGGTTTATACGTGGTTAAGCTTGACAGAACTTTGACAACACTATATGTATATTTATTTACCATGGTCAGCAGAATTTTGCTTATGTGTTTTATTATGGATACTCCATTATGGTAATTAGCGAGTAAAACCCATCTTGATGTAATAGTGCATCATTCAATTTTTGCTGTTTTCTTTAGCTCCATGTATAGTGACATTGTGTTCTAAGTAGTTACCAGTGTTGGGGAGTTAGTAGCTGAATTGAGTTACAATAAAATTACAATTACTTGTAATCCATAACAATGAAAAAACAGTTACTAAATTACAGTTACTAACATACTCAGTATAAAGCATGGAAGTCACTTTGGGGTAGAAGAAATGACGCCAGCGTGGAAGCGCCTAAACTGCTAGCTGTGGTTGTAAAAAGACTTTCTGTGACCATCTATGGAAAAATAGCTTTCTGACTTGACCTCTGTAAAGACTTTCCTTCCAAGTCTATGGGCTCAGTCACACATTATGGATCTTACTAATAATGAATATCTTTTGGTCAAAATGGAGGATTGTCCATGGCTAACAGCTCGCGATTGTAAAGTCTTTCACCAGTGAGCAAGTTGTTTTAAAGTCAGACTCACCCCTCATTATCACATCTACTTGTGAAACCAAGATGGCAGAATAAATCTCAACGCTTCAAAACAACTTTAAGCTTCATGGTTACATATGAAAATGTTTTTGTATTTCTTATTTGTAAAAAGCTGATATGTAGGGTACAACCTTCATTCATCGCTGTGCAGGAATGAATAGAAATATGTGAAATGTTAGCAGACAAGACCAAATTATGTTTATTAGCTGCCTACTTGACTCAAAGGGATTTATTGATTTGGAAACATTTGCTCAGATTTTGAACTTTACTTTTGAATGCTTCTTGCATCACCTCTTACCTGCCTGTCCAGCACTTACTAGGCCAACTGACCAAGACAACAGAGAGTGTCAGGTGGCCATGTTGCAAAAAAACCCCTCATGACTTCCAGTGTAGAAAATTGACAATATTTTCCTTTTGAAAACAGCAAGGGCTGTGAAAGATTGGTGAGTAGTCCAGGGTGCACTCCACCTGTCTCCTTTGACAGATGGATGGATAGAAATCAGCAAGGGATACTTGAAACTGAAATTACTGGGGAAACATCTACTCCCAGCAGAGAGCTTTTGGGCTTCACGAATCAGTCTAAAGAATTTTTTTAAAAAAAGGATCAAATGTAAAAAGTAAAGAATGTAAATGACTCGTGTATGTTATTTGCTTATTTTTTTTACTGACAAATTTATAATAACTAACAAACCAAAGAGAAAAGTTTAACAAGTAAACTGTTAAGGGCTTGTTTACTACATTCAAACTTAGTATATACAGTGACTAATGACGTGTACGTGATGCAATAAAGTGAAATGAGAACAACACCGATTGCACACTGTGGACATAAATCACGTGAAGATTACCTCCCTGCAGCAAAAATTCTAGCATCAGGGTTATGGTTAGACAAGTAAAACAGTTTGGTTCAGATTATGTTCAGAGTTGAGAAACTTTATGCCTGGTTAAATAGAGGATAAGATTTTGGAAATGGAATCCTAAAACTCACACTCTCTCACATGAGTGGGGGATTAAACCCAGGTCAACAGAGTTTGAGGCAATATCCAACCATCCACCAGCCTAACCACAACACCCTCACTTTCCACTATGTTAGTTCACTGTGAAAACCACTGGCTATTTCCTTCACATAATCCTAATGTGTGGGAACTGTGCAACTGACACTTTTCATGAAAGTCAACACTCTGCAAGTTTTCGTATTCGTAACATGGCCATTTTGAGAGGGCACTGGTGGAAATGAGAGTTTCCAATGAAACTTTTTATCAAAAAGAGAAGTGAGAAGTTGCATTTAACGAGGACTTATATAAGATATAAGATTGCATATAAGATTGCAAAATTAACCACCCAGTATGCCACTTTCCCAGATTTTTTTCTGTTACAAAGAATCCTGACAGAGTTCCTAATTAGAGCCAGACAGGAGTTGCCAGATTCCTCTCGATGGTTTACTGAATGCTGATGTCAGAGATGCAGTGGGAGTGAAAGATGAAGCCAATGATTCAGTTTGCCTGTTCAAATCTGAATAAGCTGTCTGAGAAAATGGCCTTAACTCATATTTTGCCCTTGCTTTGGACTATCTGCTGGACTTTAGCAGAGTTTAAAAAGGCAGTTCATATCTACATGGAAATTTATTCTTTTAGATTCATTGTTTTGATCAGAAACTTAATAAAAATCCAATTAACTCAAACCCATTTAGTGTTCACTTTGCGCACTTTCAACCCCAACTGGAATCAATCAGCTTGAAATAATTACATACGACTTACTGGGTTTGCACTGTTGACTCGCCAAGATGAAATATATTGACTTTTACAATGTGTTCCTTCCATATATAAACAGTGATTTTTAACACTTGGATATTTTATTAGAGTATTAAATTTATGGTTTGTTTATGATAAAATCTCACACTTCCAAAGAAAGCTAAAGAAAGATGTTAAATGAAAAGCTTAATGATTTTTTTAAAGTGCACAATCATAGCAAAAAGAAAGGTGAGAAAGTGAATTGACTGGTATGAAGACCAATAAGACCAGTTTTATTAGTGTTGTCTTTCAGCCACAAGTGGTTCAGATTTTGAGGAGGTCAGGGGTCATCATACATCTTAATCAGCCAGTAATATGTATCAGCATGAACTCTCACCTCCAGCGTAGCCTATTTAAACACTGGATTAAATTATCCTCTTTTAACGTTGCTTGTCTGCATTTACATTTTAGGTTTATACATAAGCTGTATTTCTGCTGAAGCTAGTCTCAGACTGGAAAAGAAAGACACATAAGATAAATTAATGGGAAGAAATGAAGCCAAAAGCATGAAATGAAGTTGAAGAATATTAAAGTATAGGAATACTGCCTAGTACACATTTGAATAAGCAACATAGCTCATCATTGTGTGCAGGAGTGAGGAAAATACAGTTTGCGTGGACAGACAGTATGAGCTGTGGTCACCGAGGCCGCATCAGACTATGGGGACCAAGCAAACATGACACCCTTCGGAGAGATAAGTTGGACCGACCCCCCAGACGTCTGTATGTTCAGCAAATGTAATTAGGGGTCAATTAGGAGAAGAACATTTTGACACATGTCTTATATTTGGAGTGAGAAGAATCAGATATCAGCAATAGAGGAAGGTGGAAATTGTGTGGGTGATATTCAATACACTGCTGATGTTAAGTCCACAAGGTGGATTTAAGTTTATGGTAAATCATAACCCAACGACTCTTGAGTAGAAATAGTTGGTCTTGCTTTTGCTTTTCAAACGTGCCTTTGTGGAATTTTTCAGCAAACAGCCTCTCACACTACTATTCCTCTGGCAAAGCTACGGAAAAAAAAGAAACTCGTGCTTTTGATCCAGCGCAGTACCAGCCTTGAAATTTCTTTTGGGAGTCGCTCCACAGCATAACACATTCTGGTGAGAAAGTACACTTACACGGCTGCCATGACCTCACATTTCTACATGCGTACATAAAGTCAGCAACATGTCCAGGTTTCCTACGTCACTGGATAGCTCTCTGAAACCACTAAAGCAGAGCTGTGAGTCTTGTTTTGGTAAACACTCCTTTAGAAACCACCCCGATCAGAATGTGGCTCGGAGGCTGCTGCCAGAATTAATATACGCTTAATGACATGGTTTGGCAAGCTGCCCTTGCTCTATTGATGCAACGTGGATTCTTCCAGTCCGCTTTATTATGCTAATGTAAAACATTCATCACTGATGATTCCTGCTGTCCAACCCAGCTGAATACTGGGGAGTATTTTCCCTTTGGCAGCCAAAGAGTTCTCAAGCCGAAACGGAATATATTTCAAATCATCAGATTTGCATCAGATTTACATACTTGAGTCCTCTACAACCTTAAGTAGGTTAAAGGCCGTGAGCCATAGTCCTGGTGCTGAGAAGGTGGCATGATGTGCCACATTTTAAAAAATGTAAACAGTAGAAGAGTTTAAAACACATAAAATAAAGCACAGTTTATCGCTCACACTCTCTGCCTGACTGAAGATCATTTAGCTTTTGTGAGTGGGGGTCATGACAACATCTGGAGGCGATCTATGATTTCAGAACAGCAGAATAGCGGCGCACTGTTAGAACCAGTACTTGACAGCCAGCAGGAGCAAGAGAGAGAGAGTCCCTCGAACACAGCATGAGCTGAATAAAGCAATTAATCAGGAAAAAAAGGGGTACTGTTTGAGACTTTGAAGTTATGAGCTCTCTCTGTGTGTCTCTGTCCCTGGGATGGTCTCCAGGTGTGTTGCAACCCTGTGGCTGTTTCCAGGAGAGACACTCATTGCATAGAGAGAGCTGCAGTTCCTCATGATGGGTTTTTCATGAGATAGAGCCAAATCTAAAAAAACTTGCATCATCATCTTTGTTTATTGTCATTTAAGGAAGGATGCAGAACTGCTAAGTCTCTTTGATATTTTTTTATAGATCGATAGATAGATCTGTATTAATCAATCATGTAGGTTCCTCCTATTATCTAATATTGCAAATCACTGTTTATTCTGGTTATTCCTTGAAGGCATAAGGAAAACAATTACAGTAAAAAAGAGCAAAGACTCAAAGCAAAATGCAAAGTAGCTGTTGGACAACAGGTTAAAATGTAGCATTCTTACATTCCTACTTCTTATCTCGTTTTTGCATGGGGTGTGATGCAATTTTAGTGGTGCTACCTAAACCTAAGTCAAACAGAAAGAGGAAACCTAACCACCATGTCTGTAAATGCCGCATAGTCAAGAGTAGCATCCCTCCCACAGGCCAAAGAAATGCTATTTAGGTTAACTGGTCATTCTAAATTGGGTATAGATGTGGTGTGAGTTGAGCCCCAGTCATTCAAACCTAGAGACAAGTTGGTGACTGCCTGGCAACCACCAGTTGCTTGGAAAAAGTTTGTATTCCTTAATTGTGAGTCATTGCTGGAGGCTGCTGGCAGTCGATGTGAAATTGATTGACATGCTCCAGTCACGCAGGCCTAGAGATCAGTCAGTGATCCCACTGTAGCCACTGTAGCCACTGGTAATAGGGAGAAATACTGTATCTATTTCCTGACCAGTTGGTCAGGCATTGTGGAAGGTTGCTTAGTGTTACTAGCTGAACTTGGTCATGAAGAAGTATATGGTGCTGCACTGAAAATCTCATGGTGATTTTTTGGTCACTAGCAGGTTGCCCAATTTACCAGGAGCTTGTATGGAAGATGCCATCTTGTCTGCAAACACTTGCCAGCTGTTTGCCTAGTGGAAGTGAAAACATGAAAAGTGTGACGCAAACTGGAAACGGAAACCATTCACCTATAAAGTAAAAGTTGTCAACTGTGAAATGTGCAGGTTTCAGCAGTAAGGCACAACTTTTACTTTCAGTACTACTTGGATAGCTGTTGGCCAGCATTTGCAGACAATTTGGTATCCTCCCTGTGAACTATCGGCAACGCCGCCATTCTGCAAGCAACCAGGGGTTGTTTTGTGCAGCAGCCTCTTTGTGACTGATTTTGACGTAACCATTTGTCAGCTGCATGGGGAATACACATTTTTACCTAGCAACCAGTGGTTACCATGGGGTCACTTATCAGACTCAGGGCCTGCATGACTGGGTCTTAGCAACTGAGCTTTCATCAACTCTGGCAACCAACCAGTGTGGGAATGCTCATTCTTTTCTTCCTAGTGATCGGTGGTTGCCAAAAGGTCACCAATTTTTTGTTGTTTTTTGTTTTGTTTTTCTCGCTATTTGTTTGTTTGTTTGTGTTTTCAAGTTTTACCCTGGCCTGGTGATGGGGAAGGAGGGCTTACTATATTTCCAAATTTTCCCAAGAGTCTTGCAAAGTTCGTTCGCTTTGCCCTTGCAGTCATGAAGCTGTTACTAATTAAATACTAGGATATTTTTTCAGGTGGGAATTAAGGGGGGAAGGGGGGGGCATTTGATGGCATCAATAAAGTTATACAAAATAAAACACAGGGTGCAAAAAACTTGAGTGCAGCTGTGTAGAAGAGCTGCTCTGCTCTCAATAATGGAGAAAAACCTGACATTTTAGTAGATTACCAGACTCGTGACAGATTACATTGGTATGATACTTCAGGATAAAGCCAAGTTTTCTGTAACCCTTGATCTGGGATCATGTTATTGTTTATAATGGCATCAAGCAAACCAAACTAAATAACTGCAATGCTCATTAAAACTCCAAATTAAATCCAGGTTATAAAGTGTATATGAATCCAGTAAAGCTGGCTTTTTCTTATTGCAATAAAAGCCTACAGAAAAACAAAGCTAACGAGGCAGTGATCCTAACAAGTATTTGCTAATTTAAACAATGAGCATGCACGCTCAAGATTAATTTTGAGTCTGTCCAATATACATGTACTGTACAGCTCTGAAGCTGCATTTAAAAAGACAAAGGCAACCACTCCTTCTTTATATCTTTCTCTTTACCTTTCCTTCTAAATTTGTATCCATTTATATCCAATCCAATTTTTCACTCTGTCATCATATTTTTTCTCCACTTTTCCTGCTGTTGATGCAGCAGTGCTGTGCTGACCCACCTTACAGTACTGACACCTTCCTGTCTTGTCCCATCCCATCCTGTCATGCCTCGCCTTTCCCTGTCACCCCACCCCATCCTGTCCACTTCTGTCCCATCCATACTGATTTCCATACCTCTTCTCAGACTGTCGCTTCCCTTAGTCAGTTTCTCTTAGTCTTTGTCTCTAAACTGCCTTGCATTCCTTCCAGTTTTAGTCTTTAATGAACGTAATCATTGTGATATTTACCAGGCAGCTAAAATATTGACAAACACGATTTGAATCTGAGCAGAGAGCACTTTATAAACTGGACAAATTAGCGCAAGAAAGCCAAGCCTCAGATTGTTTAAATTAGAGCAACTGCGTCTTTCAGCCTCCCTTCTTCTACACACACACACACACACACACACACACACGTACACACACACACACACACAGGCAGTGGGTGAAGGAATTGTTACAATCCAGCTGCCTCCCATCTGAGACTTTTCCAACCCAAGCCAAAAGATGATGCTGCTGATGATGAAGTTACACTGGACAGCATGCCAGCGTTGGTCCCATGATGACATCACAGGCTGATGTCAAGCAGATGGGTGTGGTGATTAGACAGGCAGCTGAGAGGGGTATGTGTACTTGGTGTGTGTGTGTGTGTGTGTGTGTGTGTGTGTGTGTGTGTGTGTGTGTGTGTGTTCTTGTTAGGGCAGGGTGAAAATATGCAGTGTCCTCTGGGGTTTTCTGCAGTCAGAGTTTTGGATGGACACTCACTATTACGTTTGTACTGGAGCAGGATAAGATTGAGGAAGAGGAGTAGAAGGAAGTGGAGGGGGAGGAGGAGAAAAGAGGAAAGATTAGCAGGAAGGAAAAGAGCTCAGATGATTGATTTAGAGGTGGAAACGATAATGGAGACTAAGAGACTGAAGTCGTTTTCACACATACACTGAAGCGCTGAAGTTTTCCAGACCAGAAAGCAAATGTCTGAAGCAGTTAGACTGGATACTAGCCCTTTAACCTGCCGGGTCCCAAGTGCAAAGTCTATCTGATGTTGGACTGTAGCAACGTGTAACTAACATATCTAAAAGTGTGCTTGTGTCCTGCTCGTTGCACACTTTATCCAGTTTTTGCCTTTACATATATGAGATAGTCAAAACTTGAAAACTAAACGAATGTGTGGAAAAAATGCATTTTAGATAACAGTAAAAAATAGAATTGAACCCTTTTTAATGCAAAAAACAAACAAACAAACTGAAATAATGTGCACCTAACTAATACAGTGAATTCCCCTGTGCAAGTAAGCAAAGTGTTACTTGTATTGCTTTTCTATGTCTGTTATTATTATTAGTTTGTGCTCACAAACTGCAGTTCCTCCTATGGCCACTTGAGGCTGGCTATAACAATAAGTCAATCCTAATAAGACTCCAACTGATCCATTTGCTCACAACCCCAAAACCTGGCTCAAAGGTGGGAGCTAGTTAACATTAGTTATCTTACCTGACAACTCCCCAGGTTTAAATATAAATTGTATAACATTTGTAAACATGTGGCATCCAGATCTAAAATCCAGAAGTATCTCAAATCTGTTTTCTTTCCAATGACCAGCAGTCCCGTGGTTATAAAAAGTCCAGGATACAGTAACACTGCCCTCTTCCTCATTTCTCTATGACTTCAAGAACTTTCCTGATGACTGAATACAGTCTGAGTTTGAAACACCAAAGTGTCTATGGCAGAAATGCTCATTTTGAGGTTTCACAACAGGAACCAGTGGGTTACAGTGGCTTCCTTCATTCAAGTTGTCATAATAGTTGGTGACCAACATTAGTCAAAATGCCACAAAAAAGATTTTCTTAAAAAAAGAGAAAACATATTTATGCCTAAGCAAGGCATTGCAAGTTTATTTATATAACACCTTGCAAAAACTATAGTCATTCATGAGGAGCTTCATATAAAAAATGTAAATGCTATTGTGAATAAGGCTGTTTTTAGATTTAAAGATATCTAGGCTTGGAGATAATCTAACCTCAATAGTTAGTTGGCAGCATAGCAGCTAAATATCACCCTGTTTGATTTTAAACCTGTGCACTACAAGGTGTCCAGACCCTGCAGACCTCAGAGACCTACTGGATCTGTATCTATTAATCATGTCATATATAAATTACAGGCCCAAACCATTTAATGATTTATAAACAATAACTGTAACACATTACACTACAACATGTTACACTTTGTAACCTATAATGCTTTAAGAAATTACACCTTGTATTGTTTAGTACTGGGTATCATATTACACTTTGTAACATAATACACTTTTTAAAAGATTACACCTTGTAATGTACAACACTTTGTGATTATAACATACTGTAACATATTACACCGAACACCTCTACACCTATTCTCAGTTTAGCATGTTGTCATACAGCATTTTCTTTTTCTCTCTTTTTACACACACACACACACACACACACACACACACACACACACACACACACACACACACACACTTATATATATATATGATTAGGATGTTTTTTGTCTTTCATCCACAACCAAAATAAGTTTTAATTAAGCTGGAATATTTTGGCATTCATGTCACCAAACTTGTAGTATGTAGGTTACTGGAAATCCATAAACCATCGGTAATCAGTGATTTAGCTCATACGTGGTCCACAATACCGCATACATTTGATAGTAACTCTAATCTAATCTCTACAGTTGCTTACAGTACACCGGAGTAGTGGGTTTGGCTTAAAGCTTAATTTTGTCCTCTCCTTCCTGTCAGTAAGCAAAACCCTGTATAATTTCTTGGACTTTGCGTGGCCTCCTTGAGGCACTACATTGCACGACAAACCTCCCACGCAGTCCACAAGCGATAAGACTATATCAGCAGCTGTGGCTACTCATAACTTTAGGTTATGACAACAGTAAATGAGGCACATTACGCAGTACTGCCAGCATTAAGAAAGCAAAAATATTATTTGAGGAATGGGTAGGATATTTGAAAATAGTAACAGGAGACACGCAGGTACACAAACTTGTTTTCTCAAAATAGAGGCCAGGACAAAGAGTCTTTATCAGATAGCAGGCTAGCGATGAGTCATGTGTGGGTGAAAGTAGGGCAGTCAGAGAATGAGAGACACAGGTATTCATGGGTGGAATGTTACCATGGAGCGGAGCCACAAATCATAGCCTCACCTGTCTGCTTATACACTGCAGAAAATGTATGGATTACTATGCGTATGACCACTCACATAAAATATACAGAGCTGGCAGGACTAAACGGATAGAGTCTTAAAGACAATGATACAAAGAAATAACATAAATCAGTTATCAGTGTAGAAAATGTAACATGAGAGTCAAATGGGAAACCACATTTACGCAGAAGAAATTTCTAGTATCTTACACTGACAAGTTTTGACTAGCTAACATGCTACTGAACGGAGAATGACTAACAGATTTGAATGGAGTAAACAGTCGTTTACACCACAGTGGAAAGGACTTTTATATTTGAAAAGTACAAAATCATAAAAACTGTGCGCTGTTAAGCATTGAGGGTTTAGATGAGAAAGCTGTGGCTCGGTTTGGTGATCTTCTTTAAAAATAGAAACTTAACATTTTGTTGACAATGTAGGACTTTTGTCAAAAACAGATAAAGGAAGAAGCTTCCTTTATCAAACCAACTTGATACTTTATTTATTTATTTATTTATTTATTTTTGGTGTAGAGAGTATGACTGCATGTTACATAACTTAGGGTTTGTTTTGCTGCAGTGAAGCAACTTCGAATATGGCCCCACAAACCCAGGTTTGTTTATAGACATGCAATTTACTTTTATAAGCTCAACTTTTAGTAGATGAGAGTCAGGGATGAGGAAGGAAAAAATAAGTCTGCCAATGTTTGCATGGCCCGCTTAAGAAACGGTGCCCAGCAGAATGATAAAAGATTATGCGTGCGCTATTCAGAGTCTGCCTTTGCAGTTATGAACGCGTCTTAAAATAAAATGTCCAACACAGAAACTGATATGTTATGGTAAACATACAGATTTAGTGATACGGTGGAAGTCTGTAAGTGTTTGGACAGTGATAGACTTTAATTGTTTTGGCCCTGCTCCAGCACTTAGTGCAGTACTTGTGAGAGGAACAATGCCTTTGAGGTTCAAGTGTTGACTCTCAGTATAAAGGTGTTTCTGGGTGTTCCATACTAGTTGAACATTACAGGAATATTTACACACTGTAAGCCAGCTATTTTTAATTCCTTATCTGTTCATCCATTTCTTCCATTTCTTAACTGCTTGTATTCCAGTGCAGTTAGTGCAAAGCATAAAGCGGCCGAAAAATTTGCCTCAGGGCAAGAAAATACAAAACAAAGGCAAAAAAAGGAAGATGTGACGTGCAAAAATTTACACTTCCGACAATGTTTACCTTTTTAAAAAAAAAGAGTGTTTAATATACTAGCTGCTGACACTGTGGAGAGCAGGGCAGGAATGCTGACTGCCAGACTGTAACAGTCGAGGCAGACAGGTAGTGAGGTCTGTAGTGGTTGATTGCTGGCCAAGAGGGTGTGGGTCCACATCCTTTGCCAGCGTCGAGTCAAATCTTTGCTACTAGGAGGATGGAGAGATTCTGATGATGAAGTGCCCCGTCATGGCACAAGAATTAGGGAGGAGATGAAAGACTTAGGGTAGGCATGGATGCTGTCTACAGTGACTTTTTAAATATAAGGTGAGTAGATCCAAATATCTCCAGCACTGGTAAGCAGATAGACTTACATGGGTGTGTTTGCATTCCTTATTTTTGGCTGGGCCCTTCTTGTGTGTATCCCTCCAGCTGACAGAAGCTTCCTGATGTAGTAATTGTCTTCTCTTTTTTTTAGCTAGACTGAGGCGCCCTGTAGTCCACAGCACTTCAATCACCTGCTACTCAGCCGAGAACAAGTTCAGTAAAGGACTGCAAAGTAAAGCGGAAGAGAACAGACAAGGCTTTGAGGTGACTGTAGGAATGTTAAAAATGCCACAAGGCGCAGAGGCCAGTCACTAAACCACTTCAACTAGCATGAAGTGGCAGTAGCCATTCTCGACGCTGCATAAGTTTGGCTTCAGTCAGTTCCCCTTGAACTACATGGATCTGAATTATGGCCTTCTCTGTAAAAGGAGCCAATAATTGTTAGTGAAATGAATAGTAACAAGATTAGACCTGGCTTGCCTTTGTGTCTGTAATAACTCCACCTCTGTGGCATTCAAAACACAAGCCTGGGTCAGAGTTAAGAAAGCGAAAGGATAAAATAAAGCAGCAGCAACATTCTTATCCAGTGCTCCCCTCCCTTCTCTTTCCTTCCTGCAAAATCATATCTGAGCTCTGGCTTGTCTCTGCTCCTGGCCCCCGGAGAGCGAGAGGGGGAGATCTGTCTGTCCTCAGCGCTTCCTCCCTAGCCTCGCCAACATGGGTGGCGCTGGGAATGTTGCATAATTGCGGGTGGACAGCATAAAATTATGAGGTCATCGCCCTTTGACCGAAGGTATGCCTCCTTACACTCGAGCAAGTCCTTTCCTTTCCTCTGATGTAGTGAAAGTAGGTCTGAGTCTAAGGTTACATCAGGCTACAATAGGTGCATGAATGTATGTAAGGATAGAGACAATGACACAGAGGTATTATGTCATAGTTCTAAAAAATATAATAAAATCATGGCAGAGGCTGAAGCAAAAAAACAAACAAAACAAAAAAAGCTAGAAAAAAAGCATTAGTTGTGATTTACTAATCACACTGATGGACAGAACCAACAAGGATTGGCCACTTCAAAGAGTAACTGGAATAATAATATCAGTATTAGTCTCACATGTTGCCATTTTAGTCCAGATGGAACTATTGCAGCCACTATTTGACAGATCAGTGTGAAATGTAGTACATGCATAATGCACAGCATTTACGAATGATGATGCTAGAGTTATTCAGTAGCACCATAGTGATGATGATTTATAGCCTGTGCTGCGGACATTACTTTAAAAAGTAATGTCAGTGTTGGGAAGGTTACTTTTAAAATGTATTCCATTACAGATTACAGAATACATGCCCCAAAATGTATTCTGTAACGTATTCCGTTACGTTACTCAATGAGAGTAACGTATTCTGAATACTTTAGATTACTTAATATATTATCATCAGTGTTGGGTAAGTTACCTTAAATTAGTAACTTAGTTACATTACTAGTTACTTCTATCAAAAGTAACTCAGTTACTTCAAGTTACTCGTTACTTTCAGAGTAACTAGTTACTAGGGAAAGTAACTTTGGTTTTACTCAGAATTCTCTTGTTGTGCACTGTGCCACCTACCAATAGAAAGGAAAAAATTATGTGCACATTTCCACGAGAGAAATTCCACACCTGATTCTATCCTAGCCTGCTTTTTACATCCAACACAAAAACTGCAGTCGTGGTGCTTTTGATTGTACTCAGAACTTGGAAATTCTGCCTTCTGAATAGGAAGATGTAGGTAACTCCAGACTGCAGATGAGCTGCATACAGGGCTGGACTGCGACAAAAAAATCGTCCCAGGCATTTTGACTAGAGACCGGCCCACCATTATAGGAAAAATCATAAAGCCTTTGAATGAAAACAAACGCTGTTGTGACAGTGATGTACACTGTTCTGATGGTATATATGTATCAATCTATCAATTGTTTGTTGTAAGACTCAGATAATTATTTTTTTTAAAAGTGAGACATTTTAAATGAGAATAAGAAAGTATTTCCTTGTGCCCCCCTTTCCCTTTTAATGCCCTACATGGACCCCTGGCAACACTTTGCTAGATCCGCCCCTGCACAGTTACCAGCTGTCAGCTACTTAGAAAAGGATCCTGGTGTTATTTATCTCTCAGAAACAGTTTATAACTTCCCTTCAACTCATTCATGTCACCTAAAAGGTAAACCTGTTTCTCCATCACAGCTCTGATGATTCAGTAAGGACATCTCCTGGTTTCATCTTCATGTTTCCCTCTCACCAGATAACCAAACTGATATCATGACCAGCAGGTTTACAGCTGTGGCTTCAGCAAACATCAGCTGATACTAGAAATTAATATTAAATAAATTCTAACAACAGCTGATCAAGCTTAAACGTGCTGCTGTTGTTTACCGCGACATCTGCTGGTTTCCTCTTTCTGGCGCAAAGTGGGCGATAAATAAACAAGAGAGAAAAGCCAATCAGCTGATCACTGATCAGTTTTATGATTGAAGTAGAACCAGGAGTGGAGAGAATGAGAGAAGAAGAGGCAGCTGTGCAGCAAAGACAGAATAACTCCAGCTTTGTTTCTTTTTCATTGTAGCTGAATTACGGGACAAACTGTTCCTTTTCACCTCAATACGAAACGCGTAATATTTTCTCTGAATACGAGACGATTCCGTTTTTTACGGGACAGTTGGCAACTCTAATAATTAACCTTATGAACAAAATAAAGTTCAACATCAGTAACATAGCACCCACCCAGCTGTATAAAAACTCCGTCATGCTAGCTAGCACGCAGTACGAAAAAGTCATAACGAAAATAAACTCCACTTAAACTTGGTTTATATCTGACCCAGATGGACTGCAGGTTATAACTTCTTACCTGAAGTTCAGTTCACCTGACACTCTCGGACCAGCGGCCGCTTCGGGTCTCTCCTCTTGCCTCCCTTTTCCTTCATCCACCTGCTGGCTTCCACCACTTGCTAATGTTATTGAATCTGTGGGAGCTCCGCGATAGCCACCACACGAAGTAACGAGTAACGACCCTATCTAAATCCCAGTAACGAATAACGCGTTCCCGGTTTTGGCATAATAACTAGTTACCGTGCTCGTTACCACAATAATAACGTAGTTACTGTAACGCGTTACTTAATAACGCGTTAGTCCCAACACTGATTATCATGCTTTTTACAACTACGTGAATGTACTATTGCTGTGATTTATTACTGTTACTGAAGGTCCGCGGCTCCGAACGGGACCTCTGACTAATACGGCGGGTTCCGTGTCGGGCTCGTAGCCAAAAAATAGCTTTACTTTGTTGTGTGGGTCAACTCTGCTTGCGAGAGACAGAGAGAGGCTTTGAAAGGCTGCTCCAACGGAACTTATTGTTTCGGAGGAAAACACGAACACAGTGTACAGTCGAGTCTTAATAGCTTACTTACAACTGGGCTCGTCAGGCACTCTTCTTGGCTGCAGTGGTTATTATTATATTTACATGCTTCCAGCTCCCGTTTCTGCTCGATGACAACTCATACTTTTCCTTTTCTCCCTCCTCGCGCTCACAGACACATAAGGGGTATGGCAGTCCATTCTCCCTGCAGCACGGACTACACTGCCTATGATGCTACATTCTTTAGAGCTATACCTGTAGCATTCTGCTTATTAGCTTAGCACAACAACAAAAAGGTGCTCTCTCACCCAGGAAACACGCAGAGAGAGCGTCACCCTGTAACCATGGCAACCGTAACGCTGCCACCTGGAACAACAGTCCTGACCCGCCACAATATGAAACAGGAAAGTACTGCCGTGTAATCCATTTATTTCAACAAAGTAACTGTATTCTAAATACCACCTTTTTAAACGGTAACTGTAACGGAATACAGTTACTCATATTTTGTATTTTAAATACGTAACGGCGGTACATGTATTCCATTACTCCCCAACACTGAGTAATGTATTACACATTACACATTAGTTTTCTTAAAAGTAACGCAGTGCATTACGTAAGACCACTACTTATCGCATTACTATAACATTACTGAATAACAAGACCTGAAATGCACTGTCGCATGATTGTCAGTCAACATAATACCTGAGGCTATAGTCCCAACACATAACTCTATCCTAATGAGGACACACATATGAGCTTTCATTTAGTGTTTACATATGAACACAAAAAAAAAATACAAAGTTGAAAACCAGGCTCGGAACACTTCAAAGCAATCTCCACAGAGATTTTATTTTAGAAATGTGTACTGGTAGAAATGGAGGCCCAACTTGCTCACCGCTGCCATTGTTAGCTATTGAAGATCAGGCTCTGGCTGCTGTGCTGGGTTCAGCATACACTCAGCTCTTAGCTATTTTGTGTTAGCAGATGCTTGCAGAGAGCTGATGCTGTGTTAGTCATATAATACAGATGTTTCTGTCCTTGAGGAAGTTTGCATTTTACTCTCCCGCTCTTGTCCTTCATGCAATAAAAAAAGTAGTCTACTCCTCAAAAGTTGTTGACTCTTTTCCTCCTCCCTGCACATGAACCAAAATCAGCTAATTGTAGTGCAAGTGTGCATTAATAAAAACACATATTTTATGTTTTTTTAATGACTGTTATGCAGATAACTTAAGAAACCTTGTAACGCAAGTTAAAATATAATTATGATATCAATGTGAATTTTTTGTACTGAGTTCGATTGTGAATTACATTAGAGCATCACTGATGCAAAATTGTAATGTGATTACAGTAACATGGACATGTTACCCCAAACACTACTTATAGATGTACAGAGTTAAATATACAATTTTTTTTTATTCAGCTTGCAGAATGCTATAATGGCAGACCTTTCCTTTCCATTCAAGATTTTAAAAAGATTTGTGTAGCCATTGTGACATCACGCACTGGTTCATGATGTCATGATGCATTATAAGGCTATAAAGAAAAAAAGAAAATGCATGACATATGAATAGACTGGATGGGCACACTGCACGGTAACAAACCAGCTTCCTAATCAGCATTAGTATATAGCCTAATTCGTTAGCTTTACGCTGTAATAACATTTTTGGTGGGCATTTTAACATTGAAGTCAGCTCACTTGGTATAAACACGCTATGCCTTTAGAAGTAGTTAGATTTTGTTTCAGGCATACTTACTTGTGTTACTGAGTGCTTTTGCCTTAATGGATGCCTTGATTCTCTCGAACAGTGTTTTGAGCTACACTCACGTCTGACTCAAATAGGCCTACATGAACAAAAATTACATTATGACACCTTCCAGCTTCAACTTCTCTACTTTTAGACTGGTGCCTGCAATCAGCGATAATATGAGAGTGTGTCTTTGTGCTTATCAGTGGAAGCATCAGTGAACTCAAACAGGAAATGTCTTTTTAATGACCGCGCTGTCCCTGTACCGTAGCGCTATGCTAGCCAATTAGTTGCCAATAATTGCGTGCTTGTGTGTGTTTAACAAATGGACCTTGGCTCTGAGCACATTTATTAGTTTTGTTTAGACAGTGAAGTCACAAACAGTCCCTTTGAGAAGCTCCTCAGGTGTATTCTGTCACTGTGGTCTGTGAGGCCAGCTTTCTGTGGTCGACATTAATGTTTCCTATTGCAAAATTGTAACATTTTGCGCCATAGCTGGCCACGACATAGAGTGGAGACCAAGTGGCGCACTGAAATTACGATAAGCATCAAATTGCTCCCGTCAGTGACAAAAAACGCCTCTGTTTCTCAACTTTTGCGGCTCGGGCAATGATCCTTAGAAAAAGGACGCCCTTTGAAAAGGAGCTGAATAACATATTATGGAGGAGTGAACAGAAAAGGAGAGCTATTTCAGCGTTTAGTTAAGGAATGACAAGTGGCTGAACCCTGTAGCATGTATATTAACGTTTATATTAACATTTTTCAGACAGGCAGCACAGCTAGAGCACTTGACATGCGATGCAGTCTGGCCTTAAATGCATATTTATTTACCATTTTATTCATTCTTAACACTTTCCGTGTTCACTAAAGATGCTCCATCAGCAGTTTCTCATTGCTCTGTGCTGTTAGTTTTCTGTTTGGTCACCATTACAGAGCCTGTGTGTGTATAGTTTAAGATAAAAGGCTCCTCCTATCTGTGGGCAGAGGGTGTGTACTCCAGATCAGCACGCACGCCATCGTCAAGTGGATATTTACCCTCTGGCACGGTTCCCTAGCGTTTTTCTCACAATGGCATGTGACGTGGTTTCTGTGCCTTCGTGCTTGCCGAGCATGTCCCAACAGTGGCCGGTGCCACACTTTGATCTGTGCCCAAGCAAATTTTCACCTTCGTATATGCCATTTTTCCTCTCGGTTTCAGACACTGACCAGAGCTGTGTCTAATACTGTCATACAGAAAAGCTGATACAGTGACAGGTTTGATATTTTATGAAGCCAAGTGTAATAGTATTGCTGGCAGTAGCCAGTGTGACATTATAATTTAGGTAACACCCTGATTATGGCTTAATGGAGCTGTAAGAGTGACATAATACTACAGAGACCCTAAACTTCACTGGAAAATCCCCCTGACGAAGTCTTTCTTTGACCCAGAGTTGAGTTTCTTCGTCCTCGGCACCTGCTGATTGCCTTCGCTGGCTTTCTCCTGGACTTCACATCTTCACATCCTCACTCTTTCACTCCAAATATCCCTCTCTGCTTTCACATACTTTTGCCGCTCGTCACTATGTAGTTAGTGGATCGTTTTACTACCGAGACTTAGCAGTCCAATCTTAAATTGCACTTTAAGAAAAAGAAACAAACTCAACAGCTGAACATTTCTATGGAGGTGCAACCTAACCCGACTGCTACATATTTTTGCATAGCTGTCAGTTACAGCAGCTTGGCACGGGGAACCGGCACTACAGCAACACCAACCATGATGATGATGCTGGTGAAGACGACATGACGGTAGTAGATAATGGCAGGAGTCATGGAATACTACTCTATGGCATGTAGCGGCTGCTTACGCTCTTATGAAAATGAGTCACCGAGAGGGGAGGGTCCTTCCTCCCTCTGCAGCTTTGTGGTTCGGTATTTAAGTAGTGAGGAGAAAAAAAACTGGTTTGACAGACGGTTACACAATCAGGATTCTTCTGTTATGGAACGAGGGAAAGTAATTGTTGATGTGTTGGTGAGAGGCAACCGTGCACATGCCTGTGCTGTAAATGCGAGGACAAACAAGGCGACGTGCAAGTATTGTTTAAAAGAGAAAAATAAAAAGATAAAAAAGTCAGTGTGGTATTTGAAACAGATCACATTTTTTATTGATTACATCCTCCATCCTCCACTTTACCTTAAGGGAGCCAAACTGGAACCTAAAAATGACTTTGGTGGGAACATTTAGGACAAATATGTCTTGGCATAATGTAACCTGTATGTGTGAGCAACTAAATACAATCTGTGTCACTGTATATGCAGAGTAGTTTGGTGTAAAAAAAATAGTGAAGTCTGTAACTTGATGTTTAGAGTAAACATTTTGGGGTAAATCTTTACTGCTTGCTTTTATTTTTTCAAACAATTCAAACCCTAGACTTTGTTTCAAATCACCATTGTCAAAAGCATTGTCTGTCTTGACCCATGATGCTTCTTTTAAGCAGTGCTACTGGCAAGGATCGTTCTTTTGAAAGAGGCTGCCTATTCCCAGATTGGAGTAAATAACTTGATATGTATAATTCTATTATTACTTTGGATGGTTCTGAGCCCAAGCTATGTTTAAAATCCTTTGGGGGAAGTACTGGAGCCTCTGACTGGTCTGTTTGCCTGCATAGAGTAGCAGCACACACCCTTTGAATCAGGTTGCGTGTGCCAGCTTTCATTGACAAATGGGTTAAAATTGCATGTAGTGCATGGACTGTGCATGTAGACTCCACTTTATTTACAATTTGTCAGCTTAGGTAACATTAAACAACAACACAAGGCTTGCAGATGGATCCTTTTCCCCAATTTTTCATAATAAAATGTGAGGGTCACACTTTAAGTTATGGGATTTGCCTAAGAAAAAAAGGCAAACATACTGGAGAAACCATGGAAGGACAGGAGTGTTGGCAGGTATAACACAAATGAAGTGAAGAGCTCTTTGACGTGCAGTACCATTCGGGAGACCACGTTATTCGTTAAACAACTGTATTACAATACTCTAAAAACTAGAACGCAGCAGAGGCTTCAATTTCAGCACCTCCAATCAGAGCAGAAGAGTCGTAGCAGATGCTGATTGGCTGCGTCTAACTGAAAACCTCTCCCTTGAAGCAGCCATTCCTCTTATGCAAACCTATTCACCCCCTATGGACACATTATGAAGGGGAAAATAGGGGAAAAGCCAAAGCCTTTTTTATACCAGGATGTAAACATCCATTTTAATGTTGTAAAGCTAGACATTTTAATATAGAAGTCTTTTTGGGCTAGCTTACTTTTCTAGCCAGCCTCAGGTGGCCAATAGAGAAACTTTCCAACTTTTTTGGTGCTGTATTGGCTTCTTTTTTAACTCCCCAGAGTCTGATGCTTGAATGAAACCACAGATCGCATATAAATGTGGATTTAGCCTTAATGATACACAGTGGTTGACTGGCCCTGCCTAAGGTTCTGTCAGGGGGGTTTTCCTGTTGAAATGGGATTTTCCTTCCCTCTGTCACTACGTGCTTGTTCATAGGGCATTGCATAATTGTTGGGGTCTCTTTAATTTAAAGAAATACCTTCAAAATGTAAGAAATTAGCTATTTATACAACCTATCCAAATCCGTTTTGGAGGGCCTTTCCCCAGCAATCTCTTCCAGCACATTTGCGGGTGCACTGGGCATTCCCAAGCCAGCAAGAGGTATAATCTCTCTATCATGTCCCAGGTCTGACTCTGGACCTCCTCCCAGTAGGACATGCCAGAAGTATCTTAGCTGCTTCTATTCGATGTGGAGGAAAAGTGGCTCCCTGTATCTGTGACCTCGATCTTTTGGTCACTACCCAGAGCTCATGGTCATATGTGATTGTGAATATGTTCCATCCATCCATTCACTTCCGCTTATCCTTTTCAGGGTCGCGGGGTGCGCTGGAGCCTTTCCCAGCTGTCATAGGGCGAGAGGCGGGGTACACCCTGGACAGGTCGCCAGTCTGTCGCAGGGCCAACACACAGGGACAGACAACCATTCGCACTCACATTCACTCGCACATTCACACCTAGTGACAATTTGGATTATCCAATTAACCTATCCCCACAAGCTGCATGTCCTTGGACAGTGGGAGGAAGCCGGAGTACCCAGAGGGAACCCACGCAAACACGGGGAGAACATGCAAACTCCACACAGAAAGACCCCGGCCTGATGGTGGAATTGAACTCAGGACCTTCTTGCTGTGCAGCAACAGTGCTAACCACCGTGCCACCGTGCTGCCTGTGATTGTGAATATGTTAATACAATAATACCTTTAATTAACGAATAGATTGTAACCAAAATACATCTCAAAATCTGTATACCTGCATATGAAATGCTGACTCACATTATCGCGTAACATTTTCTCAGATGAAGTTCTGCCCACTTGTCACCTGACCTGTGTAAAATTTTTGACCCCCTAAAAAATGTTTCGCTTCAACAGCTACTGAAAGTCAAACACAGCCACAGGGACTGAACGTCTGCTGTGTTTCCTACACACGATTCACTTTTGCCAGTTATATTTACAACTGCCAAAGGAAATTTGGCAAGCTATTTTTAATGTATTTGTAATTTATCTTTATCAAGAACAGACTCTGAACATCTGTCTCCTGGTCACTCTGTTATTATATTAGAAGACATGGACACACTACTGAGCTCCACTACAACCAGAACCAGTGTGAGCTCTGAGGTCACCGATGCCTCAGAGTGGGATGAGATGCTCGCCGGTCATGCAGCTACGCCAGGGACCACACCTCTGCCACAGTGATACTCCACCAATCCAAGCCTGGTGTGTCAACTTGAGATCAGACTCCCAGGACCTCTTCCCCTGACTGCCAACTGGTCTACAAAGCACCGAATGCCTACAGTCCTTTCAGTGAGGGAGTCACTGGAAGGGCGGGCCCATGTAACGCTTTCAGGCCATGCCTGAACTGGAACGATGGGCTAAGGACCCAGCCACGGGCTGGTCTCCTGCAAGCACCCCCCTCTGCCCTATCCTGGGCATTGTCCCTTGGTTTTCTTAAGCAATTAGACACTGAAACCAACAGTTTTATTTATATTAGGCTGTAAAAATGTTTATATCTGCTATACAGTTGGCATTTTAACATGCGAGTCTATAGGGATTGATCCACTTTTGGAGCCAGCCTGAGCTGGCCAACCAATGAACATTTAGCTTTTGGCACATGGACCTTGGCTTCATTTTTCAGCCCTGGAGGTTGCCACTTCACCGAAACTGATGGTGTAATCATCTTAAGTCCATACGGTTGTCTTCTTTAAGGATTGTTTTCAGACACACACAACCACATGTAGAAACAGAAAATGAGGATAGTCATAGCTCCTGGCTAACTCTGAGCACAAGAACACCACCGTTTAGTCTCAGTGACCTCTCCGTCACAACAGGTACACAAACTGCTGATTGTTCCTGTCTTCACGTCATTCTGCAGACTGTGGAGCCAGCTCATGCACTTATTTGCTCTAGTCAGGAAGGAGTTCCTAACCTATTTAATAGGAAAATACACAGGTGCACCTTAAATAGCAGCATGACTTTCGTGCAGTATGTGAATGTGGCGAAACAGGTGCTGAAGCTTCCAAGGCAAACAAAAGTTGTATTTTTCCTAAAGCACACAGAGTCGAGGTGTGTGAAAGTGTGTGAAGGAATATGCTTACATGGCGTTTGCATGCTCACGTCATACTGGCTTTTTGTTAAGTTCCTTAATGTTGACAGCACAGACCCTGCATCAATTTTTCCCTGCTACAGATGTAACTAGCTCATGTCTGCCATGTATGTGAGCAGGCATACATACTGTATCTTGGCATAATGGAATAAGTCCACACGCTCTCACACCATCAACAAGCTGGAGAGCTTCCACTCTGACTGTAAGGGCTATAAACCAGTGCAGGGGCAACAAGGTCACATAGCTTGAAAAAAACCACAGAGTGAGTCTCCCAGTCCTCTTAAAGAGGTCGGTGGCTGTATTGTTGGAAAAGTACTCAAGATAAATTGTGCTAAAGTACTAAAGAACTAAATATGTTCAAGGAAAGACATCTGAACTGTAATACATATGCACTGTATACAGTAGCTGAAAAATATGTTTGAAAAATGCCAACTGATTATCTGCCTTTCATTTGTGCTTAAAGCAGACCAAGAAAGAAAACTGGCTTAAAGCACAGTAAATAAATAATACCATTACGTGTAAGTTGTTTTGCTGTAGTGAAATCTCTTTAGCTCTTTCTCAGTGTGCACCCCTAACAGTGTTCTTGTACGAGCAGCAGACGCTAATGGGATCAGTGCTTTGTCTTATAAGTTCCATCAGTTCCAGTGGTTTAATGAGTGCTTTTTGCAGCGTTTCCGATACAGTAATGAACACTGATGTGGATTTTTTTTCTAATCCATCTTTCTTATTAAACATCAATAAAATCTGTGGGCAAAAAAATACTGTTCAGAATGACAAAATGGCCAAACTTTAATGATTGCCATGCTTTTGTCATCTTTATGGCCATTTATGTGGAAGGTTCTGCCAGGGAAACCCTAATTTAATTCTTAAGGACGTCTCAGCGTTTTTTCTTCTTCTATTTGCTCACAGTGCCATATAGTCTCCATGCTGTGTCATAAATGTCATTAGCAGCTGGTGAATTTACTTTAATGCCTTCTAAGTGCACAATTGATCTCAGTTGGTATAAAATCACAAAGCCTCTGATGTCTTTTCAAAAATGTCTGCAAATGAAAGTGCTTTGCTAATGTGGCAAATTTCCCATTTTGGTTCTAAAGAAATCCATGTGAACCTACTAATTTAGTGCACTTCTAACATCCAGTTTTCTTTTCAGACTCATTAAATCCATGTGTCTAATGAACAGCCTATGCAATAGTTCTCTCTCTTCCTCTTTAACAGTGCATGCACATGTATACTTTTACTTTGGGCTCAAAGAAGAACTTTGACAGTTTGACATTTGGAGAAATGCACTTATTTTCTGTTGTGCTGAAAAGACTGACACCACCCCTGAGACTGTTTAACAAATAGACAGCGCAAACCAGGAACCAGTTAGCTTAGCAAACAAGAATGAAATCATGAGAAAAGAGTTAGCCTCAGTGCAGATGCATAAAGTACAGTGCAAAAATCTGGAGCCACCCCACATTTTGCTATATATTTATATTTTTCTTTTATAAAGTGGTGTTCTCCAGGCTCCCCTAAGGTTTTCCAATTGTTTCTATATACACCGGCTGTGTTTTTGTTCATTTCTAATCCAGTCCTTGTACCTGACCATTTTCAGAGAAAAAGGCACCTAATATGAGGAATGAACCAGTCTACACATGACAGTCACCTTATCAAAGAACCAGTTTTAAATTGTGTCTTTAGGCACTTTGTTACCATCAGCCTGTTGCACAACATCGTGTATTTGCACTTCTTTGGTTGAATCTACAAAAAATGTCAAAAATAATATAGTTTGGCAGGCATGCAACAGAATTTAAACACCAACGAGGTTATTCCAAAAGAGCTACTAGGCAACCTGGCATATCTCAGTATGCTGTGCAGTGTATCCTTAAAAAACTGGATAAGTGGAGAACAAAAGAAGAAGTGGAAGGCCTAAAACTATCTACAGCATGTAAAAAATTACTGAAAGTCATAATCTTAAGGAATAGGGGGGGGGGGGGGGGGGGGGGAGTCCAGCAAAGACCTGATACAGGACCTGAGAGGTTCATCTGGCTCTTCAGTTGATCCATCTACTGTTTCTTAAGAGTGGCTTCTTGACAGCCAGTTCAGGATTGTCTTCACAGAGAAAGAAAAAAAAAAAGGCACCAATCCAAAATAGAGATTTAAATGCCTTTTAAGAAACCTGGAGAACTATTCTTGCAGAATACTAAATTATTTTAAGAAAGTTTGCTTCACCTAGTTACCATTTTACTAGTGAAATATAAAGAAATTAGGGGTAGCTTGAGAATTTTCAACAGTACATCCCCCCTAGCTTGTTGTGAGACATCAAGGGGACCATCTACATGTATACTGGAAAAACAAGTGCACTGTAATAATGCATTAAGTCTCCCTGGCTTTATATAATGTTCCCAGACTTTCAAAAAAAATAATACAGTGCTTTCTCATAGACTGCAATCTCCTGAACACATCCTCCGAGCAAACTTGAAAGTAGCAGGCTAAGAGCGAGCTACATGTTCATGGTTCCCTCAGTAGTCTGTTTGTGTGTCCACCACTAAAGTTAACACATTAACATATTATACCTGGTTTATCCTACAACCAGGTCAGCATATAGCCCTAAATTAGTCATAACATCTTATTTAGAGATGCTGGTACATTTAATTCACAGAGCCAGGATAGATGATTCTTGGCTTTTCCAATTTAGAAAGTTAAGCTTAGCTAATGGCTATAGGAGCTATAGCTCCAGCTATATTTACCATATGGTTATGTGATTGGTATCTAACTGTTGGCAAGAAAACAAAATGTCAGACTATTCCCTCAAGGGGATTCATTAGTCTATCCTGGCTGTTCCAACAAGAAAATCTGATGTAAAATTGGAGGATTTTAAGATGAAAAGACAGTACTTTTGCCATTTACCCTGCCATAGCGTCTTTATGATAAATGGCATAGTATCAAATTCCTACAATCAGTACAAATAGGTCAGTTTTACGACATTTTATTTCATAGTTAAGTATTTCATTGAGCCAGAGTAGCCCTGTAAGTGTAAGAGAGAGAGAAAGCCAGAGAGTAGAGTTGGGGAGGGGGGCTTTAAGTTCATGAGCTGGTGGCCCATCTGGTTTGAGTTACAGAAACCCCCCTTCTCAATTAGAGGCAGCATGATGTCAATAAAACGTCAGACTGGAGAAGCCATCACTTAAATTGTGCCTGTCAAGTTTTGTTCTTTCTTCAGCATTCCAGCCGGGCCGATGGGTCTGAAATGATTTGTAGTTTGATTAAGGTTACCACAATGTGCCATTTCTGATTTGATTTGGGTGCTTGCCTCACAAAAGTTGCCACAAAAGTTGTTTGCCTGTTACAGGAGATGCATGCACAGAGCAAAGTGAGGAAGGAAGGTGGCTTCCCCAGTCAATGTGCTTTTTGAGCAAGAAATCAGCTTTTGCTTTTAACTTTTAATTTGTTTTCCAACTCTAATTTCTCTATGTCTCTGCTCTTCACAACAGTTGTCTTTTTTCCAACTGTTACAGAGTTCTGCCCTGCACCTCTTAGATTTATGCTTGAATATTAAACCATGGGGAGGTTTGGAGACGCAGTCGTGACATTTATGTTTCTCCTCTCTTATTGCACATAAAATTTATTAGGAGTTCCCTGGTTTTTCAATGGGGCTTTCCCACCAAGACAGTTTTCTCTCTTCTACAAACCATGGATCATGCAGCAGTATGTACGTGCTGATATTTTGGATTATTAGTGTCATTTTAATTCTCAGAACGTTACTCACTTGCAGGTATGTTTCCAGCACGACAATCTGAAAAGCCTGAAAAGCAGCAATACACAGAAGAGGTCAAACATTCCCAACCACTCCCAGTGGGAAAACTTGGTGCACAAGGAACCCAGGAGCCTGCTACCCTCAAATCTGAAAACAATTATCATATGAATTTCAGGACTTTATAACACTAGAGAGTAAACCTGTAGCCAAAGGTGTTCATCCAGTCGGGAGATCATCAGGATGTGATGTGTTGGCAGTTTATAAGTTTTAAATGTAAAGCTTGTGCATTCAAATATTTAGCCCTCAACCACTCTTGAGTTTAGTCCACATCATAAAAGCTTTAAAATTCCAAGTGCAATAGCATGCAAGCTCTAAGTCGTGTAAATCACAAACTTTTGGCCCCATTTCTATGTCGCTGAACCGCTGAGCGTCTATCACATTGCATCTTAGATTCCTGTAAGCCTCACAAACATCAAGATTTAATCAAGCGATGTAAAAATATGACAGGTCTGGTTTAACTGCACTGCATCAAGAGGATCGACGACCTGTTAGCTGCCTTTGAGTCAATGCCAGTGTTCTTCTTAAGCATTTGAAAAGTGATTGTGATTGCCATATTAGCTGCGCAGGGTCTGATGCACTCATACAGTGAAACAGAAAACTTTAATGCTCATATGGAACCTCTCCAACATTGTAAAGATCCTGGTTTACTCACTGAACTGTACACTTAGCTTTTATGGTACAAGCATGACTGAAAGTCCTCGTGTTAAATTAGACTGTTTTGTATAGCTCATGTTCCCCTGGCCTGTACTTTAAAAATCATAGTTACAGGTTGGACAAAATAAAGAGAACCTTTTCAGAAAGACGCATGGCTACAAATGTGTACAGCTGTGTGTTTCTGGTTATGAAACAATGCATCAATGTCTCTGTAAACATGCTATAGTTTGTGCTCATGCACTGAAGACTTGGCCACTCTGGCTTGGTTAACTAACTGCTTCTTGTTGTCTACATGCTGTGGACAATGTGTGTGCCTAGCCACAAACAGTGTGTGTTTCTGCCTATTTTTTTTATATAGACTTTGCCTTGTTTATGCAGACAACTGAACCCAAGAGTGACCCTCAGCAATGCAAAATGACCATCATGTGACTATTTAACAATTTTTTGACTATTCTTTTAATCCTAAACCATATACGTACGATTTAACTTGATGCCATTTCAAAAATCATAGTGGCACTAACAGTATTAAAAACATTGTATTTAAGTCTGATATTAGATGGATTCAAGGAAACTACAGCACTGTGCAGAACTTTTGAGTCACCCCTCATTTCTTTAGATTTTGCTTCCAAGGAGCCAGACTTTTTAAAGTGCTCTTGAGCAATAGTTGTCCAGGCTTTCTGAAGGCCTTTCAAAGTTTTTCTTTGAACACTGGCTGCTCTCTCACTCATCTTCATTCCACTCCATGTCATCTGGCAATTTTCAGAGGAATGGGATTTTTATTTGTTTGTTTGTTGAACCATTTAAAACCGACCAGTCTAGCAGAAGGGATGAACCAGTGTATTTTAGGCACTTTGCTGTTCTAAAAACTCACAGTTGAATCTGTGATAACACATTTTGACAGAAATAAAATTGTGTTTTTCCACCAAAAAGGTGATTCCCGAAGAGCCAGTGGCTGAAAACCTTGCATTTCTGAGCGTGGCGTCCAGTACGTCCATATAAAAAAAAAAAATTGAGGAATATGTACAAGTGAAGGAAAAAAGAAAAAGTGGCAGGCCTAGAATTTTAAAAAAGGACCCAAGAGATGCATCTGGCCCAGTTGATCCAGCTACTGTTCAGTGAAGCCTCATCAAAAATGGTCTTGATCGGCGGTCGACAAGAAGACATTCTTAAGGAAGGGAAACAAAAAACTTAAGAGTATCCAAAATTAGACAAAAACTGCCCTGAAAGTCAGTAGCAACAGGTCTCATGAAAAATATCATATTTTTGGTTCAAATTAACATTGGAGTGTATGGAGCAAGTCAGGAGTACAGAGAGGTTCAACAGTGAGTGTTCACAGCCATCTGTGAAACAGAATGGAGGCTCTGCCAAGGTTTGGATCTGCATTTCAGCCAGTGGTGGTGGGGAGCTTGTCAAAACTGATGGAGTTATAAACACAGAAAAGTACCACTATCAGATTTTAATGTGACAAGTATCAGATTAGAAACAGCTTCATTTTTTATGCATGACAGTGATGTTGATGACAATGCAGTAAGCATACCTGAATGGAAAAACACACATTGGAACACTATAAGTCGTGGATGAACGTCTCCACAGCCTGAACATCAGCATTACAACATCCAACAGTATGGGATTGTCTTGACAAAGAATGTAACAAAAGGCAGCCAGCAGCCAAAATAGAGCTGTGAATATCCTTCAGGAAGCCCGGAAAACTATTCCCTATGTCTATTTAAAGAAATGACAAGAAGGCTTGTCTGAGAGGTGAGGCTATTCTGAACAATAAAGGTGGCCACACCAAATATTGACTTTTCCCATTTTCCGAGCAAAATCTGAAGAAATTAAGCGTCTCTTGACTTTGTGCAGTA
This sequence comes from Neolamprologus brichardi, assembly GCF_056152115.1. Classification (NCBI taxonomy): domain Eukaryota; kingdom Metazoa; phylum Chordata; class Actinopteri; order Cichliformes; family Cichlidae; genus Neolamprologus; species Neolamprologus brichardi. The sequence goes on along the minus strand of NC_142110.1, from coordinate 48,964,418 downwards.
CTGTACTTCCAAACAAAATGCCTTCATTTGTACTTTATATAATTACAGTACTCAAGGATGTCATTCTTTTCTAAACGAAAATCCCTATTTTCCTGCCATTCACAAAGTTTATTGGAAGCTATGCAAACACCTTTGAGGGCTTTAAACTTTAAACAGAGTCAAATGTACACAGATTGGCCAGATCATTGAGTCACTAAGCAAACCTAAGATAACTGTCTTAAAAACAAGAAAGAAAGCCAAGCAAGCATGGGCAGATATTTGAGTTAGTCCTCATGCTCAACTGATGATAATCCCAAACAAGCTAAATCGTTGTTATAGTTAAAATGGAGGCGTTGGAAAATGTTCCCACTTGAAAGGACCTGCTTGAAGGACACTCCCATTAACGATCGGAAGCAAAAAGTGATGTCTAAACTGAAACTATGTGGGCGCTCAACAGAAAGGTTCACAGTAAAACCCTGCATTGGCCTACATTTCATGCTGGACAAATATTAAACTGTATTATATCGAGTGACTGGAAAATTAAAAACCAAACATAAGGCCCAGGGGCCAGAATCGGCCTGGCAAAGACTCGAATCCGGCCCACTGGGTGGCCTTGGAAAATGTGAAGGAGAACATCAATTTTGGACTTTTAACTGTATTTTCATAACTTTTCCAGCTTTTCCTGAGATAAAGATCTGCCCTCATGGTCATTCATTTTAGGTCAAAGTAATTAATATATAGATTTCTGTAATTTCCCGCATTTAATTCTTACAATTTAAGCCTAAACAATTTTCTTTCCAGCCCACATAAGATTCAAGTGGGCTGTATATGCCTGCAACGTAAAATTAGTTTTAAGCAGAAACCCAAAGATCACCTACAGGTCACATGACCAATCTTGTCAGTGTTTGAAAGAAAGCCTTGTGAGTCTGTCTTTTACTGGCTCACTAACTCACAAATATCCTACAGTCAACCTGACTACAATCTAGACTCAGGTAGTTTCTGGCTGGTCACAGTTACAGCAGTCCCCATTTATGTCTCACTGGCCATACTTGATCAGGGAAGCTGAATCTCAAAGAATGAGCAGATAAGAGAACAGATATGTGCAGGGAGGGAAGTGAACTTAAGTGTGTGTTTCCTACATGGGAAATGTTCACCACAAGCAAAATGTTTGTAACATCATGCCACTAATTATATGTATTTACATTAAATTAAGGCAGACATATTTTATATTATCATCTAATTAACTGAGCCCCATTTGGATGAGACACAATATAAATCTGACAAACATCACAGGCTGTGAGGTTGGTAATGATTTCAGGTTCCAGATTGAGACAAGCGGTCCAAGTTCTCCATGTGTCAACAAGGTGAGCTCATGGTAAGTCCCTGATTCTCCCATGTCAAACACAGAAACACATTCTCTCCAGCTCTGGCAGCCCAGTCCCAGGCCTTTTCTTTTTAGAGGCTTCTAATCCTGGTGGGTCCCTGGCCTGACGTCACACGGCCCTCTCCCCACCCCTCTGTCTGCTGATGTGCTGTACCCACGCTCTCATTTCCTTTGCAGCTCACGAACACCAATCACTGCCCCGGTCCTTTTGACTTCTTACGTCTGAGCATCTGATTAAAACAGACTGCCTCATCCGACGCCTCATCTGGCCAGCTGAGGGGTTTAAACCTTACAGAAAGGAGGCACTGAGCGCTGATTCTGTGGGCTGGTGTGAGTGCAAAGTAGCCAACCAGGCTCCCTCTCCTTCCCTCACTCGCCCTTCCCCACTCCTCCTGTTGCATGTTCAGCTTCTTAGGCTTGATCACGTGACCAGGAAGTGTGGCTCTCTTCCATTTCCCCTCCTGAAGGAAAGAAAATATTTAAAAGGGGGCTGGCGCTAGGCTCTGTTACGTGGGCCTGGTTAAAAATAACTTAGATATTTAAGGCTGGAATCCCAGGGCAGGCAAAGGCTGGACAGCTTGCCGCCCGACAGGAGCTCTCGCCTCCCTCTCACTCTGTTTCTTGCTAACTTCTTCCTAACAGTGCTCCGTCGTCTGAAGCCATTTCGCCTTACCCACAATCACCACCCTGCACCTCAGAAACATTTTCCTACAACCAGTGGATGCTCAGCTCTACATTATTAAATGTTATGAAAATTCAGTTGGTGCTTCTCAGCCCAGCCGCAACTTTGTTTGGCTGCTGAGGTTTGGCCGGAAACGTCCAAACAAAGCAGCCGGACAAACCCAGACTTCATCCATTTGCATACCATGACAGAACTGTAAACCAACAACTATCCATCAACTATCAAAAATTTTCACCACTGCAGTGATTTACATACAAGGCCACAGCACCACATGTGATATACTGTTGATCTAAAATAAGTACTGAACTGGACACCAAACCTAAATCCTTCAATAATTTGATTTAGCTTTAGATGATTAGAAAATGAATGCAACTCATCAGATCTGCCCCTAACCTAAGGTTATTTGTAAGAAGCACATCCAGTGAAAAGATGCTATATTGCATATTATTATAATATTTTAAACTGTAAACATATATTTTAATTTGGGAACAACTATTTGAAACAATGTTAACACCTATAAACTAATATATTAAGTACATTACATAATAATAATATTACTCACATAATATTTCAGTCAAATAACTAATAACAATTAGCCAGCTAGCAGAATAGCAATGCCTCAATTCCTTTTTCAGCTACAACTGCATAAAATTAACTGAAAATGTTTACGGTAATTTACTATTTTCCTTTCTTTCAGGTCTTTTCCACATTTGGGTTTTGGGCTGTAGGTCAGCAATTTAAATACAATCATTAGTGACATTTTTCTGTAAACCTGAAATGCTCAAAGAGCAGTTTGAGATTTTTGAACAGATTATGTTGTCAAATAGTGCGCTGTACGGGTAAGTTTAGCTGCGAATGTTACAAACATTTGCTGCTTTTGTGCCGCTTTTTTTTCTTTTGTGCAGCTCCAGTGAAGGAATTGAGACTCATAGCTGTCTGAGTGCTACAAACCACAGCGATAGGGGAAATAATTCGATTACAGCCACAGTCAGTACCTCGTTGCTCGTGCCGTTCGAAAGCAAATAATCAGAAAGTCATCTGAACTTGAGTTCCTCTCTGGCTTTGCACTGGCTTTGCAAAACAAAAAGTTCCTACATATATAATTGTATTAAACCTAATGCGAGGTGGAGTAGTGGGGAAAGTACAGCGCTGAGATTCAACAAAGCTTGACTCAGCTTTCAAGAATTAGGGAAAGAATGAAAGCTATTTTTTAATTACTGAACAGCATCTGGAAGAGAGCACAGCAAACCTCAATATCTGGAGTTATGATCCGCTGATACTCATATGCACTTGGGCGCTTTCCAGGAGGGGGAACTTGACTGAGGGACACCAGTGGAAGCAATGCCCGAAAAGCTCAAATTCTCCAGTGATAGGCAGTTAAGCGTTTTGTTATTCAGTGTTCACAAGTGTGTTGTTAGACTAAAAAATATGGTTTTTTTTATTTGAATAGCCACAGATTATGTCAGCTGTACCACAAACATTTTAGAAACAAAACCAAAAAAAAAAAAAACCCTCTCAGCACAGCCAACAACAACACCCCCGTTCTTCTTCAGGTAGGCATCATTGCACTCACACTTTATCCATGTTGATAAGCAGAAACAATACCAGGACACTTGTTGAAGTTAATCAGAGGAAAATATTACACCGTACAGATACTTGACAGTTATGCTTGCTCCTACAAAAACATTACCTCAGTCTCACCACCTCCGATTCTTATGTCATCAATGCCTTGCAAAAAAAAAAAAAAAAAGTCTAAAACTGGGTATTGCAGATTTGTCTTTCATATTCTCAGCCGATACTGTGAGTGTTACATTAACATATTCTATACAAGCGTCTGGTGTGAGTTACTAAATCGCCACGACTTCATTGTGTCAGAAAAAGAACACAGCCTACAGTGGTGTCACCTTCTCCTCCTTTATCTCTTTCCTCTGTTCCTCCTCTGCCTGTCATTATTGCAAAAGCAACTCAGTTGTCAAAGCCAGGCCTTTGTTTTCAGGATCACTTTCACCACCATTATCTTCCATCATAAAGAATATGGCTATATTCACACAGGTTCCTTTATCTTCCTACCTGCTGTAGGAAGCAGGTCTTGAAGAACAAAAGATGTAGTGCAAACGTTGTTGGTGTGAAGCCATCACTTCCCACCGCACATTTACAGGCATTAAAAGATAACGCAGGTTCGGATTTTAAGTCTCATAGTATTAGTATATCAAATTATTGCAGTGAGCTAACCAACAGGATACACTTGCTATTTACCAAAGAATATTTACATTTTAGTCGGCAATTTTCCCACGAGTCTTGTTTGCCAGCCCAAGCTCTGTGCATTTGAGCAATTTCAAACGGTGAATGAAGATATTCACTGAGATGTGTCCTGTTGAAATGACGGCACATTTGTTGACATGCCTAACAGACAAGATCCTGATGCAGCAGGATCAGCAGCGAGCGCTTTGTTTGCTCTTGCACTGAACTCTTGATTCAATGTGTCTAATTATGCTGGATAGAGAGGTCTGTGTTAGTTCTCCTGTTCTGTGCAAACACTGCTTAGCCCAGTTCAAACGCAGCTCAAATGAGCAGTGTACTTTAATGCTTGCAGGAAAGGTTAAGTTTACAGTGCTGTTTATAGATTTTCATGTTTTTTTTTTATGGGCTAAAAGTGACAGCAAGATAATTATTATGTGTTGTTTCTTGAAGAAACGTAGTAAAATGTTAAAAGGGATTTAATTCTAGTTGCCTATATTTCAAGCACACCACATAGCATTTGTTTCAGAATGATAACATATTTTGTATATTGAAGGCCCATTTAAGGATAAGCATTGCACGTTACCTTTGGCTTTGGTGTGTAGCATGGCTAGCTCTCAGAATTTTGGCCATGCATAAACTGCAGTGTGTTTGCAATACAGTGTAAACGTTCTAAATAATTATTAAAAATATTGTCCTAACATAATCATATTATTTTATAAATAATAAAATGATACATTTTGCAGAGCAGTGGGAACATTTGTTGCATGAAGGCTGGCCATAGACTGTATATAAAAGACAGGCATAGTCACTGTGGTCTCACTGATTTGTGGAGTGCCATTTTTTTAAGTTTTTTTGTTTGGTTCTTTGATGTAAACCAGACGTCATAATTTAGAAAGGGAACTGAGCATACCAGATGCTCATATAGTAGGGATCTGTCAGTGTCAGCCACGCCCTAAGGCAGGTCACGTGTACGTCACAGTTCACACTGATTCACGTCCGGCTTCTGTGCTCTCTCTTCGCAATCATTTTGAGTTGGGCAGTGTCACGTGGATCTATTTCTTTGTTCTTCATGAATAAAAAACAAAACAAAACGTACTTTTATATAGTGCTTAGACAGTCATTAGCCACCCAATCAAATCAGTTTAATCAAATGCTCCAGCCAATGAAATCATGAAAAATATTCCTGAGAGGGTGAGATGGTTGCAGGTCAGAATGAAATTTAAAAGAAGATGGCTGTAACTTAGCTTTTTATATACAGTGTCGTGTGTAACATGTTACAAAGTAAAGTCTTACTGTAATTACATTGCATTTTTCAGTAACACAGTAGTGTAACGTGTCACTGTAGTAATTCAGTAACTAGACTACATTTAATACTATGTCGTTACTTGTGTTGCAAGTGTTCTTTAGACATCTGTGTGCTGGGCGAAGAGGAAAAAAACACATCCTGCACAATCCTGCTAGAAGATTATAGCTATAGATTTATATTACCGGTGATGATATGACAGCGCATTTCAGGTCATTTGATCTATTAATAAATTAGTAACACAACAAGTAGTGCAACAAATTGCTTTCTCAAAATCAAGTAATATATTTCATTACTTTTAAGAAGAGTAACAAGTAATATTTAATACATTACCTTTTCTTGAGTAACAACTCAGATGCTGGTTATGTATGAAAAAGCTTTGTAACAGCTAGATTGTCTCATGGTAACTGCTAATTAAAGATATGTTAACTTGATTTGTGAGTGATTGATGGTTGGTGCTCCAAAAATTCCTCTTGAAGACACGTCGATAAGTAACAGGAGTATATCCTACCCACGGCATACTGTCTTTTCATCTATTTTAAATTAGACTCATTTATCTTAAACTATAATTTACAAATAATTTACAAAATGAAACCTGAGTCGGATTAAATACGATGTTTCATTAAGGATTAAGACCATGCACTGAATAAGAAGGTGTCTACTGAGATTATAAATCAGGTGAGCAGGATAAAATCTGACATATTTTTTAAAAACAGAAGAGCCGCCTGCAGGACTTTGGAAAGACAGCAGGGTGCAACATTGGATTTACTTGCTTCCATCATTTCCGTCATTTATATACAGGCTGTGTGAAGCAACTCAGTACTCAGTATGTCCAGGACTAGATAGTGCTTTCACTGCTTTACAGGTCTGTCCGAAAGCAAAGTATTCAAGACTCAGTATTGTCTGTGATTTATTTTTTGTGTTCAACAAAGCACTTTTTAATTACGTTTTTAAAGTGCTATACAAATGAAAGTTTGCATTATTAATTATTATTATTTCACAAACTATAAAGCTTCAGTGCCCAGTGTCATCATGCATTATTCTGAAGATGAAAAAAACGACCACAAAGTTGATTAATTTGGAAGAAAAGCACTCAGCATATTATTTGCTTTAACTGCGTGACACAAATTAGATATTTAATGGGGGATACGAAACGACTCCCTATGCGGTCCTTTACACAGAGCTCCCTATTTTACGGTGAGTGGGGAGTAGTGAGTGGCCGAATGATTTCCAACACAGGGTCCTTGTGTGATGTAACATAGCTAAACATAATGTTTACCCACAATAATTTGCATATTTACCTGTCATGGGATAGGCCACCGCTTTGGCACTACTCTGTGCCACTAAATAACAAATCCACAATTACGACGGGAAACAAACGCAGCAATGACAAACACAAATAGAGTTGTTGTTATTGGATAAATACGCCTAAAGCAGAGCTACCTGGTGTTTTTACAACTCAGGGTTAGCTAATGAAACGAGGCCCTAATATCACCTGCTCACGTCAGGTGACTCTCCAGTCGTTATTAACGAAAGTCTCAGGTATTCCCATGTCAGCCGTGTGCAGAATTTAGAACAACGCGGTTCTTCAACCACATTTCGCACGACTAACAAAAAGTAAGGAGAGTCACGGTTGCTATGAATACAAACAAACTTCTCTCTCCAATCTTTCGCTCTCCTCGCCTCTCCCTCCAGTCCCCTCCCCTCCTCCCCCCTCCGCTAATGTTTTGTTGCCGGGGCGACAGAGGCGGTTCCCTTCGCTCCAGTGATTTAAGACGAATACCTCTCACGCGCTTCCCTCAGTTCAGACTGCCGGTCCCTGCATGGCAACAGGAGCGAGGGATTCCCCCCCTGCCCCGTCGCCACAGTCTATCTTCCCGTTTAGCATCGTTTCAGCTTTAAAAATGCAGCAGCCCGGCAGCTTTTAACCCGTTCGCGGTGGCATGTCCTGGAACCAAAGTGTAATGCGCGACGCGGAGCAGAAACTTTAAAATCCGGGTGATATTCAAAGCAGTGCAGCCGCATCCTCAGGAGAATCTTTTCAAACGGGACTCCGCATATATATACATTTATATGTATATGTGTGCATATATAAACTCTAAGCGATGAGGTGTGGACCTGACAAACTTTTAATGACAACATCTGACTGACTAACATCTGCTTGTTGGACTACAAACAGCCTGCGCTCGCCCCTGGGATCAGCCCGCGAGGATTTACGTTATTTTTCTGTTTAAATTTCAGGCAGCCTCCAAATGACGTCGAGATGGCATTAGGTGGAACCCTTTTGCCCTCCATATCCACCTTTGCCAGCGGCCCCACTATCAAGAGTAAATCTATAGGAAACGCCAATTTAGTGAGTATCCTGTGGTCACTTCATATTATGCGCGCATGCCAAAAAAATAGCACTGTGTGGGGTAAAAAACAAAAATAAAAAAAGCATCAAAGAATTGGGTGCAGCGTATTTCTAGGGTGTTTGTTTTTCCAATGTGTCTCTCCCATGTTGTTACACTACAGCCAGGGCTTGACACCACGCTCCAATGGGGCGTGCACCAGTTTACACAGGCTGCTTTAGCGTGGAGACAGTGAGACATGCACGGGAAGCGCACATGGGTTACTGTATTGCTCCGTGGAGATCATCCAGCTCGATTAGCTTTCCAATTAAATGCAGTTCAAATTCAAAATATTGAAAGGAAGACTATTCTGAGCCTGATCATTAAAAAAAGGGCCCACTCTTTATTCACCAGATATACCTGTGCCTCTTCTCGTGGTTTCAGCTACAAATCAGTATTCTTGGGAAGTGCTTACAGCCAAGGACACTTTCTGCACCACACTCAGCTCTGTAGCTAAGCTGTCATAATAATCAGTCTCCATACTGCAGATCCAGGTTCCCTTCACTCTAAATTACCCTGTTTTATGGTTGTTTTCAAGCAGGACAGACAGGATAAAACCCTAGTGTGATTTTCTCGACTCTGTGCCTGTAAAAACAGCAACATGACACAAATGATCAAATTGTGCCAGCACACTCATAATTGCCTCTATAACTTTCCTGTAGAGATGGAAGGAGGAGTTGTCCCTTCTTAAGAGATCCAGCGTGCCAGACGAAAGCAGCTGCCCCGACCCAGACCATCCCACTGCCACCAGCATGTCCAAGAAAGACACAGAGCTGGACCTGGACTTAGACTATGACTTTATTTTGTCCAACTCTATTCTGCAGCAACAACAGCAACAACAGCAACAGCAGGAGGATGCCATGGCATGCACCTCTGCCCAGGGACTGTCTCCTTCCCCTGGGTCTTTCACCTCATCTTACCCTCTCCCTTCCCCTCAGGGAACTGCCAGCGAGCTGCTCTACACCATTCCAGACATCAACGATGTTTCGCCCTCTGGAGGCTTCGTGGCCGAGCTCATGAGACCCGAGCTGGATCCGGCTTACCTCCAACCCACGAGCCTCCATGGGAAGTTTGTAGTCAAGACAACAATGGACATGGGAGATTACAACCAAGGCATGAATGTTAGCAAGGCCTGTGTTAACGCTGTGTCAGACCCGACTCCCTCACGTGCCTCGACGACTTTCGCATGCCACAGGATAAAGCAGGAAAACCCCAGTAATTGCACCATCTCACAACCCATGGACCTACACCTGGCTGGAGTAAACTCCCACGGACGAGGAAGCCAGCAGCAGCAGCGCCCCAGCCACTTGGATCTTGGGTTCCATGGCAGAGGGCGCTCCATGACAAACAGCAGGTTATCCTCATCCTCTTCCCTCTCCCCGGACCACCCCCTGAGCCGGGAACACCAGGTGTTGGGCCATTCCCACTCTCAGATCCCTCTTCCTCCCCAGGGATACCACCATAGTTCGCCACCAGGATACACGTCCTACGCCCAGACATCATCCATGCAGTACCAAGGTTAGAGAGCATTTATTATAATAGAGAGTTCTTAAAACTTTGTTTTCTTAAAATCTGTCTAAGAACACAACTTATACAGAGTCAATGGTTTTAAACAAGCCACTGGTTCAAAGTGTTGCACTTAAAAGGATCTTGTCCTCGTAAAACTCTTTAAAAGTCTAGCCCGCATACAGAATTTGAATTTCTATATAATCTGTGTTGTTTGTTACTTTAAAACATTAAAACTAACCACTTCTCTGTTGTGGTGGGTTTTTTTTAATTAATTGTGGCACTGTGCAGTGTTTTGCAGAGAAGTATTAAAGCTTTTAGAATAGCAGCTTTATTTTGCACAAGCCTTTTATATGATTTAAGAGGGGCTGATGTTTTCTGAGGCCCTTCAAAGTTCGAGACAGAAGATACATTCTTTTTAAACAAATATTGAATTTTTATGCCTCTGTTATATCGGCTATAAGCCTACCCCACTGTTCAGTGATCTCTGATATAGTTATAAGTTTTCTCTCTTCATGTGGAGTATGATTAGGGACCATGATAACAGTTATTGTCACATCTGTATTTTGACTCCACAGAACCCCTCATGATATCTACTGGTGACTGCATGCCGGAGGAGCCAAAGCCTAAACGTGGTCGACGGTCCTGGCCGAGGAAGAGAGTGGCGACACACACGTGTGACTTTGTCGGCTGCGGGAAGACATACACAAAGAGCTCGCACCTTAAAGCGCACCACCGCACACACACAGGTATGCAGATGGATGTTTGACGCTTCTGGCGTCCGCTTACACTAGTGTTAGCTTTTAGCCTTAGCACACTCTCATTAGGCTTATTCTCTTATTTTCGTGATATTTTCCTTGTTGAACATCACTTGCTCATTATGGACAAACATGTTTGAATAGGGGCTGGAAGGGTGGGGGCTGGGAGGGGGACTTGTTTAGCAGGTGCAGTAAAACAGGTTGATACTGATCCCTTTTCAAATACAAACCCCAGGCCGGGTGGTTTGGCCTCTACACACTAGCTGTAGGACAGGATGGACCTCTTTTTCTCCTGAATGTGGGGAAGGCTGGGCCTTTTTTAACCTCAGGGCCAGTGCTAACCGCTCTGTGTGTATTGTGTTTCCATCAAAGGGGAGAAGCCTTACCACTGCGACTGGGAGGGCTGCGGCTGGAAGTTTGCGCGTTCGGATGAGCTCACCCGCCACTACAGGAAACACACAGGCCACCGGCCGTTCCAGTGCCAGAAATGCGACCGGGCGTTTTCAAGGTCAGATCACCTAGCTCTCCACATGAAGAGACACTTATGAGACTTGGATGGTCGGTGGATGAAGGCTCCAGTGGGCGGGGAAGGGGACATATATGTACGTTAGCAGAACCCTGAACAAACCTGTGACCTACAGTTTTTTTTTCTTTTAAACCGCGATTTGCCTTCAAACTGGCGTCAAGCAACAAGACAAGCTGTGGTGTTCATGGCAAGAAAAAACAAAAATGAAAGAGCGCTGGATCTTTAAGAGCCAAGAATTTCTCTCAAGACTGATCCCGTGCTCGCACGTTGTGCAGGTGACTCGACAAGACCTCTCAGCCAGGGTTGTAAACTTTTTTATGAAAGGGACCAAACTGGAATTTGTGTTATTTAACCGACAAAACTTGGAGGACCAGGTGCCAACTGTTTTTTGGGGTTTTTTCGAACTGGAAGTGTATTTTTGTCAGGGAAACCAGGAGCAACAGAAAAAACATCTCCAGAGGCCTTCTACCAGCAACATGTCTTCATAGGCCCTGTAAACGACACACTGTACAATGAAATACATATATATATTTATATACACATTTCACCTGCAATGCCATTGATTTCAGGTACAATGTTAATTTATACAGAATGGTGCTCAGTGACTCTGAAGGGGTTTTTTTGTAATAAAAGGTACCAAAGATTATGAAAATATACAAAAAGGGTGAAATGAAAAAGTGCCATATGGTTTTTGTGTTTCTTGGAAACCTCTCTTCCGCAATCTGACTTAAATCAGGTAAACACTTCATTTTTTTTAAAGGTGATGGCAATCTTCAACGCACTGCAGCTGCGAAGTGCAATAATTTATATGAGACGCTTGTATTTTTGTATTGAATGAATAACTCTGAACAAATATTTGTTTGTTTATAGCCAAAATATGTAATATAATCTTGAACTTTGTACATTTGTAAATAATAATTCTTTGTTATTGTTTTGTATTTTACATTATAATAAAATGTATTTGGTATAAGAAGAAAAATCTTTATGACCTTTATGCCATTTCATTGACAACCTTTGATATCTAAAGACATGAACAGTTGGCAGGATGAAAGACATTAGTCCTATAAAAAAAAAGTTTTACAGTAGGTTGAAAATTACGGCACTGACCTCTGTGGTAATGGTGAGATCACTCCAGGCGACCTAACACAATGTTGCTGTTAAAAAAGGTTTTCAAAAGAAAATTCACTCCTACAATGTCGCATTTCCATGGAGTTCTCTTTCTACCTGTCAGGCGGATGAATTGGGAGGACAACTGAGTTGGTGGCTGACATTCAAGGGTGACACCAAATCTGACACCGATGTGCACAATAGGAGTACAAGCACTCAGATATGCTGTGGTGAGATAGATGACCTGAGACTTACAGCACTGAAAAGAGCTCAGTAGAAAGGTGATGTTGCTGAGCCGTTAAGGCTTTATACCTATACTGTGCAGGCCTCACAGTGTGACAGTGTGAGAGAGATTTGGACTATAATAACTGTACTTATTTTTATGTATGTCAAATAAGTTTAAAATACAGATGGTGATCATTTTTAGATATTTAAATAGCCCTTCATTTTGACAGGGGAACTTAAAACTGTATTAAATCTACCACTGTATCTAACACTGGGTTTGCAACAGCTGTGTTATTTATCACTAAGTATTTGGATTTGTAGCGTGTTGACATTATAGCACCTTGCAAAGAATTTTATTAAATTTATCAAGAAAGAAAAAAGTAATTTACATCCTGATAAGAAAGAACAGGGTAAAACCATATAAGAACCCATGTATGAGTATTACTTGTGTATTTAGATGTTGACACATTTGCTGTATAGTTACATTTATTAAAGTGGCACTTGGCAGGTGGGTGAAGCCTGAGATCAGATGTTGTGGTGAGGCAGCGATAATAAAAAAAACCCATAGAGACTCACCTTAAATTAAATCCTGAGTGAATTTGTACTGTGGCCTCCATTGGATTTGTTTTCTTTGAGGATTACGTGATCACCTGAGTGGTGCTGCTGTGTCTCTGAGGTTTACTGCTCTTTGAGAGTGTACAACCTTTGAATAATACAAAATTTTTATTATAATTTTTTACAATATGAATTTATAAGATGATTCAAAACATCACATACTGATTATAGAGAAAAAAACATCCTATAGTTAGGACATTACAGCATTCTTTAGAGACTTAAGTACCAAAGCACAGGGATGACAAGGGGAAAAGAAGGATGTGTGTAAGACCATGTGGGTAGCATTGCTTTCCATTTGTTGTGAGTGGTAGCCCCCAGTCACACATCTTCAGGCTTGGAAGTTGGAAATATATTGTGGTCTATGTTGCCCCCTATAGGTTTATTTGGTTCAAGCACAGCACAATCCCTTCAGAATCTCCCTTTTAATTAAGAATTACACTTCGTAAACCAGACGGCTATAATTGCAGGTGTCATTTGTAGTGCTTGTTGCCACAGAAAGAATATGCTAATTTCCAATGTCTTTTAATTCAGCATTTTAATGACTTAAGGGTCAGACGGATTGTGGATTTCTTGTGTGTGTGTGTTTATTTATTAATTTTTTTACATAAAGATGTAAAAGTGAGTATACACATTTATTATCAGCAAAAAAAAAAAAAGCCTTGTATTACTTCTCCCAAAGCTTTGACCCTCCTTATACAGTGCTCTGAAAAATCATCTCCCCCAAATGTGGTACAACTGGTTATTAGGCGTTTTCCTACACCAGGCCTGGCAAGTTTGGGTACATTAACATTTTCACATTAATAAATGAAAAACTGGATTTTGTATTTATTCAAGTTACCTCTGATATTACATTTGTTTGATTATTTGAAAATTAAAAAAAAAAAAAAAAAAAAAAAAAAGTTTGGTGTACCCTGGTGGGACAGGCTCCAGATCCACCTCCGAAACACAACACTAACTCAGATACGCAGTTAATCGTGGCGTTTTTTTCATGCTGATAAACAAAGATGAATTAAAAAAAAAACAAAAAAACTCCACGTTGCTTGTGTTGAACACTTTAATTTTTCAAATCTCCATTTTAAGTCAACTCCAAAAATCAAATAAGAGTGCATGAATACTGTCAGAACCTTTCAGATGAACCCAGAACTCATCTCACATAACAGAAAAAAACTTAGCATAAAACATACTGGTCTTAAGTATAACAAATAATAATAAACAGATTATTTCTGATGCAAAATTATTGTACTTTAATTTTTACTTCATTTTTAACCAATAAACAAAATCCTCCCCTCGTACAGCAGCCACCAGCTGATAAAGATCCAGTGTTACAAAGAAAGTAGAATGTGGAAGTGGTGAATAAAATAGTTTTTTTGGAAACTAAAAGGCTTATTGTGCACATTTATCAAAAAAATCTGCAATCAAAACATAGAGAAAGTGGTATGAAAATAATCGAAATGAAGATGGCTTGTTTAATCCTCATCAAAGTTCTGTTGTAAAAGGAAGTTGGCAGCCAAGTTCTCATTCTTCTCACAAGCAAAGTAGGCTTGTATAACAAGTCCCTCTGGAAATCCTAAGGCTTTTAGCTGGAATCAGAGAGTCATAGCTTAAAGTTAGTCAATCAATACGTTAATACATACTCCCCAGTCAGTAATATCCCTTCATTTGACATTTTGTTGAGTAAATGTTGCACAAATGTGACATGTAAGGGAAACTGGTTCACATAGATACTCCACCACGTTTGGTAAAGGAGCCTTGAGCTTTGCAATTATGGAAAATGTGTCATGTGTCAGCCATGTGTCGTTCTCCTCACCCTCTCAATGGCCTCCTTCTCCTGTGGTGTGACCTGGATATAGTTCATTTGATTTCCGCCGCCGCCGCCACCACCACCACCACCTCCTCCTCCACTGCTGCCAACTCCTGGCACTGGCTCTGGGACGGGTTCATTTAACATCTGAATGAACTGCTCTTGGTGGCTGCTGATCTCCTAGGGTGGTAGATAAAAAGAAGACTCCATAGCAATGGAAACTCTCTACTGCAGAAATAAATAATACATTAAAAATAAAGACTACAAATGATAAATTTATAATTAGAAAAAATAGGTAATTAGGTATAGTAGTTTCCTAGAGTCACAAGACTCGCAAACACCAAGGGTCTAAAAGGTTTATTTGCACAAAGCAGCTGGAATCTCATGAATGCGCTGTGCAGTCACACAACTCAACACAACATGAAGCCATAAAGTTTCACTTCTAAAATAAACAAATTCAAAAAAATACATATTTTCTGATTTAAAGTCAATTTGTCTGAGCTCCCCTTATAAGTAGTCTCCTCATGGCAGCACTCCACTACTTCCAGTGCTTTTGCTACTACAGCCCGTGTCACAGTTTAGGTGGTTTGAGTTTAATGTTCTTCCTCAGACACCCCTTTATGCTACAGCAGAGCTGTATGTTTATAGTTTATAGTTAGAGACAAATTCATGCCGTAAGCTCCTTGTTGCATTCTTAACTCGATGAACTGACTCAGACCTTGGTCATCCATGGTGAAGTGGTGCAAGTAATCAGATTTGGAGTCCTAGGACGCGTACTAAAAACAGAAACTACTCTGGAAACGGTCCAGAGGTGCCTAAGGAGACAACCTGGAAGGGGAGACGATCACTCTACAATTTGCTCTCAATGTAGAACAATTTTGATATAATTTTTTTTTCTAATCTTATGGTTAAACTTGTTAATATGCCAAGTTAGGAATAAACTGATCTGATATATGGATAGTATATCAGACTATTCCCCACTCAAAAAGCCAGATTAGATATGCTCACAACAGGCTGAAGCAATTCTTCATTTCTGTGTTCCTTGCCAACTGTGAGTCAGCAGCAGTGTAACAGTTGCTGGCAGGAGTGCTAACAGTATAGCAGAAGCTAACAGCAAAGTGTGAGCAGAGGTATTTCACATCTGCCATAACTGAAAATCTCCAGTCATGGTGCTTTTCAAATTCCCATTATGTAAGCTTGAAGACTCATCTTCTTCAACTTATACGATTTCGGTTTCACTGTAAAGATGTGCACTTGTGATAGTGATTCCCAACTAGCAAAAAGAAAGTAATGCAAATACACACATTTGAACCGAGCAACGCAAAAAAAAAAAAGAAGTTAAAAATACCACTTCACTAAATTAGAATTATTTCATTAAATTATTTGTTGTAACGCTTAAATTCAGTCTGATGCTTCCTCAAATATAAGAGAGTAATTCACTGAGACCCTCCTTCAGAGTAAGGGATATGGCTTATCAACTTAACACTGATATCAGACCATCCAAAGGGAAGGTGTATTCTATTCTATCCAAACTGGAAAAACAGTTAACCTTGCATTGAGTAAGTAGAAGTATGAACTGGTCAAGTCACCTGTTAAGTGAAATATGACTTTTTAACCCCTTAATTATATTAAATAAGAATTATGTTAAAAGCCTTTACTATATCCATGTTTCCAACAACATTTCTATTTTTTGACACATAAGGCTCTGTCCTGTCACCTGCAGCAGCTCTGGATTTTCCCTGCCGATCTCTTGCAGCAGGGCGGGAAGAAGGGCTGCGTTCTGCTGGATCAGCTGTCGCATCACCTGGAATTGGGGCTGATTTCTTAGGAAGTTCAGTGGATTGCCTACAAGTATGAGTCACACAGCGCAGGCAAAAAAATTTAAAGAAAAAAGACACAAAGACAAGGGAAAAAAAAGAGCCACAGGAAGAAGAACAAAGAAAAACATTTGTTCATTGAAGCTGCAGAACAATATAAGGCCATTTACCTCCCCCAGCACTTGGTGAAGACCTAGTATTGGCAGGAGCACTAGCATTGCCTGCAGGTGCAGCTGGAGCTCCACTCGCTGGAGGCGCCGCTGCATCACGACCTGATGCATTACCCTGATTTCTGCTTGGGATACCCTGTGGGGAAATTGATGACATACACCTGTTTGTTTGCTATGACACAGTTACTGAATATACAATACTCTGTTAAAATTTTCACTGCTCTTACTGTGAGGAGGTATTCCATAGCTCTGTCGGGGTTGTTAAAGCTTGCTCTCAGAGCAGCCACCACCTGCTCCCTCTCGTAGCCCATGAGCATCATCTCATTCACCATGGCATCATATGAAGAGCCTGTCACTGTACGGATACAAACACAAATACGGAACATTTCATTATTACAAACTGAAAGTCAGGTTTTGCTTTAGTACTTCATTAGCCACTTCTAGAGGAATGTAGTAAACTTAGGAACTTCTGCTCAATGGTGCAACATTGTAATGACCCAATATCTGCATATATGTTCGGTTTCAACAGGGACATGGGCTGTGCAATATGACCAAAATCTCATATCCTGATAGAAGACATCTATCGTCCTGATAACAATATAAAAATCACAAAAATTTAACATTTTAAATTCTGTGAATCTCGGGCAGCTCATGAAACGATACATTTTTAGACATGAGTTGTAACAGCCGCCGTTTTCTTTGTGAGTATTTATTACACGGCGTGCTGCGGGAAAAAGCCTGTTCTAACGTTGGAGTCTAAGGTTTATTTTTTAGCACCTGGCGACTCTTTTTTACTTCTCATCCGTAAATACTCTGCATACTCTTTCACATGAATTCGTTTATTTTGAAAAGTCTCAACAGTATCTTGAACTTTATTGTGAAAGGTTTACGTGGAAAATAAAAAAGTGGACATGCGATGGTTTTACCGTCGTTGTTGCTAACGACAACGCATAAAAACAGGCGCTTGTCCGTCCGTAGTGTGGTTATATTAAATATAAGAGAAAGAGAGAACTTTAAGAAATTAATATAGCCACTACAGTGACCATCAAAACGGTGAAAAAATATTGCCGTAAACAGTTTATTTTGTGACACCACAAAACAAACAATAGCGTAAAATGAAACGATAGATGTTTTTATATCGTTATCCGATATATATTGTTATATCAAACAGCCCTACTTTAGCCATTATAAAATCTTTCCCCTCAAATACAACAAGAACAAATAGCAATCCAACAACAATTGAACGCAATAGAATACTAAACCTCACAAAAACAAGCTTACCTAGATTTGAAACTGCTTCACTGATTAAGTTTGCTGAATCCCCAGAGCGTCTGTAACAGAAGGAGACCTTGGATTAGGTCTAAAAGTCGTTTCTCAAAGCCACACGCTGAACAGTTAAAGAGAAGCATCAGCCCGTCTTTACCCGACAGAAGTGGAAGATGCTTCAGTTGTTGAAGGCTGGCTCTCCTCTGGTTTGTCGTCTGCAGAAGATTGCTCTGCTGGTTTGTCTGAAGTGGATGATGAATCAGACTGTGCTGCTGGAGCTGTAGTGCTGGGAGCTGGCACTGCTGTTGAAGGCTGTGAGGCAGCGGGGGCTTTTTTAGGCTGCAAAACAAATTTGTAGTTTTTTTTTCTCTTTTAGTTGTAATCAAAATGGTAAATTTGGGCTGCATTTTACTTAAGGCTGCTCTCTGCTGGATCAGCTGTCGCATCACATGGAATTGGGACTGGTTCCTTAGGAAGCTCAGTGGGCTCCTATGGGTCAGACAGTGTGTGGAGTATGTGACTATGTGAATCCTTAGAAGGCCCAAAACTTCACTATTGATGTAGGTATTTGGGCAGTGCTCGCAAAATTTCAAAATCCCTGGTAGCCCTTCGGGCAGGGACTCTTCAGTTTTTGGTAGCCCAAATAAAAAAGAGCAATTTTTTGATTGATGTTTTGTTTCCTGTTTTGTTTCCTTTACAATATTATACATTAAAGTATAATATTGTAAAGGAAACAAAACATTAATCAAAAAAATGTTGAAACACAAATTACAACATTGTATAAAAATTACAATCATCAACTCAAATACTTGGTTCTAATTGAACAGAAATGTCTATGATCTTGTAAGAACTGTGTAGGACATGAATCAGTCTGTGTCAGATCCTGAATTTGAAATTTCCACTGAAGTCACGGGTAAGAGGCAAGTGGAACCAAGATCTAGGCCATTTGCCAAAAAGTTTGCAAAGACTGCTAAATTTTGCCAGTGGTAGTTCACTCTTTGCAACATAGTACGCTGTTTTAAACTGATTTTCAGGTTTATTTTTAGTATGTTATTTGCATTTGGTGTTTGTTCTGGGAAAGATATTGCAGACTGAGCAATAATGCATTTCTTGCATTTCTCATGGGTTCTAATGGGGGCCTTTCTTAAAATTACTGGTCCCAGTAACAAAGGCGCTTGTCGACTCAGAAATCGAGGGAAAACCAACAATACACCTTGCAGAACATTATGTTATTTACACGGGTGCACATAAGTGGTCCGCATGTGCGCATTCGCTGTCAAAATAAAAGACGCGCACCAGATAAGAAGTTGCAACGCGCGTTTGCCTCCATATAAAAGGCACTGTTTTTGTCTGCTAGAGTGGCATTTTTAAGGCACATTCTGCACCACATCTCTGTGCGTTCATCATTTGTTTGAAGCCAGCTCACCACTGCAACCACTTTTCCGAGAATACGTGCTTTTGTGGTTCGGACTCCTGACATTTCTTTGGAGGTGGAGGAAAACCAAAGTAATTGCTTAAAGGAGCTTCTTCGACATTTTTGAGAGTTCTAAACAAATGTCTGTCCTCCTCCAGAAAATCTTATGTACGCAAACACGCGTTGCAACTTCTTATCTTGTGCGCGTTTTTTATTTTGACAGCGAATGCGCACCTGTGGACCACTTATGTGCACCACTGGTTATTTAGCTCGTCATATTGCAGCCACAGAAATTCTTTTGTCCATGAAACCATAAAGCTGCACTTTCTTTTTGCCTTGTAGTCTGATTTGTCATAACTTTTCCGTTTTGTGGTAAGCTTTTCTTTGGCTGTCACTTCTTCACCCTGACCTGTCTTATTTGGCTCAGCAGAACTAAAATATATATCCTGCTGCTTTTACACACGCACTCACATAATGCTCAGCGATTCTCTGCGCGATCAACCTCTCACATGTTTAAGCTTGCTGTGGGAGATTTCACTTGTCATGTTTGCATAGTAAGCTAACGATTGATAAGACGATGTCAGAGGAATTGGTGCGCAAATTATCGTCACTCACCAATCAGTGCTGTCGCTCTCTATACACAGTTCGCGCGATTGCAAAGTGAAAGCAAAAAACAAGCGCAAATTCAAACGCGATTTCAATATGTCACATATTGACAGTGACTCATCGATGCCAATGACATAATTACCCAGCTACATTTCCGAAAGAATGCAAAAGCATTGACATATATTTTTCCTTCCTACGATAGCCCGACGGGCAGGACAGAGATAGATTTTGGTAGCCTGACTGGAAAAAAAATTGCTAGCCCAACGTCCGATTTAGCGATTTTGCGAGCCCTGTTGGGACAGCCCTCATTTTTTAATACCTTAAACCTATATATTCTAGATACATAAGCAACATTTGTGGCACTGCAGTCGCTCCTCTCTCATGATCAGCATTTTACCTCATGGATCTTCAACTTGGAACTACACCATTCTCTAAAGTATAAAACTGTAAAAGCACCTGCTCATCTGCCCACACAAGAGTACCAATCAACCTTCCATGTGAACATTTTTCAAAGCTTTAAAACTGACTTGTCTTTTCCAAACTGCAAAATAATTCCCTGTTTCTGGGATTTAAAAAAAAACAACATCTTATCATATCTCACATTAAAACAAGTGCAAATTTACTCATGGGCTACTTTAAAGGCAATAGTTACTGTCATCATTTGCTCTACCATTATATCTGTCCTTGTTGTGTTGTAGTTGTGCTTTTAGCAAAAAGCCCAAAACAACAACAACATGTTTTAAATACACAAAGACATTGCCTTCATTTTCTGTGGCTTACAACTCAGCCTCAAACATGAATCAGAGCCCAAGTAATTGTGCTACTTTTACATTACTCATCATTAGGAGGAACTGATTTTCATTACCTTTGTTGGGCCTACTTTTGCTCTGGACTGTGCAATCTATTTCATTTGTGGTGGCTGTATTCCTCAGGACTCCAGTGTGAAGTTTGTGAAGTGATGTAGAAGAGGGGGTTCTGATATTTAGGGCAATATTTGGCTTCCTGTTATCAGTATTTTTCCTAGACTACTCTGCACTGCTGAGCAAATAAGATTAGAGGCCTACAGACACACAGTGTAAACTGCACATTCGCTGCGAAACAGGGAGCACAGGAGTGGAGAGAGAAAGAGTACAGTAGCTCACATAAAGCTCACAACTCTATTGTGTAGCACAATAGAGTTAAAAAACAAACAAACAAAAAACAGACACCCCCCCCCCTCAATTTTTTTTTTTTTTTTTTTTTTTTTTTATAAATCGTAAATAAGTAATTCTTGTACATTTTGAGGAAAATCCCTGCTTGGAACAACTAATTTTCCATGCAGTGGAATAGATAGCAGAGCTAAACAGTGACCTTCTCTCTATACTGTACTGATCATGCTGTGAGCACTTGTTCCTGTGCAGAAGAGGATATTTGGTTGGAAATGCCGAATCATAGTTGAGTAAGAGCTTGTACTCATAATATACAAGGACATGGTGTTCTACAGAAACATCACAAGATGTACTTGACAAAGAAAACCTGCAATTTACTAAAACTATTCCTAATTCCCAAACCTTTGTCACCATGACGACCACAAAGTTCTTCTCGTCGATTTTGTATTCTTTGAGCGGTGAGTCATCGCTGAGGATTTTTCCTGTAACACACACAAAAAAAAAAGTCAAAACTTCGGGGAATTCCCTCCCTTAACCTCAACAACAGATACTATCAAACTATATCAGTAAACAGATGAATCATCTGAATTTATCATCACAACTTGTTCTTCATAATATGATTTGCTACACGGCTTTTGTTTTGTACTTTATGTATGTTGGAGAATTTTTTAGCAGGTCAAAGAAAACCCTGAGGTCTAAATGGCAATACAGTATTGTTATATAGACAAAGCTTCTAAAGTACAATGAGCCCCCGATGGTTTTCAAAAACACAAAAGCTCAGTTGCGTCACTTAAGTTTTGAGGGAGACAAAAATCTATATTTTTAATGCAGCTTTTCCCTCTATTGCACTTTTTGAAATATAGACACTAGCAAAAATTATTTAAACAAAGGAAAATTAGCATTTTTGGTGACTTCAATTGCAACAGGTTCCCTGAATATACTTTATTAAGGCCTCAGTCACATAGCCCTAGAGCCTAGTCAGCCCAACAAAGGGTTGGCCAGTAACCCTGGAAACCCTTTGAAGGCCAGGAAAAAAATATGTATTCATTCACTGGTTGACGAGCGGTTGCTGACTGTCACTGGATGAAATCCGTAGCAAAGAGGGTGCTGCACCCTCGTTATTCTTTTGTTTGCTAGCCGACTATCATGGTTGCCAAAAGCTTACATGGAAGATACCAAGTTGTCCGCAAACACTTGATTGTGCAACGCAAGTTAGAAACAGAACATTCACCTAGGGCTGGGCGATATGGCCTAAAATTCATATTGCGATATAATTTGAAGCATGTGTGGTAACGATATATATCGCGATATATTCTTTTCTTCTGTATAACGTATTTTCCACACTATAAGGCACACTTAAAATCCTTTAATTTTCTCAAAAATTGAGAGTGTGCTTTATGTATGAATTCTGGTTGTGCTTACTGACCTTGAACTGATTTTGGCGTGCAGAAATCTGTTAAAAAATGTTTTAGTACAACTTTGGTAAGCCGCACTGCTTGATGGATTGTCAGAGCATTACGGCTGCCGTAGTGAGGAGCTTCGCGGAGTAATCTGGGTCCAAAACTCTGTCCATTTCAGGTCCCAAAGTCAAACGAACACTGAGAGTTAAAAACGGTCTAAATTCTTTCATCTTTAATAAAATCATCAGCGTTGCTGCTTTACCAGGTGTAACAATTAAGTTTAACATCTATGCATCCATGAAAACAGAAGTTATTAAATTTAACGGTGTTAGAAGTTAACAGAAAGTTAGCTCGCTAGTTTCCACCTAAACATTTCATACCATGTTCTGACTGAGAGATTTTTGAAACTAATTAAAACGTACTGCTCTGCTACCACTTCCAACATAAATGAAGACAGAAAACTAAACAGCAGTGACGTTTGTAGGGTTACTGCAGTTGGACTACCTGGTATATAATGTTGTGCTACGTGATTGCTAGTGACACAGCTATGTTAGCATAACATTAGCACAGTGAAGCTGGAGGATGAACGTCAACTTTTCTTCCACTCGATAAAAGTTAACATGAGGGATTCTGGTGGTCAGGGACAAATGCAATCGCATAGCAGGATGCTATACACGGGGAAAACTTCAGTCAGGAGAACAACTGAGATTATTCATCCACAATACAAGGTTAGTTATTAATATACTGCAACAACATGGGAACAGAGCAGCTGCGAGAGAATTCAACATTAATAAATCAATGTTACGGAAGTGGAGGAAGCACAGTTTTCTTTCCCCATATTTCAAAAGTGCTTCATCTCTTTGCTATTACTGTCGGCATAATTTGCAGATGATAATGGTTGTAGCAGCCACTGCGATGCTTTCGACCAAAACAGGCGCAGCTTGATGACATCATCAAAATGCGGTAGAGCGGTATAGTTAAAATCTCTATCGTTGGGCAAAATTATATCGTTTCTATCATATATCGTTTATATCGCCCACCCCTACATTCACCTTCAAAGTAAAAGCAGTGCTTTATTGCAACTCCAACATGTTTCAAAAGAAACAACCTTTAGTTTGAAGGTGAATGTTTTGTTTACAGTTCGCACAGCTTCTTTAACACACAGCTTGTACATCAAGTGTATTTGCAGACAAGTTGTTGTCTTCCATATTAACTACAAGCAAACGCAGCAGTCTGACAAGACATGACTGATGTAAAGACCAGGTTACAGATGTGTTCACGCACACTGAAGATGTGTGAGTTAATCCTATTATAGTATTTACAAGCCCATTTGAAGGTTGTCTAGAGGACTTGATTTCACATGAGTAGTTGCCTGGGGGTCTACGTATAGTGGAAGTACAGGCCCTCTACGACTCAATTCAAAATGCCAACATTGATGCTAAGGGCAATTTCCCTCCACGAGTTGTTGCACGTGTGACCATCTTTGCATTATTTCAAAGGGAAATTGTACAGATGTGGGTACTATGGATGGATAAATTGGTTCTTTACCAAAATGGATACATTTAGTGTTCATTCTGCCCTGGTCCCCTTGTGATGCTGTGATTGCCCAACTGTTTTTAATGATTTGCTCATCACCAGACACAGTCAGGCATGTAGACATCCGCACAGACCCTCAACTCTCACTCACAGTGTGACAATGAAACGTCGCGAGGACCTGAGCGAACCCTGAGACTATAATAAAGGCTTTAGTGTCTAAAGTTCAAATGTTTTTGAGGGCAGCACTGAATACCTTTTTGTGACCAATTCCATATAGCCACTACTAGTAACTTCCTGCAACCACTTGACAGCTGGTCGGGGAATCTACATTTTTCCTAGCAACAGGGGATAACCAGTGGGTCCCTGACAGCAGGTTGCTAACTGGTCATTAGGTCTGTGTGACTAGAGCCTAAAATACCAATAATGGTTTAAAAGCATAGATACAAAAAGCAACAAAAATTGGGACAACTTCAGTCAGTTCAACGGCTCTGCAATGGTCGTCTTTCATTGAACTGTAAACCTACAAAAAAAGCCCTAGCCTACAACTCAAAAATACAAATAAAAAATCAGCTCCTGCATATATAGCAACACTACTGAGACCTTATAACAGCTGTCAACCTCTTCGATAATCTGATCAGGGTCTTTTAACAGTTCCCCACCCTCATTTTAAATCTCAAGGTGATCATACTTTTGAGGCTGTAGCTCCTAAATTCTGGACCAGTGTAGTTTAAACGACTGTTAGTGTTTTCTTAAACGTTCACTCATGTTTCATTATGCGTTTATTGGAGTTGTGTGTATGTAGGACTGAATGTAAGCCAATGTTGGCATGTTTGACGCTTATCTTTAATGTGTGATTTTATCCAAACTTTGAAGCACTTTGTAACTGTGTGCTTAAAAAAGGCTATAAGAATAAAGTAATTTTTAAAAAATTAATATTTCCTTGAAGAAAGAAAGAAGTTAAGAAGACACAAGAGCATATACCATACCAGCATAAATCAGTTTCTGTCCGGCAACTGAAAAAATTTCCTTCCCCTTTTCCTGCTCAATCCTCTCTTTCAATGTCCTCACCTGTGAAATAAACATATGCACTTTTACTTCATATTTTCATCCCTTACCAACAAAACCATTAAGATGTTTTACTGGCACCATTTTCTCAAGCCCTGCAACGCTAACAGGAGTAAAAGTCCAAAGTGTGACCCAACTGTGTCAGCTGTGTCATCGGTGATTATGCAAAACCATACATTTAAAAGCAGTGCAACGCTAACTATAATCTGGCGACTAATATCCATACAAGCACATCGAAAGTAAAAGTTAAAAGTGTCTGCACTAAAGTTAATCCTATTATAATGAGATGTAATGAGATGTGCTGTAGCCAGCCGGCCTTCAGTAGCCGACGGTTAAAGCTAACGCTAGCTCAAAGATTTATATCGTTGGCCAAAGACAAAAGGGAGTTTATACAAGCTTAATAACAAGTATAAAATGTTTTAATGACTTTAAATAATGCTACTTTCTCTAAATGGCACAAATGTTTTCTTGTTTTACCTTAACCCAAATGTTCCAATTATAATAAGTTTTACAAGCTAACATAAAAAGACTGAGAAACACTAAAATGGTAAGGTTCAAGCTAACCTGTCAACCCCACCCCGCCCCCCGTAGCACTCACATTTGGAGCCTTAAGTGGGCTACGGCTAAATGCTGACAACAAAAACAATTTCCTGATTGGTTTTTAAAAATAATGCGCATCTGCATTAAGCCGAACTTCTAATGCACGTCAGACGCATCCAAAAAGAATCTTACGTTATAACCCAGACTTGCCTATAAAACGCCAAAACTGGAAATGGTCAAAACAAATCATGTCGATTTCAGGACATACTCAACTCCCATTCCACTCCCCTGTCACAAAATGCATGATTATTAACTCTCACCGTCTCCTCTTCATCGATGTCGATTTTGAAAGTCTGCTGCTGTAAGGTCTTCAAAGTTATTAGCATTTTGTCGGTGGAGTTTTATTATTCCTGCGTCCGGTTTAAACGCTTTAAATCCAACTTGCACGAGTCTTTACTGTTTTCGTTAAATCATCGTAAACTGTCAGCCGCCATGACGTATCGCTTTTCTTCTTCTATGTTAAATACTTGACGGACAGCGCTCCTGCTGAATTGCTTCGGTACTGCAGTAAACTGAGCATTGTGGCCAATACTCAGGTGTGCTCGTTGATGAGTTTTCCAACACGCTTGATTCCAATGAAGTATTACAATGCAGAAACACTGCGAGCTGATTAACTGAAGGCACACAAGTATAATCAGCAAAATGACGCAGAAAAACTTAAGTAAGCCAAGAGTCTTGTGGATTATAATTTCAATAACATGCAAAAATATATTTTATAAGCTGATGTTTCATGGCTATTTATAATACCTGAAAATTCAGTATTAACTGCAGATGAATGTGAATTAACAGAAAACAGAAATTCTCCAGTACAGTTAAGCACATTACTTAAGAACATTTTTACTGCTCATCATTCATTTTGTTTCATGTGATGCATATGGGCATACTCATAAAAAGCTACTCCCCCAGCTACTTGTCCCCAAGTGAGCTTGCAAACTTTCCTTTTTTATATACTCATTTATTTGTAATACAGTACAGGGTAAGGTACTGCGCAAAAGTCCAGAGTCACCTGTCATTAGTTTATATTTTGCTTCCAAAGAGCCAGACTTTCTTGTACTTTTTCAAAGTGGTCTTGAGCAGGTCTTGGCTTTCTGAAGGTCATTTAAAATTTTTCTTTGGACAATGGCTGCTTTTTCACTCATGTTCAGTCCTTTTACGTGACCATTTTCAGGGGAATGTTTGCTTGTTTGTTTGTTTCTTGAACCACTTAACTGACCTATGACTCACTAACCACAATAAAACACCTAACTCGAGCGATGAACACAGTGTCTTTCTACACATAACAGACAACTTGGCAAATTGTATTAAATTGTATCTTTAGGCACTTTATTACTAGCAGCCTGTCACAAAAGCACATCATTTGCTCCCATTTCTTTAGTTGAATCTACAAAAAATGCCAAAGATAACACAGTTTGAAAGGCATGAAATAATATTTCTGTACCAATGAGATGAGTCTCAAAGATCTATGAGCTGAAAACTTGGCATATCTCAGCATGCTGTGCACTGTGTCCTTAAAGATTTTGATGAAACTAGACAAGTGGAGGAAAAAAAAAAAACATCCCCCCGAAACATATCAGCAGATGGACAGTATCTGAAAGTCATGTTCTTAAGAAATAGGAAGAAAAAATCATAGGTCTGACACAGGTCTGATAGCTGTTGATCCATCTACTGCTCACTGAAGCCTCATCAGGAAAGAGGGAGAAAAGACTGGACCGAACTGAAAATCAGCTGCAACAGAATATAGGAGAGAGTATCTACAACCATCTGTCAAAATTGATGAATTGAATGTGAACACAGATAAGCACCACCAGATTTTGATCCACTGTGCAATACCATCTGGAAAGCATTCATTCAGCAGGCTTCATTTTTCAGCATGACCATGATCAAAGAAGAGCTTTGAGTGTCCTTCAAGAAGCCGGGAGAGCGATTCCTGAAGGCTACTTCAAGAAAGCCTGCCTAAGTTCTGGCTTTGTTGAAGAAAAAGGCAGTCATACCAAATATTGACTTAAGGTCATTAGAATTTTACAAACTCTGTTTTCGTTATGTCTGCATATGTTTCAATAAATTGCTGCATTTATTTCCCATTTTCCTTGTAAAATATGAATATAAATGAGGGATAGTTCAATAGACACACAAACAATTTTCAGTGCAATAGTGTTAACAGCTCTTTTTTCATGGTATGCATTTTGCTTTGTCACCACAGGACAAACACATAAAATTAAAATAGTAACAAACTAAGTAACCAAGTAAGCCATTATAACACGTCAAAAAGGCCTATATCTTCAATTTAATCCTTCAAAGATCATTGTAGCCTGTTGCATACACTCTTATTCTACAGTACTAACCTCTTCAAATTAGATGCAAATTGTTTTCAAAGCAGGGACAGCATCATCTGAGCAGATGCGAAGGCTTGCAGTATGTAACCACTGACATGCAATGCATTACTTGAATGTTTTTGCTGCTTGTTCATTACATTTGTCTCAAGACTGACGTTTTAGGAAAAACTTTCTCTCCTTAGTAAACATGAGCTGGCAGTTTATTCCGTTATCAACCTTTCAACAATCCCAGGTCCTTCTGGCATGCATAGAGGAATTTCAATATCACCCATCCAGCACTCAGCATTCAGAGGTTTTATTGGCTTCTATCGTCCAGCTGCCCAGCCCTGACTTTAAACAGGACTGTTGAGTGCAAAGATAATATGCTGGAGGCTGATGGGGTCTCTTCCCCAGGTCATTTCTCCCTTATTCTTATATCGCTCCCTCTTACCTGCAATGACTGTTTGTATGACTCTGTCTGTCCTTATCTACCACTCCTCTCAACTGCCTTTGTCCTTCTGCCTTTCTTGTATCCTGCCTTCCCCTCCTCTATCTCTCCACTCAATCCTCTCCCTCTCGCTCTATCATCCAGTTATTACGACGGGGGCAGTGCCCTCGCCTGCCTTGGCCCGAGCGCTCATCAGGCATTCCTTATGTTGCTCCACTCAGCAGCAGCCGCACGAGAAGCGATAGTGTCCTCCTTTCCCCTCTCCCACTGTGGCTGTGACTCTTGCTCCTGTCTCCAGGGGTCGTCAGTCTGCCGTCAGCCCCCCTCTGAAGTGAAGAGCCACAGAGATTACAGTCTGATCCCTGGTGACTTCAAGATATTTTTAAGAGATGATGTTAGACATGTGAAATCAAGACGTTGCAGGCAGGAGAGGAAATGCGGCAAAATAAAGGCTTTCTGGAGGAAGACAGCGATAATGGAGTAGTCAGAGTGGTGCCTCTTGGTCCAGCGTAATGGTGAGAAAATAAGGAGCTCGTAGAACATGAAAGCGTAGCTAAATGTACCTTTGGTGTCGGTGACTTGTGACATCCAGAGCTGCAGCATTTCATGCATGTGCAATAAACAGACACAAGGACTCACACAAGTACACAACAGACACAACTGGTATTTGGTTTTTTTTTTTGGTTTTGGTCAGCGGAGCTGTTGCAGGGTGTGGAGTGGTGTAGAGATACACACACAGAGAGAGAGAGAGAAGGGTGGAAGGGTGGAACACAGACTGAAGGCCACTGAGATGCCTTCTCAGCCCAAAGCTATTTCCTGTGAAAAAGGTGTAGGCACTGTTATTGGCTGGTACTGGGGCTGTGTAGATGTGTTACACTGGAAATCCAAAACATTGCTGAGTACATTGCTCTAAAGTTAAGTGCCAACCATTATAGTTTTACGAAGTACAGAATATAACTGGAATCATAATTCACCAGATGTGTTAACAAAGAATCCAAACACAGTCTTCCATCTGAGCAAATGAAATGTCTACTGCTGGTGGTTTCCGGATCTGGGTGGTGGCTGGTACCGTCAGATAAAGCCAACACGCAGTGTAAGCTAAAATGCACACAGTGATGATGCTGACATAGCCACTGCATTTTTTAAACAATCTTCACTATTTCAGTGCAGCATGTAGTTGTGCCAAGTTTTGCTAATTATCCCTAAGCACACATCCGGGGCTGATGGCAGCATGCAGCCTATAACAATAAATCCTGTGCAAAAAAAAAAAAATAAGGAGGAAAAGAATGCTCTGACCAGATCAGCAACACCAAAAAGGGCTGGAAAAGCACAGCAGACAAGTGAAGTGGGATGATTGCAGAATTCTTTCTTTGGTTAACTAAAAAGACTTCATGAAACCAAGATGGACATGCCCTCGGATGATGGGAAGAGGAAAAGTATGGAGGAAGAGTGAAATGCTTATGATCCAAAGCATATTACATTATCTGTCAAACATGTTGGAGGCAATATTGTGGCATAGGCACGCTGGCAGCCTACAAAAGTGGGTCACTCGTGTTTACTAATGATGTGAAAGCTGATAGAAACAGCAAGATGAACTCTGAAGTGTACAGGGCTATGCTCTGCTAGATTCAAATGAATGCTGCAAAACTGATCAGACAACACTTCACAGTGTAAGCGAAGGATGACCCAAGGCAAGCTGCAAAAGCAACCCGAGAGTTTCCCAAGGCAAAGAAATGGGATATTCTTCAATGGCTGAGACAGTCACCTGATCTCAACCCAACAGAGCAGCTTTTTAGTTTCTGGAGACAACGATTGCAGGATGTCCCACATACAAGCAGCAACTTCAGGGATTTTGGTGTCCATAGGTTCTAGAATTCAGGCAGTCACTGACTGCAAAGGATTCTCAACCAAGTAATAAATATTCAGATTGTTTTTGGAGCTTTTTGTTTTTTCCAATTACTTTTGAGCATCTGAAAATGGGGGACTGTATAAATGATAATAACAGTTAATGAAAAACCTTCGTAAAACCTTCCCATGAATTAAAGCTGAAGGTCTGCACTTCAGTCACTTTAACACCTTTAAATCAAAATAGTTGAAGGAGACTGTATTAGGGAAACAAAATTTTCTTTCTAGTTCCTTTGGATTCACTTAATCCCTATTGTCCATTTGCATACTTACTTTAAACTTTAATAAAGAAAGCACAATTCTCCGATTTAAATAGCTCCAAAAAACATTATCAAACATATCTCGCAAATGTACAAAACTAATAAAGTTGTTTTTAGTTCAAGTTCCACAGCTCTGTATTTTAACTAAACCTTTGTGCTAAGCAAGGAAAATTGGAAAAAAATAGAAAAAACCCCAACAATTAACTGTTATCTGATAACTTTATTATCAAGTTAAAAAAAGACAATGAATTACAATATTTACAGAATATCCAGAGATAAATGGAATAAAATTGTAAACAATCATTCTAGGCAACATCACAACCCACCATCAGGTAATCAGATTTATATGGGGAAAGGCAAGAAGGAGAGATTCTAGTGTCAAACTATGGAGACAACAGTCTGAAAGGAGAAATGCATTGGAAACAAACTAAACATATATACAAGTATCCAGTGTGTTGTCAGCAGGGGCGTAACTTTGGGTAAACTGGGAACATTACAGTCTAGAGACTGCACACAGTGAGGGATTCATAGTCCTTCTCTATTAAAATGATCACAGAACAACAAACAATTTTGGGTCGACAGCTTCATCACCCACATTGTCCCAGATTATCATCTGGTTTAACCCTGGGATTTCAAGCTGGGTAACAAGCTGCCTTACAAAGCTTATTTCTACAACAACTATTTTCAAAGAGTTTTGCTTTCAAGAAAAAAGGATACAAGCTGGTTCAGTAAAACAGAAAAAAAAGGGCTTTGAGATTCAGCATCAACTCAACTGGTTTGAGGGTATTAGAAGGACCGGGGAGTCCGACTCTCAGAGTGCCACCTACTGTTGAGTGGGTAGACGATGGAGAGGTACACTTGGAGAACATGAGCTGGTGCCCCTACTTGCCATGGACAGAAGATAACGTTGTGTCAGATTTGGGCTTGGACAAGAATAAGCTAAATCTTAGAGCAGGTCAAGAGGCTCACTAGGAACTGGAATCCAGATGTTGATGATGGTCAAGCCCAGAAATAGACAGAACAGTTTAGGTAAATGCTGCCAAAGCAAACTATTCTTTACTTGTCTCTTCCTCAACAATAAAAGCCCTGGCCATTAATCAGTAGAGAATTGCATTAATTTCCTTTATGTTTACTAATGTACAATCACACTGTGCTTCCTATCTGCTCATTCCCATTACGATACAAAATAGGGATGCATTTCCATTGGAACCAGACATTGCACGACAGGATAATAATGTTGGATTGGGGACTCAAAGCCCCCCAAGGGTTAGCTATGATCTTTAGATTTATTTTTTTCCCTTTAAAAAAAAAAAAAAAAAAAGAGTCAACACTTAAAGAAAAAAAAGGGTTAAGTTATCCTTTCTGAAACACCACAGTTCAAAACACTTAACGAGTAGTTTTGTTGTCTATACATGGCTGCAAACATGTACTTCGTCCAAGTTCAACCCATAGAACAAGTCTATGGTCCAAACCCAGATTTGCCATTTCCATCAACAGTTCAATGCTTATGAAAGCCGATTCCAGCAGCAAACACATCAGGCGTGGTAAATATTTTGGTACCAAGAACACATTGCTTTATTACGTGTTCCTCTTAACATTGGAGTTATTAGCCATTCATTTTTTCCCCTCTCCAGACTGTTTAATTGTTCTTGCTGGTCTTATTGGAGTTGGATGCGAATTTGACTTCATTGCTATTCACTTCTCATAAGGCTTAAGGGCATTCAAGCAGCAGCTTCCAACAAATACAATCTCTGCCTTTTGTCAATATTAACAATTATATAACAACTTTGTCTAACAAGAAGCACACAAATGCAGACTATGACAGGTGCGTCAAAACAGAAAAAAAAAATTCCAGAGGTCTTTAAGATCAGGGAATTTGAGACCTTTAAAAACAGTGAATCTTTAACATTGTCTCATATTTTTCCTATAGATTTTTCCTATACACGTAGAAACAAATGTTTTCAGAGCTTCCTGCTCAGGTTACACTTGTCTTTTCATTGTATTTTTTTAAAACTGGGCCAGAGACTATAGCAAAACAGGGCCATTCCCTTAGCCTCAGCCATGTGTTTCTGAAGAGACATTTCAAAGCCTATGTTTGAATGCTCAACGCAAGCACATACAAATACAGTAGAGCAACCTTTCCATAACGTAATCAACAGAGGTGACAGTGAAAGGTCCAGACATTTTTCAAAGAAACAAAGAAGGCTAGGCTACAAACATACTCAGTTTAGCCCGGGAAATCATTTGTGGTGCGAAAACATGAAACAAACACTCAAAAATAATCAAAAGCAGCTTTTCCTTCTATATACACACCATCCTCCTTATCGAACTCTCAATAATGTGAGCATAACTAATTAAATCCCATGTGCTTACAGTGGATCGGGGAGGTCAAAAGAAATAAACTGCACTATATAGTTGAGTGACTAAAACTATATCCGGCGGATTAGATTAGAATAGATTTTTTTTGGTAATCTGGTTACGCAAAAAGTCTCAATATCTTTGCGCTAGATGATAAATCACATTTTACTTTTCTGGTACTTGCTCTGTGCAATTACAATAAAGATAAATTTAACTCGATCTGATCTGATCTTAATTATTGCCAATAAGGCACACATTGGAATAGATTCATATAGAGCAAATTCTTGCGGAAAAACACACAACTTTAACTTGAATTTTTAGAGGAACGTTTGGTGTATTCCTTATTACTGTTAAAGCAATCAAAAGCCATATAGTGGCCGTAAGGGGAGCTGCATTTTAAGGCACTTGTGCACTGGTTTGGAAACACAGCTGTGGTGGGTTGACACTTGGCGTGGTCCGATCCCCCGTGCACAGTGTAATCCAGTGAACCGGACCACTCCAATACGGTTAGAACCTCCCGATCTCGGCGGAGGCGTGGACTCTTACTCCTCCGCAGAGGACGAGGAGAGAGTGGGATTTCAGGCACACCTGATTACACATTTTGCATTGAAAAGACAAGTGTAATCTTTGTCTCTCAGAAAAGTTGCCATTGGTCGTAAAACTGGTAGTTGCAATCCAGGCTAATCCTTAACGGACACAGGTAAGGTCATGACACATTAAACAAATCACTAGGTCAATCCATGACAAATTTAAAGTCACTTCCACCTCACAATCAGCCTTTTTTGGTATAATAACTTCAGTATATTCAATGAAGCAATGCAAAAACGTGGTGAATGACAAATGGAGTGGTACTTATACATTGCTTTTCTTTTTTACCTTCATGCTATGGAAATCAATTTGAGTAATAATGATAACTTTGTTCTTCTATAAAGATCCTTCTGTCCCTTACAGGTTATGGGGGTTCAACAAGCCTAGAATATGAAATAGAAAGTGGCAACAGCAACCATCGTGTACTTGGGGAGGCTGTAACTCAGAAGAATTTCAAAGTATGAAGGTAAAATGTTCCACGGTTTCATTTAATATTCTAAAATTATTGGACCAAAAAAAACAATAAATCGGCTGGCTGTGGAGAGGCGTTGTGGGATCTGCTGAGGGCAAAGGAAAACCCGGACTACACTCAACATAATATCTTACAGGAGATTTAAGCCGATCCCATTATTTCTACGATTTTCACAGTGAATTTCTGGACAATAAAAAAAAAAAAAAAAAAAAACCCAAAAGGAGTAGAAGTAAAATGCAAAGGGTGCCACAGGCCAAAGATTTATACATAGTATAATACTAAAGGGACCAAAAATTATAGCAATTCCGATCAAACGTTGGGGCAATTTGCAGAGGGAGAAAACAAGATTTGGGATTTTACTCAAATACATAAGGTGCCACTATTTCTCCAAAAATACTTCCACACACTTCACTAAAAAAAAAAAACCTCTGAAATTTTGATAAAATATAAGAAAAGCTTGGTCTACAGTGGGTCACAGCTGTAAATGCTTTTAGGCCTTTTTATTTTAGGTAAAATTTCAGTACCACTGTGTTGAATCAGCAGGGGAGGAGTGTGAAAGGTGCTTCAAATAATAAAATGCTAAAATTTAGTTTCTCGTTTTGGACAACATTCTCTATAAATAGTGGAGTTTATCTAGGTGGGAACTTTTACTGTGGATTTGACCAGAATGTCAGCAATAAAGAGTTCTGTTCACTATTGGTTACCAATATATTAAAATCTGTCCTAGGGGACCGCCCATTTAAAGAGCTTAGCCGTTTTATGCAGCACAACCTAATACTTATATATGTAACATCTAAAATCTAATAATGCACCAACTCATAAAAACTCTTTTTTTTTTTTAATGTTTCGACCTTTTGTTTCCTTTGACATCTTATTTTCTGATCCCACTACTCGGCGCTGATCCTACCCAATCTTATCACTTTCTAGCACAGCATCTCAAGAGGCCACAATCGCTTCAGCCGAACTGTTGATCCTTTTTGGTGTCAAGCTTTTCTTTGTCTTCCACATACTGGCTTTGACTTGCCAAAGATAGATCAGTGGGGTTCCCGTCCTCTTTTCTGTTGCTGGACAGGTCCAGTCTTGTGTCTGCAAACACAGAGGAGCCGGTGGAAGATGAAGCTGAGGCCTCTACTGCTGAAGTGGTGCTGGTGTCCAGTCGACTGTTGTTAACCATCCTAAAGCCAGAGGAACAATGCACAGAAAGACATCAATGAGTGTGTGAGTTTGCAAAAATTAAAGCAATTAAACAAAGTGGTGTGCACCGACAATGAGACTAGCAGCAAAAGTGGTAACATATCTCAGTTACACTACAGTCATATTATGGGAAACAGTAGTTTGTGACTGTGACACAACCAAAATTATTGCGACTGTTTTCAAGGAACTTTGAAATGACTAATTCAAAAGACAAGACCCACGTTTGTGACCTGGGTTGACCTTAATTAACATTAACGCTTGAATGCAAACATCTTTGAAAAGGATGCACCTGGTGCTTTACCAAAGTCACGTTTCTCCACAGCTGCACACCAAAGACGAAAACTGGAAAAACCTCATTTTCATCAATTCATGTCAACCATGTCAACAAACATCTTAACTCTTGAATGATTTGTCAACTTTTTCCTTAGGTTTTGTGTCAGCACAACCTTTCATCAGTTGAACTGAATGCAGAATTTTTTTTGTACATAAATGACAGCAGAGAAATGGCTAAAAAGGGCCACAGAGGACATTTAAGAGTAGGCTGGAAGAGCTGACTGGGTAGGGAAAGTATGCAGGCTCACACACAAAGAGACAGTTACGAAGAAGAGAGAGGAAAAAAAAAAATTGACTTACATGCCATGTCGAAGGACATGTCGTTCCCATTCGAGGCTGTTTGTGAAGCAGCGGCCGCAGAACTCGCAGGGAATACGCTTCTCTGCACTGCTTGGCCCAGAGCTGTTGCTGCTGCTGTTGCTGATGGGAGATGCAAGGACTTCTGGGAAATAGAGTTTCAGAATACAGCAAATTCTCACATGTCAAAAAACAAGCCTCCACATCCCCATACCTACAGATTGATCAGATTGTATTTTTTTCCATACTTAATGTACTTTTTGCAGACATACCAATATAGTTAAGTACAGCAAAATAGAAGCTAAAATGATAAAATAAGAAAATCAGCTCAGAATGACAACCTGGTTTCTGAAAGCTGGCCTACAAATAAAGAACATAAACATGAATAATTGACAAAGAGATAAATGTTATGGAATTGAGATAAATCATACTTCTAGAATATTGTTGCATGTCCTACTTATGGGCATATTTACTGAGATCAAAGAGAGACACAGGAGATAATGTATAGCACAAACATAGGTCAGCTTTACTTCACATAATCCCTTGCACTGTGGTCCCCAGTAATCTTCATCAAAGAGTCTATTCTGCTTTTATAGTCTAGTTTGTTTGTTTTTTAAGTCATAATATAGAGTTTTGGATTTGACAAGCCAGTTGTAAAATAACAGCTTTTTGGATATGACGTTACCTTGAGGGGCAGGCTTCCCTTCCCCCACTTCCTGGACTTCCTCTTCATCCTCTTCATCCTCCACTTCTTCTACTTCTTCCACCTCATCGTCTTCGTCTTTGACGTTTTCCTCCATCTCTTCATCATCCATCTCTGTCTGGCCCTCCACCATGTGCTCAATGATTTCCATTCCCACATCATTATCGTCATTCTCCTCCTCTGCTTCCTCCTCTTCCTCCTCCAGAGCCACTTTTCCATCTGAAACCATCTCCATAGTTTCTCTCTCCTCCTCCTCCTCCTCAGCACTGCTGCCTTGATCCTTTATCATGTCCAGCTGGTCCAGGTTGACCCGGCCCATCAGTTCAAAGTTGCGGATTACCTAATCGGACACAGGAGATGTGTGTTTTTCAGGTTAGTGTGGTGTTATTTATTTCTTTCTTTCAAGGAGCTCCCCCTGCTTGCTCCCCGAGTTTAAACTTTCCAGGCTTTGACAACATCAGAATGTGCATGTTTGGCCTTTTTTGTTTGATTGATTTTAAGCAGGAAAATGAAAACACAATGAAAACCTGTTAGAAATTCCAGATCTGGGTTGAGACCACAAAGCTAACTGTTTCTGCTTGGATTTGGTTTTTGATGCAATTTTTCCTCCAGCAGCTATGTTTCTCTGACCTATATTCATTCACTGTAACACAAGTCCACATCCTGCCTGTATGGGATACGACAGTCATGGTGAAAGCGGTATATATTTAGCACAAGCACAGAAATTCCTGGTATCAGTCAACGTGAGTTTTGGTGGTTATTTATAGACCAAAGTGCTCAAACAACTGAAATGTCTGGTTTTTGTAAGGCCTTAGCAGGTGAACGCCTGTCTTTTTTTAAACAGTCGCAGCTTTTGCTGAACGCTCTACTTCTCGGTCAAAGTTCCGTCTGATTCGCAAGAATTATGCAAGGAGATTTTTGTATCTCCAGTTGACAAACTCAGATAATCTAAAATAGAACATTTAACAAAGGACGGAAACTTGTTCCAATATCTCATTCATCTTGTCACCTATTATCTCACTCTTTCTGAGTAATTTCCTCCTCCCATACTCCCTGAAGACATGGAAAAGCAACCCTCCAAACCTCAACTCACATCATCCTTTAGCATGAATAAGCTTTAGCCTGCTGCCTCACCCAGGAAGAAACCTGATCTGTCATGCTTCCTTCTAACAGTCTGAAAGTTTTTCAGAACTACCATTAATCTGAAACAGGAAAAAACTAAACAAAGATGATCTGAAAAAGCTCTGAATTCATATAAATTCATAGAAAAACTCAAAACTGACTTTTTTATATAGAGGTTAAATACACAACAAGCAGTGAAGAGGCAGGGGAAAAAAGGTCGTACTGACCTCTTCCATTGTAAATAAAACTATCGCAAACGTCAACCCCAAAAAAGTATTTATAGGCGTCTGATAAAAAGAGCATCGCACGGTTTAATCAAAGAGATATGATTATAAATTATATGTGAAAATCATGGCTCTGAAGCAAGCAAATCGTTTTTCAACTAAAAGCTGGGTTTGACTTTATCCCAACAAGCACTGGGTGAAATCTCAGGTAAAGGTTGAAAAAGAACTTAAGAGGGTGCCCTTTAAAGCTCTTTCCACCTACCATCGCACATCATCTCATCATCTTATCCCTATTAAGAGAGAGTAATAGATTAACACTTTTTCCTTTCCTAGATTGATTTGTAAGAATATACTGAAACTGTAGCAATATGACACCTACTTGTCTCACCCCAATGTATCAATGCACTGCCCTTCTTTAGTTTTGTTACACCTTGATAGATAAA
Source organism: Neolamprologus brichardi (assembly GCF_056152115.1). Classification (NCBI taxonomy): domain Eukaryota; kingdom Metazoa; phylum Chordata; class Actinopteri; order Cichliformes; family Cichlidae; genus Neolamprologus; species Neolamprologus brichardi. The sequence continues at coordinate 48,926,220 of NC_142110.1, read as the reverse complement.
GGGAGACTTTGAAATGGAGCCTATTGATAATATGAGAGCATCTACATATTTTTATTCGAACTGCAGACACTCCAATCCTCTAGTTTATGACCAACTAAGGTTTCATGTAAAGATAAATGAATAAAATCACAGGCGTAACAAATGCCAGCAGAATCACTGAGGCAGTTTTTTCTACCTTAAAATGAGCAGATTTTAATGTCAACCCCAGAGCAGCCTCTTTACAAATTTTACCCCATGCTGAGCTACTATTTGGAAAAATGTGGCTCTTTTTTTTTTTTTTGGTCATTTGATTAGTTATATAAAAAATGCTTAGCAGTGAGTTGCCTGCTCTTAATAAGGTTAACCTACAACACCCAAGTAAAAAGTAAAGACACTCCTATTTATTCCCGGTGCAACTTTTCAAATACCACAAATATATGCTAATGGGGACTGATTATTGTTGTTCCAATTTAAATGTGACTTATCATTACATAGTCAGAGGGAGGGGGAAAAAAAAGAAAGAGGTATACATCTAGTCTGACTGCCGCGCTCACTGAAAGCCTTGAGGTTGTTACTTCTTACCTCTGACGAGGAGGTTATATTTTGTTATTCGCTTGCATGCGTTCCTGTCATTCTGCCTGTAAACACGATACAGTAGCTCCAACAGTTTTGAATGAATTCTGGTAAAACTGAATGTTAAATATCCATTAAAATCTGGGTTACATACACCGAGGTCAACTTCATTATTTACTGGTTGAAAACTCAGAAAAAGCTTTACTACTCAGAAACTCTGATTCTTACAAGTGTGCTGAGTATTGTCAACGTATAGAAAGTACTGTATAAAGATTTAAAACATTGTGTTACATTTGACTTCTGACCTCTCCTTCAAGGTCAAAGGCTTGATCTGAAGGTCAACTTGCTAACAACGTGTCAACAATGCTATATAGAGCTATTTAAACCTGTGTACAAATATAGGCATAAAGATAAAGATCTATGGGGATTCTAAATATGACGTAACCTTGAACCTCTGACCTCTTCTCGAGGTCAAACTTTCATAAAATGCATTTTTTTTTATTTTTAAAATTGTGCTTATTGCCTTTGCTTGTATTGGCAACATTACAAACAAAGGCAATGTGTTGGCAATGACACTGGCATTTCATTTTACATTTCCGCCTTTCTTTCAATATGACCCTAAAATACGGTACATATATAAATACCATTTTTAGAAAGAGAAAGAGCTGCCTAGTTGGTTAGAAATATATACTGTAGCATAATATTATGTAATAAGCTCAATTTATTCATGCCCAGTTATTTACAAATCAATACTTATTACCATTACCTACTCCTACACGTGTTTGTGGAATCAAAGTAAACGTCTGTCAAGTTGCCCTTTTCTGATTTTTACGGCACTACAAACGTCTTAACGTACATTCAAAAAGAACAAAGAAAACAGAATGAGTATATAAAAAATACAACAGTACTCCCTTAAAAGTAAATACTGCCTTGAGCGAGCTGCCTTGGTGGTAGTTTGTGCTCTCGAGAGTGCTTCTTGTTACTTAAAAGTATGTTTGTAAAAGTTTTACAAATTACTCGTGCTTTGAAAAAAAGAAAAAGACAACGCAATGCAGTATTTTGCTTATTTCCTCCCTTTAGGAGGTACAGTACTTTTGTGCAACACTGCCTGGGGTCCAGAAAACTGCCAACTGTACAGTGTTCCCGTGATCTGTTGCTTTATTGTACTGTAAGTACCATTTCCACTGGATTTTGGTGAGTTAACGTGAAACTCCTTTTCTTGCCAAATAACAATCTGTATTTTAAATGCTTAATGTGTTTTTTAAACGCTTAAATTTTTAAAAATGTAATGCTAATATTTTTAAAAAATGAATGTGTGTTTGTGTGTAATGTTTTTACATTACTAGATTTTCCGTCTTTACACACTGGGAGCGAGTAAGACTCTTCAGTGTTTCAGTGATGAACATCTCACGTTACACCAAGTGAGAAGAGCAATAATTAAATACAAACATGTTTATTAAGACACTCTTACAGTGAAAAGCAAGACTCTCTCGTCTGCCAAACGACACCACGATTCAGAACTACTAGTTTGAATTTACTTGAACACACCATTATACGTGAACTCCAACCGACCTTGTGCTCAAGGCGTAGATGGTCCTCTAGCTGGATCCGTCTATTGGTGTCATAATAGCAGAGCTGGCACTGGTAGGGCTTGATCTCAGCGTGCTTTTGCAGGTGCAGCTGCAGGGCCTGGTCACTGGAGCATGTGAAGGTGCATTTGTGACAACGGAAAACCAGGCCCTGAAGGTGACGCGACAGCTTGGAGCGGCTGACCTCCAATGGAGCCACGCGCTCCTCTGGTGGAGTGAGAGGAGAGTGAAGGGGAGAAAGTAAGGAGGAAATACAGGTAGTGGATGGTTTTCTTTAGTTTCCCTACAGACACGTTTTCTATCATAAAAAGTACCCGAACACTATAAATGCAGTCATATTTCTCTTTGCTTGCTTTTGTTATCTGTCACTTTAAACGCTTTCATTTACAGAAAGTGATGCTTTAACTATTGAAAAACAAGAAAAAAGCTCCACATAACATGTAAAGACCGTTGGTATTGTTACCGTTACTTTTACTGGTGTGTCTTTATTCCTCGTGATAAAAATCCATGAAAAACATTCTTGTCAGGAGAGAAATTTAAATGTTTGACTTGTCCATCACTCAGAAACATCGAGCACAGCAGACCAGGCAAAGCGAGAAGCCGAGCTCAGCTGCAGCTCCGGCAGATCAGCTGATCACAGTGCTAGCCCACATCAGCTGACGGCTCAGATGAGAAACCTCTATGTATCAGATTGGCAAATCTCACATGGGGCGTGTTTATTTAAGCCGCTTTAGCCTGCCTACAATTCGCTGTGGCTGCAACCCACCTCCACACCAGCTCCTTTCATGTTGGGTCTCTCATCAGTGTCATATCTACAGACGCTAACGCCTGCTCTCCCCTGCACGGGGGATCTGTGCTGTCCTACTCCACAGCCGAGGCATACCGCCAAGTATAAATTACAGCAGATGGAAATAACAATCTTCCTTTGACTGTAGTAGTCCTGACTCAAATATCATTTAACCGTCTCCCTCATGTTGAACACTGCAAATGCCAGCACAGGCAGTATGACGCCGACTTTGAATCTAATGGCGTTTGCTGTAAAAGGAATGTTTTGACATTTTAGGAAATGCACTGTTTTTCGGTCTTGCCGGCAGTTATATAAGATGATTGATATCTCTGATGGCTCATGTCTGTTTACTACACAAAAAGAACAAGAGTTAAAGAACAACTCAAGAGCTAGCAAACATTTGCCAAACTGGCCGCAGTGCCGACACCAAAGGTCTTCAGATCTCACCACAACACACGCCTTTCCTTTTGTAGCTGGTTTCACTCCTAAATGGTAAGTGCTAGAAAAAAAAACATTCACGCGGACTGACCCTTTGACCCTGAGATTAATTCTACCACCTGAGCCACAGCATTAAAAAACAGTCTCCCACAGCATGACCCACCGATAAAGTTGACTTTAGAAAAACATCCTATGTGGCCGGTTCCATTTTGAAGGCAGCGTACCTCTGTGCAGAACAATGTGGTCGATCATGTTGCTCTTGCGTTTGGTGTGGTAGAGGCAGAGAGGGCAGCGCAGGTCTTTAGCGAGGTCCTCTGGCATGTTGTTGTAGTGACCCGCCTCTACGTGCATGGTGAAGGTATTCCTGAGGCAGATTAAAAGACAGACAGACCGTGTAAGTTTTTCATATTTGATCCGAGAGTTTTTGTGAATTAAGACAAAAAATTATGGAAATTAAAACTCATATGCAAATATTTAATTTCTTTTAAAAACAAATAGTCAGAAACTTCAGTAAACACTCCAGTTTCCAAAAAAAAGTGAATTTTCAGGCAATTATTTCACGGTTCAGACTTTGAGGTTAAATGAGCACCTGCAAATGTGCCAATACTAAGTGCAATGTGTGGAAATCTTTCTACATTTCTCTGTTAAATTTTGTTTTTCACTTACTTGTAGCAGGTGAAAAAGGAACAGTCTTTGCACTTGAAGAGCTTCTTGCCACCGTGACGGTCCCTGTAGTGACGCCGTAGACTCTGCATGTATCCGGAGCTGAACTCACAGAACTCGCACGTGAGGATATTCTCAGGACGATTGTCGGCCACCGTTGAGCCACCAGGTGTCGAGCTGGAAGACATTTGACTGCGGGAGGCCAGCTGGTAATGACTGAGCTGCTGACGAACATCCACTGGCTCCAGGTATGACGGATCTGAGGGAGAGGCGGAGGCGTTTAGACAACCTCAGGGTTTAATAAAAGGTGACACAGTGTATGCGGACATGGGGAAAATGTAATGTCTGGCAAGTAAGATCGCTTTTTACATTGATGTTTTATCAGGATTTGTATACAAGGTGGCAGGACTTGATTATTTTCTTCCCTCACCAAGTAACCACTCCAACCACAACTCATCATCATCATCAGTCACCGACTGACTCCAGCGCACGGTGAAGTTGTCGAGCTGATGAATTTTTTTGCACAGCAGGGTGGAGTTTAACCTACTTTATCTACTTGGATCAATTGATCTCCCAGTTTTGTTCAGTTTATGTAAGAGGTCTGATTACATTTCATTGACATTTAATTTTTTTTAAAGGAGTAAACATTTCACCAGGGAATTTATTATAAGCGCCATAACTAACACTGGGAAAAGCTTCGATTTGCTCTCAACAGACCCTCAGTTATTTGCAGCACAGATTCCACAAATGCTGGAAACTTTCCTTTGAGATTCTCCACCACGCCGACATGATTGCGTCGCATAATTTCCGCAATGAACCACACTTTACGCAACATCCCAAAGGTGTTAGACTCGGATCTGGTGACTGGGGGGGGGGGGGGGTCACCGAGGAGCACGGTTGTGTCATTTTAATGAAACCAGTGTGCAATATCTTTTACTTACTATGCTTAAATGTCGCTGTTAGAGGGTTAACTGTATCATAAGGGGATGTGTGAGGTCAGCGACAGTCCTCCGATAGGCTGTAGCATTCAAACAATATCCGACTGCCATCGAGGTGCTCAGTAGTGAACTCTAGAGACTGTGTGAAAATCTCATGAGATCAGCAGCTTCGAAAACACTCAAACCACCAAATCAGCCCGTCTGGAACTGACAATTATGCCACTAACACAAGCTTCTAACGTGTATCAGCAAGATTGTGCTACTACACTGCTGGAAAATAAGTGGCTGTTTAGATACACATACGAAAAGGTACGTGGTCTTAACAAAGTCTTCAGTAAGTCGATAGAAAGAATACATAACGTTAAATAAAAGGGCCATATATGATTCATGCCTCTGTAAAGAAGAGGTGTTCAGATGTGCTTACACCAAATGTCCCTCACACCCCCGCCGAAGTGTAACTGTGACTGTTGTCATTTTGTACCCTGCCTCTTTCCCTCCTCTATAATATCATCGAGCCGGCTCATATTCTCGTCCTAGTTTGAGCCTCCAACACATCAATAAATAAACTACAGTGACACTAACGGAGTATCTCTCCGTGCGAAAAATACCTCATTCAGCACTAAGAGTAGGCGAAAGCAAGCAGGGAATGGGGAAAAAACTCAACAACTTTTCTTTGAAACTTTGCTGTTACAAAATTCTTGAGATCCATTTTTTGACTTAGGCAGAGGAGACGGAAGAGCTCTATTAAATTAAACAGCGCCACGCTTGATTAATTCCCGTAATATCTTCTCCGCGATGTGGAGGTGGTATGGAGATGAGACGGAAGATGAAGAGCAGATTCTGTAGTTAGGTGGGGACGTGGCTTCTTAAATTGTTCATTAAGGGCTAAAACTATTTATTGTACTGCACTAGAGATGGAATACCTGTGTGGGAAAGTTAAAGGAAAGGAGGAGAACGCCTTACCATAGCGGCTGCCTACACTAACTGCCAAGCTGTCGGCCTCAAATTGGAAAAGCTAACATGGAAGTCATAAAGGAGTTACCTGCAAGCTAACACACATTGTAAGTACAGCTGAAACCTTTAGAAACTCACTCGCTTTGCAGGTATTTGGTCATAAACTAAAGCACTGAAAAAATTTAACCTACTCCTTTGCTTTATAGAGTTCCTAAAGCTATTAATTATTCATCCTGCGGGGATGATGAGCGTGTATAGCAGTTTAGTAGTCACAGAGATATGGTGTGGATCAAACTAATACGCCTGCACTGCCATTTTGCTAAAAGCGATGATGAGGCTGGATTTCAAAGACCTTTTGGTTTTATTTTCATAATTCTGCCAGGTACAACTGTTAAGAGGAATTTTCCAAGAAATTCAAGTAAACATCGCCGCTAACGGGCGATCAAATGGAAATCTTTTTCAAGACACCCTGCCAACAAGACAAACTCCCTCTGTTTGAATTTCAGACATTCAGCTGAAGGTAGCTAGTTTGACTCAGTAAAGAGACATTCAATATGTCAGCCCCGCTCTCTCAATGCTTCATTTGTCTTGGTGGGGCACAGCTGACAGTGGTGGATGGTGCATTGAGGAATGCTGCCCCGTTTCAGCTCCAGGGAAGATTCCACAGCTCCAGCAGCAAGGTGACAGCTGCTGCCAAGAACAGTCTGCAAGCTAAAGCAGCCGCTGCAAAGCCACTATAACACCTCAAACATGGGATTACATCAAGGGGTTTACTTCTACACCAGCCTAGAGTCACGGCGCGTCCCCGTCTGAACATATTCTGTGGAAAAACAGTGTCTTACGTAGTCAAATCTAAACAACCACAGTACTACATTAAAGCATTTCTCCAACATGAATGCATGACTCACGAATACCAGACTCACTTCTACAGATGGCTATGCTTGTTAGGCATCCCCGTTTAATTTTATTAACACTATTCCCCCTCAATGTGACGGCACTTTCCTGCCTGCATATCCAAGCATACATTGAGAATGTCTGATACTTCGGGGGTGGGAGGATCGTGACATTCAAGTGACTGAAATGTGTGTTTCGACAGAAGTGATTGGTCGTGAGAGGTTGTTTCCCAATGATACCCCATATAGACACCTGAGATTACCCTGGCAACCAGTTATACAGTTAAATGCATACACCCTCAGTGACAGCTACTTCATGCTGACTCCTATTTGACTATAATAAACATTACATGAGCTCCTGCAGTTTTCTATATAACTTCTTTGCAGTGAATTTCATTAAATGTAAGATTCAAAGCTGGAAAATGCTGTAGTCGACTGTGGTGAGCCAGGAGCACGCTGCTTACCAGCACCTATAAATCTCACTAGATAAAATATTATAATTTGTTCCTTTTACACAGAGACAAACCGAAGAAAACAATGCTTAATGAAGATAACACATGATCTCATACCATCAGGTGCTATGGAAGTCTGTTCTGGATTACTGGCCGGTCGGGGGGGCCTGAGGGTGGCATGCGCAGCCTGGTTGGCTGCTCGGAGTTTGGGAAGGGTCAAGACTTCACCGTGGTCTCTCAGAGAGTGCTCCTTCAGCTGGCTGATGGTCATAGAAGTGAAGGGGCAGGACAAGCACTTGTATGTGTGCTGCTCACCTGGAAGAATATTGAGGATCATGAGGCGTTGGACTTGATTTTTACATCAACACAGAAGTTTTATACACATCAGGCTTGAAAAGACCTGCACATGGTTCTAGATAGCTAATTAGGGAGCATTTGTTAATGAAAGCGGTGATGATAAACACATCCCCGACCACAAACAAAGCCCTTTGAGGAAATCTGGAGCAAATGTAATACCCTATTGGCAACAGGGCTCCCCCTGAGTTACAGCGTTTATTAAAGCTTCTTAAACTTCAAGCAAAAAATGCTGAAGCTGGTCCCATATTATAGACTTAGAAGAAATTTGATTTGATTGCTATTTGAAAGTTTGAATTTGCACCTGAACGAAGAGCTCATAAAAACTGTAATCCTTGGTTCATTAAAAAGCGTTCAGCGCAGGTTAGTGAGCCACACAAAAAGAGTACTTCATAAAATACAAAAGGTTACAATGAGGTTATCACAGCTTATCTCTCATTTACAAATTGAAGCCCAATACAGTGACCCATTTTATTATTGTATGCTCTATTATAGCATATAACTGCACACTGGTGCACGCTTTACTTTATAATTTTTGGTTTTGATGTTCTGAATGTTCCCATGGGGATTTCCAGCCTTGTACTTCCTGCTTCTGTTAAATGTATTTGCTTAACATCTTAAAAGGAAGCAGCATCCTGATCCAAATCTAACTCTAACATTGGCTTGCCACACACAGCACTGAACTATTTCTAGTAAGAATATCTTCAATATAAATTCCTGGTAGCTTCAATACAAAAGCAATGTGAATGGAAACATTCAATGCTGATTGTTTTCACAATTCCACTTATTGAATGTAACTAAACACTGGTTTGCCTCAAAGATCTAGAGCGGGGAAGTCAGACTTACATTGTGGGCCACATACATCCCACTTTGATCTTAACCAGTGAAACTGCTCTTTCTGTCAGTGTAAAGAGGTTTAACTACACTTGCAGACATAACAAATTAAAGGAATCTTTGGGCTTAAACTGTAAGAAATAAATTGTAAACTATGGACCCACTGTAAAAATTTCTGACCTTTACAGATCAGATTGACTTATTACCAATTGAAAAAAAGTTGAAAGTTAAATCAGTATACATTTTTTGATTATTTTGGTGTAGTGTGAATGGACGTGGTCGAGGTCTTTATCATTAGGAAAACCTATAAAAGTTATGAAAATACATTTCACATTTTCCAGAGCCTCACAGGATTGGAGTCTTTGCTGGACAGATTCTGGCCCCCGAGCCTTATATTTGACATCCCAGATCTTTCTTCATAGTATTATTCAAATCCTCCGTAGGACTAGCTTATCTGCCTCACCAATTTCAAGGTTGCTTCACTTTGCTTGTGTTTTGATAGCTCAGGTGGAGATTTTCCGCATTTGCATTAACATGAATTCAAATTGCTGTCTGGCTCCTTCGACAACAAAAATCTCATTATGCCACAACGGCCAGTAAACCTTCACTTTTGTAGCGTGTTAGGTTCCCCAATAAAGAAAATGTTAATAATAGAATTAAATTAATACATAATATTAAAAATACAAATGCTCACTTGGCCTTTAAGTGTTAAAATAGGAATTCAAACTAAATCCCTGGATTTAGTGAATGGTTAAAATGCTGCTAAGGCTAACCCACTAGTGGAGTTGTGCTCGATAATCACACAGAACATCTTTTTGGAGAAGATAAACAGGAAGTTGGTAGGTGTATGGGTCTAGGAATAGCTTGTTAGTCAGAGATACAGCTGTATGTGACAATGTTCTGTGTCTGCTTGTGTTATTTTTTATTTACCTGTGTGTGCCTTATGCAGGTGGCTCTTCAAGCGGCTCACGTAGGCAGATTTAAAGGGGCAGAGCTTACACCTGAAGGGCTTGTGGTGCCCGTGGTGAGACTGCACATGTCGGTCCAGACTGGCAATGAAACAAAATTTTAAAAAAGAAGTTAAAAACAACAACAACAACAGCAAAACACAGAAGGGAGGATATGAGATAAGAGGATAAAATGAGAAAAATGGATGAAATGAGGACAAGAGAGAGACTGTGACAAGACGGGAGTACGAGAAAGGAAAGAGAAAGCAGCTCTACAGCATCCACTTTGATGATTTCAACAGCGGGGTTTTTTTCCCTTCTTCTTTTCAGCGGCGTCTAAAGCGCTCGATTCTGTTTACCTCGCGAACAACAGCCACACATTTCCAATGACTACAGAACAAGGAGCCGTGGGGTGAACTCATCTACCCACAATCCCCTGGTGGGAATGAGTGTGTGAGTGCCTGTGGGGACGGTAGCTGTGTTTTTAATGCCAGCCTCCTAGGTGGCATGGGAATGCGGCTTCTTTCTGGGTCAGGGCACATACAGTACAGAGGGATTACACCTGGGAGCTCAGAGGAGATGAGGACTCTCTCTTTCCCCTCTCGCTCTGTGTCTCTGTGATGGATAAAACAAATCACGCTACCAAAAAAAAAAAAAAATGTCTGCCTCGCTTGTAGTGCTTGTCTTTCTCTCCTAGGAGGCAGGAAATCTTGGAGAAGATTGAAGATTCAAAGGGATTGTGATAGGGTAAACAGAATAAGGTGTAAAACTGTGCTCTGTACAAAATGACTTTAACATCTAGTTGATCTAAAGAGCAGCTGGTGTAAAGGCTGGTGAGGCGTTTAGCTTAAATATACCGCTTACTGGGGCTGCAAAGGGTTCAAACCACTCATCCGTTTTTAACTGTAATTTTTAATAGATTAATGTCTGACTCACTGCCTCCTGCCAAGTGACTGCTAACGCAAACTAAACATTTCCAAGTAATGCTGCTTCACAGTCAGAGCATTCAAATACCACAGGGTGCACAATGTGTATCGCTGAGGTTAACACTGATCGCACTTCCTCGAGGCTGCATCTGCTAATCCAGCCACTTAGCCAAACAGCACTAGCAATAGCCAAATAACAGGAAGAAGCTTCTCAGCAAGAAGTAGCTGCATGTAAGAGCTCCCCATAAAGCTGGACTGACATCTTAAAGAAGATGGTCTTTGCATTCATCCTGCTTGCATGGCGATCGTTATGAAACTTCCCCTGCTTAAGGGCTAACATTAAGGCGATTTCTCTAACGACAAGTGGCCATTATCTGTCTAAATACGAGACAATTTGCTTTTCCAGAACCTAATTATGAACATCGGACACAGGCTTCGTTTTGGTGGCATGCAAGAGACCGTATTTCTTCTTTTACAGAGCTATTGTGGCATGTTTTTAAAATCGATTCCCAAATGTGAAAAACTGATCAAAAGCCAGAAAATTCAAATTTTACACACATTTTAAGATTTAAAATGTTTGATAGTCACAAACCCCTCTTCCAAAAAAAAAGAAAAGAAGAAAAAGAAAACACTAAAACTGGAAAGTTTGGTGTATCTAAGTCACACTAAAGCACTGATTCCTGGATATAAGAGGGGAGAAAAATCTAATTAATTTTATTTATCTAATATCCCTCTAATTCATTTTTTCTTCCTGTCCCTTGTGTTGCAATAACAAGTAAATTTATCCACTTAAATAAAGTCTATGTCTTACAAAATCTGCACCTATGTGTATATAAATGCGCATTTGGATTTTCTTTGCACTATTCTAAAATCAGACCGAAGCAAAACAGCCACTAAATCTTAAAACTTCATCTTAATGAAAAGCAAAAAATCAAAAGAACTGGACAGCGAGGAAAGATAAAATTTTCAAAGGAGAGTCAACAGATAACACAGCAATATGGTGAATATGTGCTTGCCTCAGCCAAAGTGTCTCAATTTACTGCGCTCTACTCTTTAAAAACAGTACCACGGTACACACAAGGGACAGCACTGTGGATGCGGTGTTAAAGGTGTCAGTCACAAACCCCGATCCTCCCCACTTACTTGTGTCTGAAGGGTGAGACAAACTGGCAGTACTGGCAGCTGTACTTGTCTTCTTTGCTGAACAGCGCCATGGCTGAGTGGCTCCTCTCATGGGACCTCAGGCCCTGCATGGACATGAAGACTCGATCGCACTGGGCACACGGGTGACCCCCTGCTGCCAGCCGCTGCTTCAGCTGGCCCTCTGACACTACAGCCCTGGCTGCGGCCACCAAGGCCGCCGCCCTTCCTTCACCAGCGTCCGTCTCAGGATCCAGGTTCTCCACGGTAACAGCGACATCATCAGAATCTTTGGGCGTGGCTCCGGGCCTCTCCAGGCCGTCGACTTCGGCGGCTTCATCCCCCTCCATGTTGCCATTAGTTAGGCTCTCTGAAGGTAGGATCAGGGGGACCTCGCTGACTTCCTGCTGCAAAGCAAAAAGAGGAAAGGTCTCAGATGTTCAGCAACCTCTCAGTTCATGCTGATTTTTATCTGCCAACACCTTTTTTCATGTGGTTGCTGAATGCTGAAATGAAGAGATCGCTTTAATATAAATATCGCTTCAAGTCTAGCACCTACAGTTATTTTTTACTACATTAGCTGCATACAGGCGACAGTTAAGCAGCTGCCTAACACTTCTGCTTCCATCCATGCAGTCACTGTCAGTTAGGCCTCAGTTACAGTTTCTCACACTCTGCCTTTGACCCCCCCCCCCCCGTTTTTATTTCCATCTCTCTGTGTTATCTGAAGATCAGCACTTTGGTTAACTTTAACTCTGACATAAAACTCTTCAGTGTGTTGGTTGAGAGAAACCGCACTTGGCTTATATTTAGCAGAATATGACAGAAAAATTCCAGCCTATCCCCTCGCCTCATGCATCAAGTGTGATAACTATAACCAACCATAAGCATTTATTCGGGGTGACTAATCGAGACGAATTTTTCTAAAAACAAAGATCTTGCAACCGTGCAGTTCTACCAACAATTACTGAAAGGAACTGGAAAAACATCTCCATTTCTTTCCCCCCCTCCCTTCATCTGCCAGAGTGCAGGCTGCTTGCAGCAGTCATCGCGAGCAGACAGACGATCACCATGACTTTTTTATTGCCTCAAGGAAACTCATTCTTTCTGTGGAAGGACCTGACCCTGCACTTTGTGAATCCATAAATAAGATGTGGCATCCACAGCCCCAGCCTTACCATCCAGTCCCTGAATGCACCGTCAGTCTGCTCTTCACGCTCCCCTCTGAGAAACCAGCGTTGTTCTTGAATTTAATTCCCATCTTTGAACACTATGACCTCGTTACCAAAACGAATACAGTGCTTTTTCACTGGATCACTCTCGTTGGTGGAAAACATGGCGTCTTAGACACATAAAGAGAGACCGAGTGTCTGATGGAAGATCCAGGCCTCCATTTGGGTGAGGCATTGGGTCCTTAGGCCTGTTCCCCTTACTGGCAGCCTCACTGGAATACTAATGTTCGAATGGTTACCCGCCACTGCCCTAAAAAGTTATGGCTCACCACTCCAACACCCCCCTGCTTCTCTACAGCAATGGGACAGCACTGCTTGTTTTCTCTCGGGGTAGCTGACAGACTGTCTACCCAGAAGCCTCTGTCAGTAATAAACAAAATGGGAAACAGAACCCCAGTCCAGTAAAACATATCACTGCAGTGCTAGGAGGATGAGAGATGGAAAATAATACAGAAGCACAGGGGACTGGAAAAAAATGTGCCTTTGAAATATAGTTAGGAGGATATTACACTGATATCACATTAGCACAGTATGTGGTCACGATTTATAAAAGGAAAAGTTTAAAAGAGTCATAACACCACAATAAATATGATGCTGCAGATATTTGATGTTTGGCTCATCATCTCTAACCCCTAAAGCACACTAATGCCCTGCTGCCCAATATGAGAACAATAAGAAGAACGCAAGATAAATGTATATTCTAAATAGTAAAATAACTCATTTAATGTATTTGACAAATGACTTACTTCTATTGTTGCCGCACATTTTAAATAACGACTTATTTTATATAGGTTATGGATAGTGAATATACACTATAGTATTTATTTGACGCAAGAAATATAACTATATATTATAAGCACTTTAAGAATGGTAAATGGTAAATGGCCTGTATTTGTATAGCGCTTTTACTAGTCCCACCTAGGGACCCCAAAGCGCTTTACACGTCTAGTCATCCACCCATTCACTCTCACATTCACACACTGGTGGAGGCAAGCTACAGTTGTAGCCACAGCTGCCCTGGGGCAGACTGACAGAAGCGAGGCTGCCATATCGCGCCATCGGCCCTTCTGGCCAACACCAGTAGGCGGTAGGTGAAGTGTCTTGCCCAAGGACACAACGACCGAGACTGTCTGAGCCGGGGCTCGAACCGGCAACCTTCCGATTACAAGGCGAACTCCCAACTCTTGAGCCACGATCGCCCAAAGAAGCTTTAAAAGCAGCTTCTCTTACCTTGACATGCCCCTCTTTGACCTCACCATACTGGACATGCTTCCTAAGGTGGTTGCAGATGGCTCGGAGGGTTGGGTGTATCTCTACACAGAAGTTACACCTGAATCCGATGGGAGTTTTATTTACAGGACTCTCCTGTGCACAGAAAAGGAAAGATTTTCTTTTTAAAAATGTCCTATTTAATAATATATGACAAAAAAATACACACCATTAAAGCACCATAACTACCTAATTTAACATGAGTTGTATGAATGGTGTGCACAAGCCAACATATCTGCCACAGTCAGACGACGGCATTATTTTAGTCTTGGTTTACTATTTTCACAAGAAAAACTACAGAATATTACCGTTCTATAATTTAACATGAAGTTAATATGAAACTAATTGGCAGATCATGAAACCACCCCATCATGCACAGTTAGCAGCTTGCAAATTGGCTCAATGACTGAAAGATCTCTGGTTCAATCCTGGAAGGAGACACAAAATAGCGTCTTCTAAAAGTAGCTTCTTCTACCATTACTTTTACCGTTTACTGCCAATGAAGTGCAGGGCAAAGCCACCCTTTAGCTTTAGCACAATGCCACAAATGGTTGTTTAAAAAAACAAAAAAAAACAGAAGGAAGCTTCCATCTTACAGGAAGATGAAGAACACATGTAGAGCATTGGTATGTGACTCTCATGTAAATCACAGTATGCCATCACACACATTAATGGTAGGTAGAGAATTCTATTATGCCTTAATTCTTTCTTTGATGAGATTTCGGGACGACTATGTTTGCTCACCTTCTCCTGTTTGCTCTCAGGCAGCTCTGTGGCTTTCTGCTTGCTGAGGAGCTGCCTCCTTCTTTCGTGCCTCATCGCCTTTTTCTGAAAGTCCTCATTGTGCTTCAGGAGATGTTTAGCAAGAGCAGGGAGATCTAGGAACTTCAGCTCACAGTGAGAACAGTGATATAAATCGGGATCCTCGTCCCAGAGACCAGGAGATACCACAAAGTCCCGCTTCAAGTCGTTGCAGTGGTGGTTGTTGTAGTGCATAGAGAGCAGTTCGCCAGTGCTAAAAGACAACTTGAAGCATTTCAGACACTTGAATGGCAGCCAGTCCACATCTCCATCCTGCTCAGGTTCGATTGGGACCTCTATCACTTCCTTATCGTCCTCTGCTGATGCACTCGCGGCAGTCTTTTCGGGTTCTTTGGCATAAATGACAGTGAAGTAGCGGCCGAGTTTGCTCGAATGCTGCTTCTTAGGGAAGACACCCGGGTGGCGTTTAATGTAGTGTGACACAATGCTCTTCCTGCTGAAGGCCTGGAAGGGGCAAAGAGAGCACCTCCGTCTCTCCACAGCTAATCGCAAATCTTCGCTCATTTCTGAATTGTCCCCTTCTGTCGGCGGGGGTGCCATCACTTTGTTCACCTTTTCATTCATAGTCTTCGAAGCAGCCAGACAGTGGGTGTAATAGGCATCGATATCATGCCGCTTCTGGTAGTGTGCTGCCAGGCCTTTGCGTATGGGGTTTGTGTATGAGCACAGAGCACATTTGAAGACGTTATTTTTACCCTCCGGCTGAGCACGGACGTTGTTGTGCTTGATACGGTAGTGGCGAGCGATGCCCTTCCTGGTCGAGCAGAAGTATTTGCAGAGCTGACACTTGAACACAGCGTGTTTTTCTGTCTTATTGATGGGTAACTGAGAGAGGGCAAGGTCCAACTCACTGACCTCCTGGACTTTTGCTGCACTTGATATATGACTAGCGCTGCACTCACCTGCTAACTCTGTTTCTTTACCAGAAGAAAAATGAGTCAGAGAAGGAGAGAACATGTCGGAAGCAGACTGATTGTGATATTTCTCATAATGGATTTTGAGTTTCTCCAGAGTCCCATGTGTGTACGGGCACATTTTGCATCTGTACGCGCCGTAGCCCTGCCTTTGAGTTTTGAACTTGTCGTCCCCTTCGTGCAACTCTGTGATTTGCTCTATGTCGTCTGCAAAGTCTTCCGCTGTGACTTTGACCAACGGGTGTCTTTTCTGATAGTGGGTGAGGACTCCATGGATCCGGGAGTTCACATACGGACAGTGGCGACATTTATACACAGAACTGGGGTTGAGGTCTGCCTCCTGTGCAAAATCTGCAGCTTTCACTTTCATGCCTGGGTGCTTCTTTCCATAGTGGGTGAGGAGGCCATGCAGACTGTTGTACTCTGACAGACATACAGTACACTGATAAGGATTGTTAGAGATGGAAAGGCGTGGGTGGTGAGGCTGGGGATTGCTTTCTTGAGGTGGGGTGGCAATAACCAACGGGCCGTCATCTTCAACAGTCTGGCAATTCAGAGGCGTCTGCTCTTTGGAAACCTGCTGTTGGGCTTTTTCAGTTGAGCCGTTTCCTTTGATTATATCCAAAAGCACGGATTCGTCCCCTTTGATAGCCCAGGGGTGGACTGCCTGATAGTGATTGGTGATGTCCCATATTGTGCAAGCCTCAAAGGCACAGTCCCTACACTTGTAATGTTTCGTCTCTGCATTGCCTCCCTGTTGGGTTGTCTCAGGCCCAGCCCACAGCTTGCTGGCCATGTATGTGTAATCAACATTATGCTCAGGGTGGCGTCTTTGGTAATGGAGCAACAGACCCTGGGGTTCAGCATGGGAGTAAATACACCACTCACAGTGGTAGCCAGCCTCCAAGATACCATCTTGATAAGCCCAGTGTAAAATTGTCATGGCTGTGGCTTTCACAGTAGGGTGCTCTTTCTTTAGGTGCTTCTTCAGAGCATAGACGTACGGAGATGTGTAGGAACAGTGCCTGCACTTCAGGGAACGCAGAGGTGTAGTGTTTTCAGGGTCTGGAGGAGCTGGGACAGCGGCAGACGAGGCGACGCTGGACTGAACCATCTGCGCTCGCTCACGTTGACTCCGGACGACTGCAGTGTGGCGGCGCACAAGGTCAGCGTTGGCCTTGGTCTCCCTGTGCTTTTTCTGATAGTGAATAAGCACGCCTTTTACAGTGCGGTTGCCGTAATCACAGTGCTGGCAAAAGAACAGCTCATCCTCGCCTTTCTCACCACTTCCGGGTTTGGGGCTCGAGTTATTAGATCCGTCGTGACCGTTATTTTGAAACTGCTTCATGAACTGCTTGGGTGCTGCAATCTGCAGCTCATCCATGAGCTTCATCAATCCAGGGGTAGGAGCGCCATGTTTGATGTATTTCGCTGTCACTTTCACCTCCGGGTGTCTTTTCTGATAATGGACCAAAACACCAACAACAGATCTGTTGCTGTACATGCAGTGCTTGCAGTAATACATTTCTTCATCTGATCCATAAACTGCTGCACTTGATTGTTTTGGAGTCGAAGACATGCTGGTGTTAAACGAAGAGTTGGCTACAGGCTGTGACTGATCCACTGAGATGACCTTCATGGTTTTCTGTATACGGAAATAAGACGCCTTTTGCTCTGGGTGTTTTTTCTGGTAGTGGACCAGAACAGAGTGCATATTGGGGCTTGCAAAGGAGCACACGTCACAATCGTAGACGACAACATTACTGCCTTCTTTGAGAGGTTCTGGGTCAGCGCTAGCTTCAGGGGATTTGGAAACCGCTTTCTGCACCGGGCTTGAGGTGGACCTGGGCATCGAAGTGGGAGAGTTAAAATTTTTCGGTCCCGAATTGAGTATTTCCCTCAGAGTCTGTGATTCACTGCTTTTGTGGGACTGCTCTACAATATAGCTGGAAAAGATCATGGCGTTGTTGATTTTCACGGTGGGGTGCATTCTTTGGTAATGGGGCATTAGGCTCCTCACGTTAGGGCTCGTGTACGAACAAAACCGGCACATGTATAAGAGATGGGGCTGGTTGAAGTTGAGCACATTGCTTGCTTCAGGGTGGTGGTCCATGTAGTGTTGGTGCAGATCGTTGTAATTTGTGTATTCGATGTAGCACTCTAAGCAGCGGAAGACTGCACTCTGGTCTTCAGGGTCCAGGATGTACTTAAAACTAAACTTGATGTAAGGGTGCATCCTCTGGTAATGGGTGCTGACGCTACGAGCCGACTTGTTGTGGTAATCACAGTGTTTGCAGTAGAAGCGTGTAATTCCAGGATCCTCTGAATATTCCATGTTCTCTTGGATAGCACTGTCACTGGCATCAGCGGAGATATTTTCACTATCGTCCGAGAGAGTCAGCGATATGGGGATGTTTCTAGGCTTGGACCTAGGGTTGCTTTTTCTTTTCCCTATTCTGCTGCCCTCATTAGAGCTGGCAGAGTCTCTTGCATAAAGCTGCTGTGTGTTGTAAGCAAAGACAGAGTTGTTTTCATTGTTTCTCCCCTCATCAGCGCTGGCATGATTTTCTCCCGCGTCTTCATCATCCATGTCATCCAGATTAATGACGGTGTCCTGCTGGCTTTGGCTTATCTTGCTCTGAAGGTTACTGGCAATTTCATCAATTCTGGTTCTCTTTTTAACTGAGGACAAATCCAAAGGCAAGTCATTAATGGACTTCCTGGCTCTTTTCCCTGTTACTAAGGGCTTTTTGGTGGCAAGCCCTAAAATGGGGGTCTGGGTTTTTTGTAGGAAGATTGGAGAAGCATCCACTTCAGAGTCTGGCTGGTCAGACAGCTGGGCTTCAAAGACAGTGGAGTCGAGGTCATCACAGTAGGAATGCTTATGCTGCTGGTGGACCCTCAGACCTTTCAGGGTGGTGGTGGAGAAGCTGCAGAGGGTGCAGCGGTGAGGGTTCTGCTGGTCATTTGGTGTGCTGGTTGTCTTTTTCCCATTGACTTTAGAACTCACGTTACCCTCATTAACTGGCTCTGCTGCGCTGTCATTCTGAGGTCCTGGGCTATCACCTGTCAGGTCCAAGGTTTCTAAATCTGAAAAATTGTGGCTCTGTTTGTGCGTGCCTAGTTTCAGAGGGCTGGTGCAAATAAATGGGCACTCATCGCATTTGTACACCGTGGCTTTTCCAGAGAGGTGAATATTTTCAATGTGGCGGGAGATGCTCCGCCTGTGCATGGTGAGGAAGGAGCAGAATGGGCACTGAAATCGGTTCATGTACTTTCTGAAGGGAATTCCTTTAGTTTCCAATAATTTATTATCTTCATCTGTTAATAGCTGCTTTGCATCTGCGGACAGGGTTCCAGTGTAGCTGGGATCGTCCATATCACCCAGCTCTTCGTCGTCGTCATCGTCCTCTAAGCTGCTCCTCGAGTCTTCCTCATTGAGTAGGTTGGTGTCCATAGCTATTGCACTGTTGGGGACATCGGATGAGGCAAACCTCTTGGATAGGATAGAAGAACCTGTGCTGTTGGGTGTAACTGCACTTATCTGTGCATATTGAAAGGATGAGATCTCTGAGGTGGACTTCTCCCCGGTGTTTTCTGGTGTTTTTGCTACAGACTCCTCCTTTCCGCTAACATTAGCACGAGAAGAGGAGGGAGAATCCGGTTTGGGAGAGCTTGCACTTGCCTGCTCTTCCACCTCCGCAATGCAGGAAACTATCTTGACCTTGTCACTGTGCTCCTTCACCACATGATTGGTCCAGCTGTCCTTCTGGTTGGTCTGATAGTCACACCACTCGCAGGCAAACGTACCCTTCATGAGCTCAGTAGCAGAGTCCGATTTCTCACCGCTTTCATTGCACTCCGGGGGATCTCCAGCACTATCCGAAGGAACTTTATTGTGATACATTAGTTGGTGTTTCATTATCCGTGCTTTCCGTGGGGACTTATACGTGCAATACTGACAGGAATACACTTTTGAATGGTCACTGTGCATTATGACAGTGTAGCTGGGCTGCTTTGCAGTCTTTGAGGGGACACTTGCATCCGAATCTGGCTCTATGACATTATGCACCTTTTTGGTGTGGTTTCTTAAGAAAGACTTTGATCTGAAGTAACGGACACAGAACTTGCACTGATAAAACTGCAGATGAGTTTCAGCTGTTGGCTTTTGTGATGTTTTGTTGGGACTGTCAGTAGAGTTGGGGCCTAAAAAGAAAGAAAAAGAAAGAAAAGAGAAAGATTATTAGACACATGCTGGAAAATAGTAAATTATTTTGTTGTAATTTCTTTCCCTTTCTGTCGTTTCTGCTGATAAAGTCCATCCACAACTCTTTACATTACCCAACTTTGTAAAATGTATGATCACCTTACTTGGTAGACTTCTTTATAACAGACACAGACATGATCCTAATCCTCAACAAAACAACAGCAACATCTAAATGAATGTGGTAGGCATACTCATTCCAGATTTAGGAGGCGTATAATCCTTGTCATCTTTATCATCAAAGTCCTCTTCTTCCTCCTCGTCTTCATCTTCATCTTTCAGGGAATCAGACTCATCTGCATCTGCAGGCTGCAGAAAAACAGTGTGCACTTCCTGTATGTGAGTCTTCAAGTCGTCATATGACTCGGCTCGGAAGTCACAGCCATCACATTGCAACACCTCCATTATTAAAACTGGGGAGAACTCCCTGGAAAATCAGGGAAACCTGCAAAACACAAAGAGAGAAAATCATGAGGACACAGAACCTTTTTTTAAGAAAAGCCAAAGTAATATAAAACAATCGAGCTGACACTTTCACACGTGAGGTCAGGGCCCGAATTTTGTCAGACTCAGAGAAAGTATATACAGAGAGAGTCCAGGCCTAGACTTCAGGGCTGTCATCACCCTGTTCAGTGCTTTAAACATGCTGTTCCATAAAAAATGAGCTCAGTGATGATCCGATATGATTATCAGTGATGATTACTGCTCCGTGAGCAAAGAATAATCAGGTGCAGGAAGGTACACACACCTTCACCAAATAACAACACTATGAAAGAAAAAAAAGAGAGAGAACAGATGCTTATGTGTATCAGCTCAAAAGATATGCTCCAAATGCAAACCCTAATACCGTAGCTTAAAGAACTCAGCCTAACAGAACCTCCTTAACATTTTCACCTGTTACACTGTGAGGGAAATGTATTGGATAAAGTGCCGCCCTTTGAATACACCTTTCAGGACTGCTTTGAAATGACACAATTAAAGGACCAAAATCGATCGAAATGCCACAGAATTATTATTTTTTTAAAAAGCCAAAAAACTGCAATAAAACAAGTACCGATAACAAAAAAGACCCCCCCCCCCCCCCAAAAAAAAAAAAAAAGAAAACAACCCAAAACCCCACAAGAAACAAAGAAATAAAAAAGAATTAATCTGTTCTCCTTTTGATTAAAAAACCCGCACGGATCAAGCGCCATAAATTCACATACAAATATTATCTATCGCTAGAATGACAGGAGATGACACAGAGCAAACAAAACATGACACAGAGGCAAATCAGCAGTCGCCGATGTTATTCTGAATACTAAGAAGGTTCCTTTTTTTTTTTTTTTTTTTGCATAGCATCATTCCAAGAACAATGGAGGGACTGAGGAGGGATTATGGGCTGATTTGTCCCATTTTTATTACCTTGGGATAAGCAACAGCTGGAGAGCAGCTCCACAGCTCAGTATTTAGAGCAGACTATTCCATCAGATTGTATCAACTGCTCTGAAATAAGATTGAATGACTCAACTAAGAAATGATGGCTTTATGTCTTTGGGCTTCTCTGTAGTTTGGACATAGCCAGTAAAATGAGAGCTGACGGCGTGGCCGTTATTTCAAATCTCTGTCATTGTGGCTCTCTGATCACCAGCAGTGATTTTTCCCCCCCTCAAGACTACAAAAAAACCCATGTAGCTGGCATTGGTTTTTGAAAAGATGGTTAAAAGGGCTAAGTTTACAGCCTTTACTCTAGAATTAAAACACATTCAATCTGATTTTTTCTCCTGAATGCGGCAAATTAAATGACAGCAAAGTTTTTCTCTAACATGTTACATTTTTTAGGATGAGCTTCATAGTGGGTTCATCTTTTCAGTAAATGTAACTCTAATATGTGAGCTATATGGTGTTATGGTCCACATAACCTTGGAAAATCTAAGATTCTTTTTCAATATACAAGTATGGTTCATTCCATAAATGCCTGTCCGAATACTGTGGGCAGATAAAACTGAGGTTTACTACCAGAATAAGTATGCTTGGTGTTTAAAAAGGCAGCAGTTGATTTAACGAAAAAAGGCTGTGTGTCAGCACACGTAGTAGGGGAAAACGGAAGAATTCGTCCATGAACTACTTCTGCTTTCATAAAACACAAGCTGAAGCTTTTGTCCTTTAACATGATTGCAAAATCTGTGGAGCAGATCTTAACATGAAACATCTCAGAACCTGAAATGAAAAAGAAAGGATTTCTAAAATCAAAAGACAGAAAATGTGTGACAAAACTGAGAAACTGAGATAAACGGTCTGTTTATCTCAGTGAGCAAATAAAAGCAAACTATGCCACAAATCGACGGTTAAGAGATTACATTACTTTGGTACTAAATCAGCACCTCTGTGGCCCAATTTCAACAGGAACTGCATAATTTGAATTTACCTAAGCTGACATCTTTGGCAAGTTTCCCAACCAAACTGCTTGTGACCAAGGACAGGGCACAAAAAAAACCACACAACCAACAAGTATGGATGAGTAAGGTTGTGGTGTGGGAGTCTTTAGGTTTGTTCAACACAACCGGCATGCAGCCGTTTCACAGAACAAGACACACCCTGCTGTGCAAACAGCAACTCCTCATGCTGTTTCTGTATTTCAGGATGATTACACCTTCAAACCAAAAAGAGTTTCATGAAAACTACCTGGAACATTTCAGGATGGATTAAAGCACCTCTGAAAGCACAGGTGGCCCTTCCTCACTGCCTGCTTGATGAAGTGCGATGAGTTCCCTTTGTTTTTCTACAGCACTGCATGTCCGCAGGAGGGATAAAAAAAAAAAATTAAAAAAAAGACTAAAACAACAATGAAAAAAAACGAAAAAAAAAAAAAACACACAGTTGTGCACACAAGTGGTATGTACACAAATGAACACCAAACACAAACACACTTTACGTACACTGCACGCCACTTCTGCCCGAATCTGTTAAAAGTGGAAGAGGTAAGAAGCCCCAGACTGTAACAACAGTACTCTTTTGCACAATTTATATATATTTCTTTCCTGTCTTTATTGTACAACTTTGCAGTTTAATAATGACGAATGACAGGTGACATTCCCCACACTACTCCCTGGCTCGATTCACAAATGGACATCAGGGTTACAATGGACTGTATGCCCGTGTCTGGCATCCCAGGAAGACGACTTTGGTATGCATTGAGTTAAATGTAACCCTTTTAGTCTTACCAATGGAAACACATTTTCAAGCTGAAAATCAAGCCTCTTTTCCAAGACCCACTTCTTTGCAATGACGATTCATTTGTTTTCTATTAGGCGACGGCCAAAATGTTTTGAATATATTCAAAGAAGATTAATGATTCACACTTCCAGTGTGACCCTTGTTGATCCCTTGTTGTTTTAATAAAAAAATAAATAAAAGAAAAAAGTCTACACTGCATTGTTCTTGGATGTCTGGAATATGACTAAATCCTATCTTACTGCTGTACTTTTTGTTATTGAAAGAAATAAAAATATATGACTGGCACAAAATAAATAGTATCCCATAAAACTAAAGCCTTGAATCTAAAAATTTTTAAAGCAAAAAAACAATATAAAAACAAATAGACTAATAAAATATTAATCTGCTTCGGCCTGTTCATTTGAATGCTGCAGTGCATTAAATGACTACAACACGACTAAATTAGACCAAGAACACCACCGTTGAAATTTGTGGGCGTGATGACTAAACACCGAAATCAGGTCATGTCAACTAGCGATGTACTTTGGAAAAAAACCAAGACAAGTGCTGTTAACCAAGTATTTAGAACCACGTGAATTTAAAAAATAAAGCAGAGTCGAATCATGCCTTCACCAGATGGAAAAACCATTCATGGACGCTTCATCTGAAAGTAGATATCGGCAGCCAGAGATGAGACATCCGAAGCAACATTAGTAGCCTACAAATGATCACTAAACGCTCCACGATGTGAAACCATAGAACATCAAAAAACAGACCTGTCTTTCAGGTCTTAAATGTTACGGCAAAGCAGAAGCGCCTTAAACCTGCTTTACTAACAGCCACTAGGGGGCGATACACATGGTTACAAAAAGACATCCAGTTCTATGTCTGACTGTAAACCTGCTCTTACAGACTTTATAGACTCAGTCTCTCATTTCAAGTCATACAGATTTTTTTTTCTTACAAAAAGTTCATATTATATTAAGATTAATCAAGGCCTTCATTGCACAGGCATTATTGCATGCAACTACCTGACAAGTACCAGTTACGAGAAAAAGTAGCACTCACGAAGGCCAACAGACTGGTCAGTGACCCTCTGGTAACCTGGATGCTAGGGACCAATGGGCACAATTAGTGGTCAGTGGTTGCTGGCAGTGTTAATATGAAGTTGGTTCACAAAGAGGTATACGAAACCACACCACAAACCTCTACACAATTGCTTTGGTAGCAGGTTGCACCAGTTGCCTGTGTGGAAGATGCAGTTTTTCTCGCCAGCCAGTTGCAAAGGTCGCGCCAAGTGGAAACGTGAAGAGTACAAAGCAAATCAGAAATGGAAGCTGTACACTATCAAAGTAAAAGTTGCGCCTTTTGAAATGTTTTAGCAGTAAGGTACAGCTTTTACCTTGAAGGTGAATTTTCTGTGAAACTTATAAGCAAGTGTTTGCAGACAAGTCTGCATCTTCCATACAAACTACCTGCAATCACAGCACTGGTTACCATCTCTATGGTTTATAGGACGTTGGCCAACAAGGAAGCAGTTTTACTTATTCAGGCCTGCCCGCTACATCCATCTTGTATACAGTGTGTGTATGGAACTGAGAGGGAAATAAAAAGCAATACACAATCACCCTATATTAACCTGTGTTAAGTGGAGAATTACACTTATTTTAGGAAATTCCCAAAAACCATTTGTTGCTATTGGTTTTTTCACCCCCCATTCATAAGTTCAATTCTGAATCAACAACAACTGGAAAAAAAACAAAAAAACAAAACTATTTTAAAGTATTTTAAGTGAAGAAAAAAAAAAAAAACTTCCAGTGTAACTAAACTAGTAGAAGAAAAAAATTAATTATACTTATTCTACTTATATTTATTATGTCAGGTTTAAGTTGGATAGCTATCTGTGAAATGTAGTTTCAGTAACACTATCGTTTTCAGTCCCCCCACTCTCACTCCCACTGCAATTCAAATGAGATCCAGCCAGAGACAGTTGGGAATCCTACCGTGCTTCCCACACCCAACTGACCAGCCAGTGGAGCGCTCCACGAGAGCCAGCCAAACTGCCAGTATGTCCCTGAGCAACCAGGGGAGCCATTGTTGTTCAGGTCAGGTTACAACTTCACCACGTGGCCCCACCCTGCTCTCTTGGCAGTTCACTGCTGTTTTGAACAAAGTTGTCTCCTAATGAAGGGTTCCTTGACATGGATATCAAGAGAATCCCGTTGGAGAAGGAGGGGAGAGAGATGGCCAGGGAGGAGAGTGGGAGAGAAATAAAAACAACCCTTGTACACAACCAGCATTTCCCTCAGAGTTCACTTTGTCTTTTCAGGCAGTCAGTCCCTGCACCACACCAAGTTAATGGGTGAGATTGTGTAACTGCTTTCATCTAGTCAGCTGGGGCTCTAACAGACAGCGACTGAGCTGCTCAGATCCTCCTCTGAGCCGAGCTTCAAGGGCAGCCATTTTAGGAGCTGACTATGTGCGCTTAGGTGTTCAGCCAGCACACAACATGGACCCACAGATCTGATCCTCTTCCTCAAAGGCAGGCAGCCTGTCGCTGGAGAGCTGCTGACAGAAATCTATCTGCCAGATGTACAGTACTGTACCCGAGCTCTCTGCCCACACAGCTCAGCAGAAAACATCTCACGCTCTTGCCAGCCTGACTTTGCGCAGTCTTTTCATTTCTCGGCGACATTATCTCTCACATCAAGAGATTCTCGGAGAAATGCTGGATGTGCCTCTCTAAAAGGAAGAAAGCGGAGGAGGTCAGAGCAAGCGGCATCCACCGGCACTTTGCGGAGCAAAATACGGCAAAAGCATTTTGCGGAAGCCGCCAGCAACGTTCCACAAGGGGGTCTAAAAATGTGAGGCATGTCTGAACTTCTTTATCTCAGAGCGCTCTGCAACCCTGAGCCCTGAGGAGACAGGGGCACACAGAAGCAAAAAGGGAAGAGCAGATCTGAGAGGGAAAGGATGAGAAGGGAAGGGAAGGGTGGGAGGCGGTGAAAGTGCATGACGGAGCCACCTGGAAGACCTTCGGTGCAAGCAAAAGAGGACAAAGCCATCAGACTGGGCTCCCCAGATTCCAAAGTCTACTGACATTTGTTAATCACCAACCGGTCTCACTGCATTGGCAAGCTCTGCCAGCAGTCACACCCTCTACTCAAACTGGCTGACAGCAGCTGCTCTGTCTGAAAGAGGGCCTTTGAATAAGCCAGCATTAAGCTGATTAGGAGTACAGAGGTTTGTCCTTAACTGTTGGTTAGCGCAACCATCTCATGCTGTCTGGGAGAGAGAAGTCCACAGATGTGTTAAATTGTTATATGGCATGCATCCTGGCGACAGAGAAGTCATCTGGCAAGCAAGGCAGGATGTGCATCTCGTCAACCTGCACATCCTCAATAATTAATGACCCAGTGAATGAAAACGACAGCCTGATTTTTTTAAAGGGGAAAAAAAAAATGATAGTGGCAATAACAGCAGGCAGCCAGAATCATGGAAATGTATTTATTCGTGTTTCCTGCAGAGTTTAGATGACCACAACAGAGAAGAAATCAATATGTTTAGTTTAATTTTAGAAAATTTTAAAGGCAGAGAGACAGAAATGTGTAGGAAACCACACAATACTCCAAATCCTGATCTCTTTAGCCCGCAGTGCTTCACCAGGGTTTACCCAGAAGAAAAAGGAAAAGCCGGAGAAAGATCTCATTGTGTCTCGCAGAGGAGAAAACGTTGCGTCACGATACCAGTGAGAATTTGGCCTCTTGCACAAACAAGAGAAAGAGAGATCTGGAGATCAAGATGTCTACTCCCATCCTCTGATGTCAGCGGACCCGGAGAACTCAAGACACCGGATCAGAGTGTGTGCTTTAAGAGTTTCTCAAACACAAATAGCACGCAACATCTAACACAGCTATGAGTAACTCATAAAATAAACAAGTTACTCCCTGCCACAGGTTTGAGCGAAAACAAAGCAAGACGCTGAAATATAAACAAAATAAACATGGATTCGACTGTCGAGCTTCTCTATACAGATGTTTGTTTGCTACATGGGGCAAAGATTACAGAGATTATCGAGGCATATTATGTCATGTAAATCTCATTTACCATTAAAATATAGTTTTTTCCTGGTATTTATTATGAGAAACAGTAAATGTAAAGTTTGATTTTCCCATTCGCACTCCAGTTGTGGAGGTAATGGACCGTGATGCTGCTTACAAACCACCAGAAAAATCAAGAAGAAGAGCAAAATGTTAGCAAAGGTAATATTCACCAGAGCACACTCAGCAAATGAGTGAAAAACAATGAATTTATCAGACTCAAGCAAGTTAATAGTAGTTAAGTAATGGCCAAACACAGCAGCAGCAGGAGGAGACCATTCACAGCCACGTCTTAGTTTTCAGGATTACAATAGTTGCTTTGAATGTTTGGAACTAGCTTAAGAACCTGACATAAATCCTCTTCACAGCAGTGATACTTCAGTTCGTCTCATTATTGCTACCTTAGTGACTCTGTCACAACACCCAGTCAGTTTTAACAGCCTTTAGTAACTTTTTCTAAAAATGCACCTAGCGTCATATGTAATGTTTCCATCGTGTAATGGTTAGCACATTTGCCTCCTTGCCAGGAACCACAGCCAGCCTAAGGGTTCACAAGGTACACCTAGCCACAAATCTAGTCCAGATAAATGGGACGGTAGAGGAAAAGGAAATAAAATTCAATAAAATCTGTGCCTTTCCATCCCTGCTTCATGAGCAGTCTTTCTACCCTGCCAGAAGTCACCTCTGAGAAGTAGACCTTTTTCTTACTCATTCAGCGAGCTGCAGCACCCAACACCGGTACAACAACATCACCAGCGGAGCTTTGAATATTCACAGTTAGCTACCACTTTAGCAAGCAGTAGTGTATAGAAAATAATGGAAGAGACAGTGTACAAAATGTACCTGCAGTTGCCAGATTATATGCATTGAGCAGAAAACCATGCTGAGCTGTCGCTGCTTAACAGCAACTTGCCAAGACTGTAAACTGTCTAAGTTTACACCTAAAACATCAAAAACCTGGCATCAACTTGGACATATCGGGCGTACAGCAGACTGCAGTGACTCTCACTAGTAGAAGATTAGTTCACCTAAGTGAAATCTTTGCTTTATTTTATGTTTTTTTTTTTCACAAGGAGTCAAATTTTGCAGCTCTTTGCTATGATTGTTTTATCATAAAGCCACAGAGCCACAAGAGACAAGACATCTGCTGCACACCACTACAAAACAAGCAGGTTCATAACCAGCAGCGTCTGCATGCTGGCACACTGGCTCTGTGAAAATAACTCATATTTATATCCAATGATAGGTTTTCACAAGGATGACAAAAAGACTGCCTTTACAAAAAAAAAAAAAAATCAGTAATCTCTTCTTCAACATTTTCCTCTCAGTAGTCTATATGCACCTGTCTTTTGAACATTATTCATGAAATATGGCAGGTTGCGGCAGAGTGCTGCTGCAATAGAAAGATTTAATTAAGAGTATTAAACAATACGATATTCAGCCAAAAAGAATGAATCTGACAATGACAACTTAAATTCCAACGTTTATCTCACAAGTTTGCCAACAATCTTGATATATGCTTGCTTTTTTCTTTAAAGAGTTGGTCATACCAGATTTTGACTTTTAAGTTTGTTAGAATTACACAACTTGGTTTTTTTTCTGAAATATTTCACTTTCATTTATATGTGCACATTTCAATAAGTCGTTGGCAGAAGATAAAGAAATGAGGGGAGGCTCGAGGGTTCTGCACAGTACTATATAAATCACTGTAACTAGAACCTGAGTTGAATTGAAACAAAGTGAAGCTGCGAGCACATCATGCACACCGACATACAGCTGAAACAAACCTTTTTATTAGTGTATCTGATTACTGATTGTTTGAACTGTAAAATCAAAGGAGAGCATGACCATCAAAATGAATTTTAACCCACTTTTCCCTGCATATCATGTCAAGTTCTGTGATATGTTTATGCCTTCTTGCACACACAGCATGTTTAAGATGTCTACCCAGAGACTTTGAATGTTCTTCAAGTCAGGGGACTATGAAGGCCACTCCAAAGCTTCAGTCTGAGTTTCTTTAAGTAGGTCACGCTAGATTTTAAAGGTATGATTTGGAAACTTGTCTCGATGTGGGAACCTGTCTCTTTTCAGTTTCACATTTATTTATTTATTTTTGAATGATTGCATGACTGACGCATCCAGACTGTTCTATATTTAAGTGCATTCCAATCGTCCTCATATCTGTGCAGTGTTGTCTGTTGCAATGGGTTACGGACAATGCTAAAGCAGAATATCTCTTCTCCCAAGCTAAACAATTGGCAAGCTATACGCAATTTAATCTTCATGCGTCCACCCTTTTCCAAAATAACGTGCTTTTGCAGATGTTTTGCATGCTTCCTATGTCGATTTTTGTGAGGTTTCCTGATGACTCTTCTGTGTAGACCCTGTTTTTGCAAGCAGCTCTATACAGAGGAATGGTGCCCCGATCTCATGTGGGAAGGTTTAGCTGACACATTCAATACAGATTTTGCTTTTTGCAGTTTTCTAAGTACCGACTTCCTCTGTTAAGAGAAACTACTCACCGGGCTTTATTTTCAGATCCTCAATTATTAATTCAAATGACGATTCTTGAGCCATCTTACAAGTCTTGACAAGTCAATGACTGTCTAGTTAATCCCTAAAGCCTTTGGTAGTTGTGTTTGGTTTTTTTCCACAGAAGAAAGTTTAAAAATGTAGTCAAATTTAGTCAAACACAACTGCAGCACTGTGAGGCCAAATGAACAAATGGATCAGACACTTGGGAGAATTATGACTGGCATACAATATGTAAGCAAATTTTAACTGCAGCTGTAACTTTTCATCTTGGTTTTAATTCAGGCAATATTTTTTTTAAATGATACCACCATTGTGTCCTCAGGCTTTCAAGCTTGTCTGATGAATTTAACTAACTTAACAATAATGCCCTAAACTATCTAACTTAACAATAATGGGCTACAAATAACAGGATTTGATATTTAACAGAATTCTAAGTAGTGGATGAATATGGGTCAGTTCATCATTTATTATGGAATTATGCCTTAAGCATTTTTTTTCACTTGCTCCTCTGCATGCTTTCCCACTCATCTTTAATGGAACATGTTTTAAGTTTAGTAAACATTGAACTACAACATTTGTTTCTGAATGGGGCACTTCTACTTACATGTCTAAATCGACACAGATAAAATATAAAAATCAAGCATGTATGTATACAGACTGCTTCTGCAAACATTAGTGAAAGAATGGAGTGAATTCCACCATGGTACTGTGATAGGATGCCACCTGTGTAACAAGCCCAGTCGTGAAAGTGAAAGCGACTGGGAAATGACAGCAAGTCAGACATGAAATGATAGGCCATGTAAAAGCACAGAGAGGGATCAGGGGATGTTGAGTGTGCAGAGGTTGCCGACTTCCTGCAGAGTCGGTTGCCACAGACCTCCAAACTTAATGTGGCCTTGAGATCATCTCGATGTGTAGAAAGTTTCATCAAATGAATTTCCATGGCTGAGCAGCTGCATCCCAGCCTTACATCACCAAGTGCAATGCAAAGCGTTGGATGCAGTGGTGTAAAGCACCCCGCCACTGGACTCTAGAGCAGTGGAGATGTGCTCTCTGGAGTGATGAATCACTCTTCTCCATCTGGCAACCAAATGGAAGAGTCTGGGTTTGGCAGTTGCCATGAAAACGCGACTTGTCTGACTGCACTTTGCCAAGTGTAGAGCTTGGTGGAGGGGAGCAGGGGGGTTAACGGTGTGGGGTTGTTTTTCAGAAGTTGGGCTCGTCCCTTTAGTTCCAGTGAAAGAAAGTCTTCATGCTTCAGCACACCAAGACATTTTAGACAATGTCATGCCTCCAACATTGTAGGAACAGTTTGGGAAGAGCCCCCTTCATGTTCCAACATGACTGCGCACCAGTGCACAAAGCAGCGTCCATAAAATCATGGATGAGTTTAGTGTAGAAGAACTTGACTGGCCTGAGTCCTGATCTCAACCCATGGAACACCTCTGGGATGAAGTTTATACAGGAATGACGGCATTGTGAATGAATGTATGGTTCATGATTTTACTTGGAAAAAGAAAAAGGATTTTGTCTCCATTTTCATCTCAGTACATACACATTAAAAAATTTTAGAAGACCTCTTTCCTGCCTAACAGTTCCTTAACATTGCAAGTCACTCTTTATAGGTGATGGCTCAAATTATCTTCTTGAAATCAACTGATGCAAGTGTGGGCCAAGTCAAGCAGCAGCAGGAAATATTTATTTTGGCACCAAACTGTTAAACCTTTTCTTTACCTGATACTGTGAGACTTTGAAACCAAAAAACTAACAATGTAAGGCCTCAGATTCATTTTTTGTGTGTGGTCATATTACACCTGTTCACGCACTGTAATCATTAGACGGAGTATTAGATCCCGTTGGTCTTTTATTGTTAAATTATTTACCAGCTGTTTTGACACAAACAGGAAAACCAGCTCGGCTGATGCAAAGGAGTAGTGACTTAATGAAGCTTGGCAGTTTGATGATGATGAACCATATTTAAATGGACAAACTTGATTTGGTGCCTAATGTGGTGGAGAACAGTTAAATTAAAAAAAAAAAAAAATCATCTGAAGCTCCTATTTAAATTAGACTGAAACTTCCTGAAAGCAAATATTTGATGCTTAATAAATAATTCAAGCAAAAATGCCAGTGTGTATATACTGTGACGATTTGCTGACTTGCTCTATCATATTTGAGATTATATTGCCTGAAAACAATGCAACCAATCTCAAAATGTCACAATTTGCTTTTAAGAAACTGGAAAAGGTCCTTCTCACTTTTTTCTAACAACCTTGTAGACTAGAGATCGCCTAAAAGTGAAACAAATAATGGTTGTTATCTTTCAGCAATGTGCACACCAAAGTAGGGGATATATTAATATATTAAGAGCTCATGTTACCTGGCGTATGTATGTTGAAAAGAGCAAAACTGAAATGGACAGCTTTAATGAACCGAACATCCGAGAACATTTTTTTTTTTTTTTTTAAATCTCTACAGACTTGTCAGGAGCACCTTTAAACAAACAGGCTTGTTGCTTACCAATCGGACATGGTACATACAGATGGACAATGGGCTAAATCATGAATCAGTACCATGGTGTTGGAAGACTTGTTACAGCAAGTCTGATTTGCTTCAGCTGCTCCTTACAACTTAAAGGATTTAAAGGATCTCCTGCTAATTTCTCACTGTCAGATACCTTCAATGCCTTATAGAGTCCATGTGGGTTTGATTAGATTGTGGCAGCACTTAATAGACCAACATCATACTAGGCAGAGGTGATTAGAAGCTACTAAACTATAGACAACATTGACTAGTTCCCCTTTATTAAAAAATTGACAGCATTTAAGCTTTTTAAATTATGACAGTTCCACTTAAACTTGCATGCGTTTGAATGTAAAGGCAAAATAACAAAGAGCAAACGACAACCCAGTTTTTGGAAAAACACAAAGCTCCCACTAGCACTGAGACTGCTCAGTTGCATATAGAGCCGCCACAGACACTGACTAGATGGTCAGGACAACTGACTCACTCCTTCCACATCTGTGGGAAATCTTAACATACTATTTTTGTATTTTTGTTAGGGCTTTAGCAAATCCCATTAAAACGTATCCGTTAAAAAGGCCTGTTCTGTGATGACTACCTTTTCCGTCTTAACACAGCTCCCTACTCAACTATTAACAACCATTGCTGCTTTTACCATGTGTGCGCTCATGGCGTCAGAGCGAAAAAAATGGTCCTTGAACTATTGTAGCAAGAACCAACACAAGAGCTACACATCATTTTTGAATCCCCCACTGATATGTATAAATTGCTCTTGCTTTTAGCAGCAGCATGTAGCAGTTTTCAATGAAAAACAAAAACAACGCTGTGTAACATTTATCAGTGAAGAGACCAAAAACAGAGCTAAAAGAGAGCAATCATTGGATTTCAGAATTTTCAGATGGCTCAAAATAAATGGATTTGTTGTATAATGGGTGGATTTAGAAAAAAAGTTACTCTTTAAGATAAGACACTTTATTGTGAGGCCCAATCAATATGGAGCTGATATATCGTACGATATTAGCTTTTAGACGATATTTCAATTTTGGCTTTTATAACGGGCGATAAATGAAAATTTTGAAAGTACATAAAAGACGAAAGAAACACCCTTCAACCATGCTATAAGTGTTGATATTAACACCACAAACGACAACCAGCGGCCCGTATACTGGATTTTCTTAATAATCAAATATCGTTATCGGTTTTAAAAATCCTGCATTTTGGGGGCTTTAGTTTATTTTTTCCAAATTTTTGAAATTAATGCATTGCAGTAGCGAAAACTGATTTGCTAAACGTTCATCGTATCAACTCAAAAGGTGATATGTCACTGATATGTTTACAGCGTATCATAATAGCAGGTAAAAATGTCATTTTAAAGAAAGGTTAACAGTGTTAACAGTGTGATAAAGCCGCACATTTATCAGTTAATTTGATTTGTTAGGGTCAGCAAACACAGGATGCTACAGGCCCTGAGACAGCAGCCAAAGGGCAGCCAGGAAGCATAATTAACATTTGTACTGTCAGCTTACATGCACCCATATGCGTCTAAATTTACTGCACTGCGCACACACACACACAACAATCAGAAAGATTACACAGCATCACATCCTAAAATACAATGTGCAGAGTTCCAGCAGCAACTTGTCTCAGACTTTTCGTGGTGTAGCTTCACCTGAAGGTCTCAGCAAACAATAAAACCATGGGGTGTGAATATGCCACAGCGCGTTAATCCCCTGAAAAGGATCAAGAATTACTTTGCATGAGCGTTGAAAGTTGCCTTGGTTCATTTTGGAAGGGTGCCCTCAAATACAACCTAGAAATATAAGTCGCGTTTGAAGAATGAAAAAAATTTGCATCGCAGCTTAGAGTTTTGTTGCCGCACAGTTGAAGTTTTATCTGTTGGCAGTGTAGCAGATAACAACACTGGCTCAAAACAGAAAGGCTTGTCCAACCTGACTGACCTTCTCAGTCCAATCACAGAAGATTTAACATACTGAAAGACAGAAAAACACTGTATAGTAGTTTCTTTTTGCATAGTAAAACTCGGGGGCTGTAGGGGCTGTGCATCGCTAATGTGTGATTGATTACTGATTGCTTGCACCTAAAGTTACGATGTGCTTGTTGGTTCAACACTTAATCTAATGTGTTTCAACAACCACATGATTGTTTCTATTAAATCTGTTGCCATCATTGATGATGCACATTGGAGGACTCTTGGCAACTTATCATGCAGAGTGATTGCATTTGTTTTTAGTCAAATGTCTCACCTACTGGTTTGGTATTTAATGCAATTTCTATTTCTCACTTCAGTAATCAAGTTCAAACCTGGCATGACTGTTAACATGAAACAGGCCTTATTTTAGCACGGGACACTGTCATTGTATTTAGCTAAAAGTAACTGTGTGAAAGTGCAACCTCAGAGCTAACTCTTTCCCACCAATGTAGTCAGTGTTCAAACAATGTGATTTCCACCGAAAAAACAAACAAAC
Source organism: Neolamprologus brichardi (assembly GCF_056152115.1). NCBI lineage: Eukaryota > Metazoa > Chordata > Actinopteri > Cichliformes > Cichlidae > Neolamprologus > Neolamprologus brichardi. Next base: position 48,891,413 of record NC_142110.1, on the reverse strand, counting down.
TGGTGCTCAAAATCTGTCACCAGTGTGGCACCACAAAAAAGTGTTTGGTCCAAAGGTGGAATAATTCATCATTAACTATGGAAGGGTTTTTTCCTACATTCAGCACCAGTTTAAATGACTGGATAGACCCAATAAGTGGGTGTGTTCAAATGTTTGACAGGTACCAACAAGCATGTAACTGGTTTTAGAAACTGATGAAGCGAAAGCTGGTTCTGAAAGACACCAAACGCGCCGCACTTGCACAGCTGCACCAATCCAATGTTGGAAGAGATGTAACAGATGAAGTAATCTCTTTTGTAATATATTTGTTACTAGTTTGCAGATATGGGCACAAAAAAGGCACTAATGAGTAACACAAAAGTGCTTCCAAATAATATTAGCACCAAATCATTACGGTGGATGACCACTGTTTGCTTTTGAAACAGTACCGGTGCTTAAGCATACTTTCTTTCTGGCTTGTAGAACGCCCTGAGCAACTTCAGGAACTTCTGCAGTCTTCCTGTGAATTTAGACTGCTTCAGCCTCTTTGAGTAAGCCTGGGATTACTCAATGTTGTTGAGGTCTGGACTCTGGAGTGAGGTGGGGGTGGGGTGGAATGAGGTAAGTGTGCACTACGGTCTGTTGCAGAACTCCTTGTTCTTCTTGTTGCAGAAGATAGCTCGTTTATGCTCTGGCTGTATATTTGGGGAGCTGCAGGATATATTTGGGAGTTGCTCAGATGTCCCGACTGATTACACAGTCTGGAGTTCTTGAATAGAAATACCAAATCAGAAAGTAGCAACCCCATATATTATACTCAAATTGGTGCTCCTGCTACTTTGGCAGTGTTGATAATTAAAACAATGACACTGATAGATTCAGGTTGATAAATTAAACCTGACAGATATTTATCTTGCTACTATATTACTGATGAGCATATCTGTCTCGTTACAACAGCTTGTGCGATAAGAGCAGTTAGTTGGACACTGACCTCATTCTTCTGTGCCTGTGATCAGAGCACAGAGCTTCCTTAAATGACGTGATCACATGATCCTACTCATTTGAGGAAGTCTGAATGTGCCGAGATGAAACATCGATCCCACCTGGCCGATCAATGAACCAGGCCTTTTCAGAGAAGATGTGAAGAATCAATAATGTTCAGTATGAACATTTTGTCATAACATTCATCAGACATCTGCTGGAATTGAATGAAAGGGATGGGGAAGGGCATGAAAGGCAACAGAAAAAGGGCTGAAAATACATCAGCAATGCCACCACGCAATGCTCTGCCTGTCGAGCATTAGCATATATTTGAACTTAAATATTCTCTGTCACATTTCTGTTCAGTTTTGGTTTTGGTTCTAAGAGGACAGTGTTTTTTAAATAACAGTGCAGTTTGACCAGCATTATTACTCCGTTTAGGAAAAACCAAAAAAAGGAAAAAAAAAACACCATAATAGTCATAGCATTTCTATCATGTTTCAAATGAATCAGCCAACTCTGGAGAGTCTAAAAGTCACAAACATCTTCCAGAACACCAGAAATCCTCCACATTGTCATGAGATATAATCAGCTATCTGACTAATAACTAAAGGAGAAGTCACAAAGTCAATGTGTTTGCAGACCACACCCATCTTTAAACACGGCTATAATACTGACCTCAGCTACCCACCTGTACATGGTGCCATCATGCTGACAAAATCTGTTGTCAGGCACACAGACCTATAAACACATGCCAAAGTACCCAAGAGTGGCTTTTCTACTAGTTCTGGCTCTTTTGGGCTACGGAGCCCTAAACACCAAAGCCTGAAAACAACACCATAATCACCATTGTGGCTGATAAAAACGCTGGGCGTAAAATCTGAGAAGAGATCTGTTTCAGGAGGCATATGGCATTCAAAAAAAAATAGGTCAACCATAACCAGCTAAACAGCATCTCTCTGACCAAAGACATTCTTCAGCCTTACTTGGTTTGATTTGACCAGCAGCTGATAATGACTAATATCACGTAATGTCCGCCAACATAAGACTGAGATTCTCCTGCCTTCCTAAAGTCAGTTTTTTCCAAAGACCCTGGGAATATTTTCAGAGTCATGATAAATATTTCTATTTACATTTTCTCTCAAAACCTTCTGAATTTATTCTCTCTTCCATCTACACAACAGCTGTATAAAGATTTTGACCTGCACTCTGAAACGTACCACTCCTCCATATTTGGCAAGTAAGATCAAAACATTCAACCTTGATTTCATCGGACCACAAGTTCCATTTCCTGTCATGGGAATTAACCACATGCTTGCAACATTAAAATGTGCCTTTTGGAGAAGAGAAATCTTCATGCCGCTGCCCCGCAGAGAGTCCAGAAGTGTGCAGAACACATGAATCTCTTGCTAACTGCATGTTGTGGACAGACTCTGCTAGTACTTCAGATATTTTTAGCTTGCTGCTGGCCTCTTGGTAGTTTTTCCTTTTGAGCTTCCTCTTTATAAGTGTCCATCATAGGAAGATGACCTGATCTACATGTGGTCCTCATGGTTCTATAATTCCTTCCATGACATCCATCTATGCTGTGTTTCAGAGAAGACCATCTAATTTTTTACCTTTTTTCCCCCCATCTGAAACATTATTTTATAGCATGCAGGCTCTTTATGCTTATTAACTGCACTATTTTGACATTGGAAAATCAGCTTTTACTTTTTTCTAATCAGAATGAACACAAGCAACACTGGACCGTACATCAGCACAAGTCTCAAAAACAGCAGACGAAGCAAAAGTAGCCCATTTTTGCATAGACAAACAGCAGTCATTTGTGTCTAAACTTTAACTGCAATTGAGCAGAATGAATGAAAAGCAGTGAAGATTTTTGTGAACATCCAGCTCAGTAATCCTGGTTTGTCTCAGAGAGACTGCTAAATGCAGGTGCAGAGCCTTTCAGACGCTGCAATCCAGCAAGCTTTGCTGATCTGCCGCAGCCTGACCTTCACGAGTGTCACATTCAAAGGGCGTAAAAGAGAAACAACTCATCGCAGCAGGATCAGGCAACCCTTAAGGATTCTGGGTAACTGAGAAGATCATGTAGGCTAACTGCCATACCGTTAAGATGACTAAAGGGAAACCAAATGAAACACAAAGATATGTTTTTCTAGTGTCAGTTGATAAAGGTTTAGAAAATCGTTATTGCTCTTCAAACTGATTGCTATTGCAATACACTGCACGCAGTTACAATAGTATCACAATACAGCATGATATCTGTGTAACTAAAGAAGAGCAAACAATGTTAAAAAACTGCAAAAGCCCGAATTGTGATGTTATTCAGTGGCTTCTTCACATTTTCCCTCTGTGAGTTTTACTTCTAAACCGCAAGTTAGTTAACTTTTTTGCAAGCGGCACCGTATCAGTTATAATGCACCAACTCTGAACAAGAAAACTGGAGGAACAAGTTTTTTTATACAATTATTAATACTGGCCTGCACATTTATATTGAAATCGTGCTGAAAGAGGAAACTCAAGAATACAACATCTGGTCCCAACTCGCCACACGGTCAAGGCATTAAACAAAAGGAAGACACGTGACCTTTGTAATAAAAGTCAGCAACGCCCCCCCAGTCCAGAGATTTTGATCTCTGGACCTCAAAGTATTTGAGTGACTGAAGCCTTCAAGCAAATCCTCACATCAAAAAGAGGAAAGTTGGAATTCTTTTAACACGGCACCTGGTTGGAATGCTATGATGAGCCCAGAAAAATGTGACAACTTTCTCTTTCAAAAAAACTAGAAGGAAAAAAAACAACAACACATGCACATCTATAGCAAAAAACTTGACCAAGAACAAGTAAACATAAACTGAACCACGAAAACAGTTTCAAATGCAGACCTCAATAATAAGAATTTAAAAAAATATCAAGCGTACTTTTTCTTCTTCCTGTTTTTTACTTTCTAGTTTATGTCACAGTCATGTATAATACAAGGTCAGACAGCGCCTGGATCAGCCTGTCTCTCTGACACGTTACCTGACATCACCCATCACCAGTCACTTGGCCTTTTCTATTTAACATCAGTGTACTTGCTGACCTCTATATAGACTTACTTTGCAAAGCAAGACATTCCCTTTGTCAATTAAAAGACATCCAACTTGCCAAATCCATGTCTCTCTAAAGCTGCATTGGAACAAAAAAAAAAAAAAAAAAAAAGGAAGAGAAGAAGAAGAAGAAGAAGAAGCTGGCCATCATGGTACAAGTAACCTTGCACCAAGGGTAGCCTTTGTGCTTAGCGAAGGGCTCAGATTGTTCCTTCTGAACAGGAGGACGACTGCAGAGCACTCAGTAGTAACATTTGGTCCTTTATTTTTGCACAGATGATAATGACCGAGCAGATTAGGAAGGGACAAGCATTAATGGTTATCTGCTGTGTGGCTGCCGTCTTCAGGTTGTCATGGTGAAAACTAACCAATAAGAAAAAAAAATACAAGTCCACTTAATATGCAGCGCTGACACTCTTTTAAATCTCGTGAATTTGCGTTTTAATCACGAGCCTGAGAGATATTTATGTGACCTTCAAGGCTGAAAGCAGCAAAACAAGGGTCTGGTAAATCCCCCAGCTTGAGCCTGCTGGCTGTGAAGGTTAGATACCGAGATACCGAACACTCTTACACAGCCACTTTCTTCATTCCTACAAACGAAGCCAAAACATAAATCCCAACTGATTCCTTCCTAACCTGTTACAGGTCTGTTTAAAGCTAAAAAGCACCAAAATATATATTTTTAAATAGCTATTAATAGAAATCAGAACCCGGGAGATCAAGTAGGACAGCAGATTAGAAGATAAGAAACAGAAGCAAGCAGACACAAACATGGCTCGAGTCCTCTGCCTTCTTTTAGTATAGTCACCTCACTTGGCTGCTCTCTCGTCTCTCTCTCTCGAGGCTGACAGAATTATCTTCTGCATCAGAGCTGAGGCTGGGCCAACGCTCAGCACAGAGGACTCCATTTCACACAGCCAGCCCCACAGTGGCCAAGGAGACACGCAGCCAATCACGCTGGAGAAACAGTGGTATGGCCATCCACCATTTTGTGCTCCTCAAGGTCTTTGACTGTCCTGCTCAGCTGAGTGGAGCTGCCTCTGCTTGCTCTGCTATCTTGTTACACAGATGGAAGTGTTTAACTTTAAGAGCGCAGACCTGAGCAAGCTGCTTCCCCTCCTGTCGGTTCCTCTGCACACTGTCATTGCAGTCAGCGAGAAAAGCAGAAGTGAAAAGTGTGGTTTTGTGAACTGCAAAGATGGCCTCCTGCCTTTTGCTGTTCTTCGGAGGGTGAAGACAAGATCCCAGATCTGAATGTCGTGCATCTAAAACGTGGCTCCTTCGACCGGCCGGTCAAGTACACTTTAGAGGCGATGTCGCGTCCTGAAACTTCTGCGAGCGACATCATACTTATATAGGCGACCTAACGTGGTCTAATCAAGATTTCCATGAAAGAGGTTAAAGCGTCTTTTCTACACTGAAAAGCATAAGAGAGGAAAACTTGGGGCAACCCTCAGCAACATGATTAAATATTCCATCCAAAAATGATTAAGTGCACAATTTAATTAATAGCCTCAGGCATGATTATTTTTACAATTTTATATGGGAATAAGTAGATATTTTTGGTTTTCTCCAGAGGTATCTTCCCTTGAGCTTAAAAGACAAAAAAAATCTTGACAAAAGATGTGGTGTACACAAGTAGGCTAGAGCAAAAAAAAAAAAAGTTGTTCTGCACACAACACATAAGTCAGACACATGAGCCTGAAGACATGCTTGAGTCAGATCTCTCCAAAGTGAAACATAAGGGTTCATGGGCTAAACAAACAAGAGTGGGGCAAGTGAAGGACAGATCTTGGAGAGAAACCAGGAAGTGTTTTTCCACAAGGACAATTAGGTCCAGGAAACCTTGCATTCCGTGCAGCCTTGAAGCCCATCTCTCCTAGGAAACCATTTCCTGACGTAAATCAATCCACTGCTGTCTCAGATAAATCGGCATCATCTCACAAAAATTGTCCATAAATGACCCCGAAGTTTTGCTCTTGAGGTACCAAACTTTACAATGTTTAGTATAACTGAAATGCCTTCTTACCGTCAGGAAAATTATCCTCAGCTGGAGGCTGAGGCAACAGGAATTTTACTCCTGTTTTTCCATTTTACACATCAAAATGCCTTTTGGTTGTATTCTATTCGCCCAATTCACAAAAAAAGTAAGGGGGGGGGGGGGGGGGGGGAGGATTACATGAAAAGACTGCAAGATGCACTGAAGGGTTTCTTGTAAGTAGTGCTCAGTGGACAAATGCCAGAAAAGCTTGCAATGCTGACTTCCTTGTAAGCCTGACATGGCAGTTACTACAGTTACAAGGACTGGGTGAGGTTACAAGCTAGCCAGGATGGAGTGTTTCACAGTGACCATGAGAGGACACAGGAAGAAGCTGAAAAAAAAAAGGGGTGTCAGAAAAATTCAAAAGTCAGCTGCAGGAAACTCTGTGAAGGTTCAAAGTTTTTTAAGAAGAAAAGACGGTAGGTTCCTCTCCAGACCTGCTAAACCAACCTCTTGAGTCAACTCAACAAGTTTGAGAAGGGAAAGATGAGACCCATCAATATTAACTTACCACTGAGACCTCCTTTCCAAGCTCTTAAATATTTAATCGTCCTTGGACAGTTGTGTTGCTTCGGAGGCTGAGCCACTGTGGATCCCATCTACAAGACCACTCCTGTTTCTGCTCAATGAAGGCCTTGTCTGGTGGCACCACACTGCCCAAGGAACGGGCGTCTCCAAAGAATTTTTTCTCCTTTTTTTTTTTTTCTTCCTCCCCACCACAGGCAGCTCGAGACTGACAGAGCTGGTTCACTGTGTCTTAGCAGAGAACAGCACAAATCCTGAATCTAGGCTGGAAACCTGAGGACGCCGTGTAGACTGCTTAATTTATCCCACCAGACGAGCTGTCTCTTCAGCACGGCCACTTTAGACCTTGAATTTCAACAAAACGAGTCCCTCGCACGCCTAAAATATGCACGCTGAAAAGATCAGCAGATCTAGATAAAGGTAGGGCACAACTGCAAGCTTCACTGAGCTACACAAGCATTTTTTTTTTTCTCTTCCTCGGGACACAGTTGAACTGTTGATGTTCTGATGGAAAGCAGAGAGGAGGAACCAGTTTTGCAGCAGTATAACGTCGCAACTGACAACAGAAACTGGAATGACACCTCTAAGAAGCTACTTCCTTGTTCCACTTAAACCCTGACATGATATTGCCTTTTAGTTCTTCAAATATACCCCGCTACAGTTAAACAGCACTAAATTATTCAGATGGGCAGAGCAGGTTTGGGCATATTGTAAGAGCATGCATGTGTGTGGTGGCTACTTATGAAGGCAGGAAGGTCAGGAGAAAATAGTGAGGGTTTTTTTCCCTCCTTGCTGCTGTGCTGTGATGACTGTGGTGTTTTGGATCTACACTTGCAGCCTGGCCCTGCTGCTACACTTGCATCTTGTGAGCCATGCATCACGTCAAGAAAGCACTCACTGGAGCATTTCAATTTGCTTTTGTGCGTCTCCTTAGCCTTCTTCAGTGCCCCAGGTAGAGAAGAATGGAGACGTGCATCACCCAGTGTGAGTGAGTGAGTGAGTGAGAGAGTGAGAGATGGAGGGAGGGGAGGGAAGGACAGAGAGAGAGAGCAGCTGTATGCATGCATGTGTGTTTGTGTGTGTAGAGGGGGGTGATGAGCTTCATGACCACTTCCTCCGAGCATTCAAACCATCACAGAAGTCTCTCTTGTTTGATCCTCTGTCCTCTCTGTCAAGCTTTTCTAACATAATCCTGAAATACCTTGCAAACAAATCCAGTTATGCAATTCCTCCCCCCGCCACCTTAAAGCTGAGCTATGGTAACACCGAGTATTAAAATTTTCTTTCTATGCCGCGCTAAAATTCAAACAGTTTGATACGAGTGTGCGCTGCATGCAAATATTCAGTCAGACAGAAAGCGGTCCATCAAAAAAATTAAATATAACCCAAAACACTACTGTCTGCTGCACCACATCACAAGTGAGAGGGGGACCCGATCAGAGATGATCTTGATCTGCTTTTCAGACCATTTATTACTAAACAAACAACAGCACTGCCCAACTGCCATTCTCCACTTCAAACTTAATGCAAATTAAGGCAACATTCGCTGGAATTGCTGCAGGTCCTGGAGGTGTAGTCTCTTTAGAACAAACAGTAATCGAGCAGTGGAGGTCACAGTGTCACAGCGTTTGGTCGGGACTTTCAGAATAAAACAGGAAGAGTGAGACAACAGGAAGAAGGGAATGCGCATTGGGACATTCAGCGATAGCCTTTCAGTCCAACATGATGGTGCACATCTGCTCGTGTCATCACATGACTTCAGTTAAATCTTAGAAGATCATTCAGAAACATGCAGCCCAAAGACCCAACACATGTGCTCCCACACAGCCCTGCCCCAAGGTTTTCTGTACGTCACTGGTGATGATTACACCAGCAGAGAAATGCGTTTGAAGACACGAAGCGAGCAGAAGAGTGAAACACTAAACAGAGCAGCGGAAAAGTCCAGGATCAAATTTGAGTAGAGCATTCTGGCTCTGTGAAATTCTTAGTTTAGTCTCAGAAATACGAGCAGGAAAGGGGCACAAGATGTTTCCTCTTATTTACAGTCTAAATTCCAAGCCTATTTTGTTTACCAGCACACTAGTTTCCACTTACAAAATACATATTTCCCAAGGAGAGATTGATTTTCTGATGGGCGTTACAGATAGTGGCCTTCCAGGCTATGTAAAAATACAGGAGCCACTTTAAGGACCCTGTGTTGTTCAGTTTAATTCATATGTGTGGCACATATATATGTTACTGCCACACATGAGTGTCATTTGCCAAATTATAACAAAGAAATTCCTACAGGGAACTTCAGGGGCCCTCACAGAGTCCAGGGGGCTTTGGTATATGACTATAGGTCACCCGCCAGCGTAGTACGAATAGGCCACGAATGTGCTGGAGACTTGTGAAAGTTATTACAGGAACTGCAAGTGCAAAGAGAAGCACACTCCGAGCGGGAACAAAACACTGCGATCACGGGGGCTTGTTTCTGCAGAACATCCACCATCCACCTGACTGCATCCATTGCATTGCAGCGAGGCAAATGTGTCACCGCAGCAGATTCCTGCCCGTCTCTGTCCTCTATTGGCTCCTCCTCGAGAACCTGTTTGCCCTGCCACGCCGGGGAGAAGGAGCCTCGCCACCATTTTGATTGCTCCTCTCAGCCCCGGCATTGTCGCAGCACAGTGTGTCAAGCTCACAGTCTCCTTGTCAGCAAGATTTCACACAGTGGCCAGGGGAACTGCAGAGCGTAGCACAACCTCACACACTCCCTCTCTCTCCTTCTCTGTCACACACACACACACACAGAACGTCTACCCACACACAGACAAACACACTACAGCTTTCAAGCCCCCACCCCCGCCCCCCGCCCCCCACACTCTCCTGCCAGGCTGGTCAACAGACACCTTTTGGATATAATGTGTGAAAAGTCACCCAAGGCTTGCAGAGCGAACGCGGAGCGCATTGCAACCGAGAGGCTGTTAATAAATGACCAACAACCTCAATCGCAAGTCTAAAATAAGTTTTCCAAAAGGACCCAGAATCTCAAATAAGTCCCAAATAAGTCTGTAGAGCCTTGCAGTAACGTGCACAGTGGAGGCTCCTGCTTCCTTTGCAAATTATGGGGGAAGCCATAAGGGAGCAAAATTTAAAGCACATTCATGACAGTATCTGAGCCCTCGTCTGACCAGAGCATGGAGTAAAAAACAAGAAAAAGGAAAAAAAGAATCATCTTGAGAACTTCCTTTAAGAAACTGTTTGCGACAGTCATTACTTCACCCTCACACACTCAACCAGAAGAGAGAGAAGAGAGCGAGACAGCATGTGTGTGTGTGTGTTGACACCACTTTTTGTTGAACATTAACTACTTGCATGGTCAAAACACTGCATTATTGAGCCTTAGGATTCCTGTCTCATCCATGTGCCCCCCCCCTCCAGCCAATCACAAGCGCACACTTTCCAGAAGCCTCAGCAGTACATCTCTAGCAAAAATAAAGAAATATTTGAAAAGCAAGTTTTTCAAATCAAGATGAGTTAAACAAGCAAGCCGGGGGTTAAAAATAAAGAAGTTAACCTCGAAAGGCCCCCCACACACACAAACACACACACTGGAGGATCTAACCTCACTTTTTAGAGTTCTTCTGCTTCCTCTTAGACTAAAACTTCCGAGCTGAAAACGAAGCAGAAGAGGAGGAAGAAGAGGATGTGGCCGAGCTTTTCTTTTCTTTTTTTTTTTTTACCCCCCCCCCCCCCCCCTTCTCTCTCTTTCTTTCTTTTTCTAAACACAACCTTTGTTCTGGCGTGAGGGGGGTAGGTGGGGGGGAGATCCTGCCTATCTGACTCCAGGGCTCTCCTTGGATACTCATCTGCCTTCCTCCATTTTATGGTGAAGCCCTCACTAGTGTGACATACCTGACTTGAGACCAGTGACAGCAAATAGACATCCAAAACAGTGCAAGGGCACATGCGGGTTAACAGTGTAGCAAGAAGCACCCAAGAAGAAAAGCAAAAGAAGGACCAAAAAAAAAACCCGTTTGAATTTAAAAAAAAACATCTAAAAAAGAAAGAGCAGAAGAAGAAGCCACACTGCGCTTTTAAATTGATTTCACGACCAGCAAGACGTGTAGTAGCTCCAGCACTGTGGACTCAAAAATCGCCACCACGTTAAGGTTTCCTTTTTAAAAATTGAGAGAAGCAAGGGGAGGTGGAGAGCGCATATAGCCTCCACACAGTGGACATGGCTTTTCATGGTGTGTGTGTGTGTGTGTGTGTGTGTGTGTGAGACTGGACCAGCGGCTATGCCAGCTCCACTGTGTCGCTAATGGAGGCTGGTTGGTAAAGGAGAGCAATCCGTGCAATGGCTTCTCCATGAAGCTAACGCGCAACAACACGCACGGCCGAAGAGGGGGGGGGGGGGTGCACAGCCGGGGCCAATAATTCCCCTGACCAGACATGTCAGAATAACAAAACACTGGCGCTCCGGTGCTGCCGAAACACGCAGGCGAGCCTCTTTACACCGCCGCGTCCATTTCCTTGTGTCACTTTGACAACAAACCGAAAGGCGACATAGCGAGGAAGCGCTAGGCTGGTTAGGATATTAACTGGGAAGCGAGAAGACCCACTTGACTTTGGCTGCACGGGTGCCAGCAAGAGCGACCACCCGATTAAAAAAGAGAGAGAGAGGAGAAAATCTCGCCCCGACTTCCTTCTCAGTGGTAGCATGGACCTCGACTACAAAAAAAAGGGGGAGAAACGAGGGGAGATCAGCTCTTTCCAGGTCATTCACGAGGCGCTCTCCAAATTATATCCCATGATCTACCATACCGACGTTCTCGCAGACCTTGAAAGCTCAGCCGAAATCTTGACGAAACTGGAAATATAGAGCAAGAGCACACACACAAAAAACTCACTGGTACAATCTTCTCCTCAAGCGATCCTCCCAAAAGTTGTCCTCCGTATTTCATGCGTGCGCTCGGTCGGTCTAGTGGATGATCGCCATCTTTCCTGCTTCTCCTTTGCTGCAGCTGCAGATGACCTGAGATCCGTCTGTCTCTGAATAATGAGCAACCACACAGACAAGGAAGACAATCTGCAAAGCAGGCTACACAAAGAAGTTTGGGAGACTAGCAAGCACCAGAGGGTGCACAAGAGTTTACGATGAGACGAGGGAGCATCAGCAGGATGGACAACGTCTGTGCCTGAGAAGCTCATCCTTCATCTAGACTGAAGTCAGATAGTCTGCAAAGCCTTATCAAGCGGCGCAGACCACCACCAGATACATGCGGCCACCGTCAATTTTATATAGGGTTGCATACCATGTCTGCAACGTCATGAGGTTATCTGCAGTTCACTTTGGTGGTGATGCTGCTTCCCAAGTCAACCAAACACACAGATAGACACATAGATACACATATTCACTATACACACCCCGATATTAAAAGCTAAATATAATTTAAACTGTATATTTTTACACATCCCAATATATATAAAATGTAGAATATAAAAAAATCTCTCCCAGTGACTGACAAACAAAAGGTTTATTGTTTCCATCCAAATAATAAAAAATCAAGAATTCAAAGTATTCTATTTAAATTAAATTAAACAATTAATTATATATAATTCTATATATGTGTATTAGATTTAATATTTTTAATATATATTTTGTGCTTACTTGATTGATAGTCAGAAAAAAAAATAGGTAAATGGCTGATGAGATGCAGTTTTCTGTCACTTCCCTGTTACTGTAGACATGCGGCATGCAGGCTGCTGCTGTGTCCACCAGCCACTAACAAAGGAGGGAGCCCAAGACAAAAGGTGCTGGGTCCTGCTCAGATGTATGTCAGTGTAAACGGTGGGTGGGTGGGTGAGTGGGTGGGGGTTTGAGCGGCAGGAAGGGCACGCATGGGTGGGTGGGTAGTGAGAAGAAGAGTCTACCTTGAGTGGTTGAGTAACTACAATGTGAGCGGGGAAATGTGTCTCCCTCGATGACTTTTTGTTGGGAAGAAGTGTATATTTTTACCTGTTATATATGCTCTTTCTTTTAAATCGATGTTGTTTACATTATATCTCTGCACAATGTTTCTGATATGGCAACAGCTTATTGTCACGCACTGCATGTCTGAATATTTAAAAGCTTTGTATGATGTCAGGCACATTGATTTTTCACATAAATGCAGTTGCAGCTGCAGAATTGGGCTAAAGTTGCAAGTATTTGCTTTACAGCAAGCGTCTTTTGTCATTGGTAGTTTTTACTTATCAGTTAACCTAAAATGAAAAGAAATCTTCTTTTTTTTTTTTTAAAGTTTATTAAAAATGGAGATCTGTGTTTGGTTCGGTAGCAGTTAGGTGGCTCTGTGTATCTCGGAGACCTTGTTGTGGTTCTTCAGTGGATTTAGGCTGTCTCATTTGCTTCTGTTTTTTCATGTAATCCCAGTCTGATTCCATGTTGTTGATATCAGGGCCCTGGGGGGTGGGGGGTGGGGGTGGATTGGGACAGGGTAGGGGGTAACACCATCTGTTTCTGGACTCTTTGTTCTTCTTGTTGTTGAAGATCTTTGGTGCAAGCACTGTGTGTAAGCCATCCATTATGCAAACCACCCAATAAAACTCAATTTCCTTTCATTGCATCTACTTGACTACACTTGTATATGTGTAAATAGTGGTAAAACGTGCTTATTAATACTGTACAGTATATGTAATAGTTGCGCTATGTTCATCTAAAGGCCGATGTGATTACTCTTTAATACTCACGCAGAGTAATTACTTCACTCTACATGATGTGCACAAGGAGATTGGTTGTTTGTTTTTTTGTCTTTTCAAGACAGAAGACAGAAAAGCCCATCTGCCCTGATTGTTCAAACAAAGATCTGAGATGTTCTGTGTGCTTCAAGGTTTTATTCATTAAGCAAAAAGGAAAAAAAAAGTAGTTTGGATTCCAGAAACTTTTCCTTTCCTGTGACATTCAAACCCACGAAAAACCTCAGCCACAAATCTTGCGAGCATGCTCACTGGTGATTGTTGCCTGATTTACAGGCAGAGACACAGAGAGGAATTAAATTTGTGTAAGATACAGACGTAGTTAATCATGTTTGACAAGTGTTGATGTTGCCTCTTGCGAGGTTCGGTTATGAATTATGGATTGTGGAATGCATATTTTTTTTTTGTCTTGAATTTAATAGAAAGCTTGGGTTAGCAAATTATATTCAGTCACTCTTTCTTTCACCATCGCTGCTCGTGTCAGCAGAGCTAATGCTCAAGTAGATTCTCCACAACGCTACTAAGCAGTGTGATACAAGTGGTGTCTAAAATGTGACACCTTGTGAGCTGAGTCATGTGCGAATATGAAATGTATACAGTGCTGTTAAGCATAAGGTGACAGATGGAAACAGGACTCGGCCTTTGTTAATGCACTTCCTTTGTGCCAGTTCTTCTGTCGCCGTGACGTACATAGCCCCATGTATTTCCCAAACACTGTGGCAAATGATCATTTGGCCCAAAAGTGACTTCCCCCTCCTTCAGGGTTATTGCTTATAACCTGTGTTATATATTTTCTTTTTAAGTCAGAGCATCTCAAAGAAAAAGAAACACACACACAAACAGAAAAGGCCTAAGATATTCATGCCAAGCATTTTTGAGGTCTCAACAGATCTTTGAAGGAATGTCTCTGGAGTAAAAGACTTGTGAAATATACACACCTGCGCAGACATACACACACTCTGTTGACAGTGAGTCCTTTGGGTGCCAGGTAGCAGCCGGGGTTTATCACGCTGCTTGGACATATGGCTGCTGCGGCAAATCTGATTAATATGGGATGGCCAGGAGACCAGCGTGCAGCGTGGGACAGACTGCGCCAGGACATCCCCACTGGTCCGGCCTCCCCCTCACACCGTGCCAGGCCTCCACCCGGCGCAGCTAAAAACAGACCCGTCGTCAGGGATTCAGATGGTCTGAGCAGTGGGAGAGCGGGAGCAGAGGAGGTGTTGTACAGATTTAGAAGGTGACCGATGACTTTTTGGATACGTTTACATCAGCGTGCCACCATTTCAGTGTAAATATTTACTGCTAATTAAAAACGAGGGTCTTCAGTTAATTTTGTCAATTATTTCTTAAGAGTTTTGCAAATAAAAAGAATCAGTTTAACAGATATTTTGTGTTGTATATGTTCTTAAATGCTTTTAGGAGTCTTTTGGAACTCAGAAACACTCAAATTGAGTCCTACAGCATTTGGGTCAGCAAAAATTGCTAGATATGTGACTACACACAGACGGAGGTGATACAAGCGGATAAAACGATTGCTGCTGTTATGGGACTTTTCATGGACATCTACCTTCAGCTACAGGTCTAAACATGCTGCCTGTGTCCTCTTAAATTCTCATTTTTTCCCCCTTTCACAGCATAACAGCACACGTACGTTCACAATGAGCACAACAAAGTGCACACGAACTGTTTGTGCCGGTTCTGTCGTGACGTAATTTTCTTGTAATCAAGCAGGCGATGAAATAGTTATTTCAGTTGTCGGACAGATTTTTAAATATGTGCTCCGTTTAAATGTATGAGATTATGATGAAAGAAAAAGAAATTTGTACCGTTTTTTTCTGTATGTATTTCCCAGAAAAACTTCTTTTAAACTGTCATTGCATTTTTGATATATCTCTTAAAATTACAAAACACACCATTACAATGTGTATAAAGTGGAAATAAATCCACTAACTGCTGCCTGCAAGGACCTTTAGACAGAGATGTTACATTCAGCAAATTACCACGGCTTAGGCCTAAATGGATAAATGATCCTGAATTATTAATGCTTGAACTACTATTTTGTATAGTTAAGCCCTTTAACTGTCTTTATATGTCTTTTAAGGATTACCAGAAACTGTTGCTCTCCTCCACTTTTTTGAGAATGTTTAACTTTCTTCCAGATTCCTGAACATCTTTCTGGCAGTGTTTATTTTAAAGGAATAGTATTATATTTTGTATACAATCTTTACGTAGGAGTAATGAATAATAGGTATTGATTTGTAAATAACTGGCCATGACCAACTTGGACTTACATAATACATAATATTACATAATATTATGCTACGGTATATTTTTTACTAACTGGGCAGCTCAATCTCTTTCTGTTGCTATGACACATGAAAGAAAGAGAAACATGAAAGGTAAAAGTGAGGTCAGAGGTTAAGTGTGACATGATACTTGGATGCAAAATATAATCCGATATTTAGAATCCCCATATAAGAATGTCATTTTCGAAATGTTGCTAATACAAACAGAAAGTAATTTCAAAGATAGTTTTTTTTTATGACAGTTTGACCCTATTTGACCTTGAAGAAGAAGTCAGAGGTCAAAAGTAATGTCATATTTAGAATCCCCATATATCATTCCCTTTGCCTATATGTTGTTAATACAAGTAATGTAATCACTTTAGATCAATCTATTAAGAGATCAGAGGTCAAATGTACCATGACATTTCTAATCTTTATGTGACACTTTTTATATGTTGACATTACAGGCGTGTAGAAATCATAATTTCTATGTTATAAGGCTTTTTTTTCAAATTTTTAACCAATGGTGGCATGGTGGTTAACACTCTTGCCGCATAGCACGAAGGTCTTGAGTTCAATTCCACCATCAGGCCGGGGTCTTTCTGCGTGGAGTTTGCATGTTCTCCCTGTGTTTGCGTGGGTTCTTCCTGGGTACTCTGGCTTACTCCCACAGTCCAATGACATATAGGTTGTCAAAAGAGCTTGCAAAGAAAAGCGTCTGGACTTCTTTAAGTTACTTGAAGACGTTTCACCTCTCATCCGAGAAGCTTCTTCAGTTCTAAGGTCAAATGGTGGAGAGTCCCAGATATAAACCTAGTGGGAGTGTCCCCCCACAGAGGGACAAAAGGACCCCCTGATGATCCTCTAATCGCCTGAGCCAAGGTGTGAAACTGGGTGTGGGTCCCAATCAGCCAGAGTTTCAGGTGAGTTCATTGTGAAACCTGGCCCCACCTTATCATGCGAATTCCTGAGGTCAGATGGCCCAGGGTGTGAGTGGGCGTTAAGGCGTCTGGGAAGGGATCTCAAAACTGGATTATAGATGGCAGAGAGTTGGTGTCGTAAACCACCGCCTCTGTTCAAAGATGGTCGCTCACAGTGGACATAGATGGCTTCTTTCACTCCTCTTTCAAACCATCTGTCCTCTCTGTCCAAAATGTGAACATTGGCATCCTCGAAAGAGTGTCCTTTATGCTTAAGATGCAGATGGACAGCTGAGTCTTGTCCTGTGGAGGTGGCTCTTCTGTGTTGTGCCATGCGCTTGTGAAGTGGCTGTTTGGTAAGTCTGTGTTTTGGCGTTTTGTCTTTCGGGTGAACCAGTTTTTGTCTGAGTGTGTTGCTGGGTCTGAAATGCACCGGGATGTCATGCTTGGAGAAAACCCTCCTGAGTTTCTCTGATACACCGGCTACATAGGGGATGACAATGTTGTTGCGTCTGTCCTTCTTATCCTCCCTCGCTGGTGTCTGATCTTCTTTTCTGTGCCTCTTTGCTGACTTTAAGAACGCCCATTTAGGATAGCCGCACGTTTTGAGTGCTTCCTTTATATGTGTGTGTTCCTTCTTTTTTCCTTCAGGCTTAGAGGGAACATGTTCTGCCCGGTGGTGTAGGGTCCTAATTACTCCAAGTTTGTGTTCCAGAGGGTGATGGGAGTCAAACAGGAGGTACTGGTCCGTGTATGACATATAGGTTAATTGATCAATCTAAATTGCCCATAGGTGTGAATGTGAGTGCAAATGGTTGTTTGTCTCTGTGTGTTAGCCCCGTGACAGACTGAGGACCTGTCCAGAGTGTACCCTGCCTCTTGCCCTATGACAGCTGGGACGGGCTCCAGCGCCCCTGAAAAAAGAATAAGGTGAAGCGAATGGATCGATAACCAATAGCTTATTAAGTAGACCTTGGTGAATGTAAGCCAAGTTTTAATAAATTGTCAACACGACCCAACTCTGCACCCCTACAAAGTGTAATCCGAATTCTCCAAAACATTTTGCCTTATTGTATTTTCAGACAGAATGATTCTCACGTAAGAGTGCAGGTAAACACTATCAAAAACATATCATCCGTGGCGGCAGTAATCAGGAAGGGGGCAAATACTTTTTCGCAGCACTGTATCTTCATTAGCATTTGCATTAGTCTCCCCAGTTTTCCCCTCCTTGTCTTTGTGGTTCTTTGTCTCATTCTTGTTAAGTGTTAGCATTTACACTCATGGTATACTGAGGAGTTCATGGTCAGTTCCTTAACTGCAAGGTGATCCCTCTCCCACCATGCTTGTGAATTTTGGCCAAACATCTCCACGTTGGTCTGTCCAAAGGTTTTGTGGTTTAATTCCTCATCTGTGTGTCATGGGGCTCTTTGTGCCTAAATCGTCCTGTCTTCTCCTCTGTTTTTGAGTATCTATTATACTCCCCAGCTGTGACCCATGCCCCCGCTCCTTGTTTCTGTGAGAATTTGGTTTTTGCATTTAATATTTGGTGTATCTTGACCAGCCTCAATAAATGACTGACTTTTTGTCAAGTTTGAATCCCGTATTTGGATCAAAACTCTGAATCTCTTTGTGACAAAGAGCATTTTAAATTTTGTGCTTCCAAGGAATTTCTGACAGCAGACAAAATAATGGACTGATGCAAACATTTCATTAAAGATATGAAAGGTATGACATGCTAAAGGTAAGAGGAACTAGACAAATAGTATGCAATGTGTTTACTTCAATTAGCATTTAATATATATAAAGCAATTTATTTTGGTACACATCTAAGTAGATTGAAGTTTTTTCATATTGACCTACATACATTGTTTGAAGAAGACATTTATTTGGCATCTGAACATGACAGAACCACCTTGGCATTAGACTGTCAGAGAACTGCTGCCCAGTGATTTTCATAACCTTTCCATAACTCATTTGGCTCTGATCTCCTAATCTGTTGATGTTATCAGTGAATATATTACCTTTCCAAGGGCTGAAGGATTGCTCTGCCATTCTTGCTTATGCTTCACATCCCTCATGGTTGACTGACTGACCCGCTGATGGCACTGAAGTAAGAACAATCTGTGTATTAGGACTGGATGCAGTACACATGGGTAGATCCTGCGCGATTTCTCAAATGATTAGCAAGCAGGCAAGTCATCGGTTAAAGCACAAAAAACGTCCCAAATGCTTGCTCATAAATGGTATTTCAAAAACAGGATTCAGTCTCTATCAGCCACCTGACTCAGCTGGTCAGCTAATAGTAGCACTTGCCAATTTTAATATTTTCTTTTTTGTGTTCACTTTTGCACAAATGAAAATGTTTTGTTTGATATTGTTTAAAACCTGATTAGATGGGTTGCTATATATTTTTGAACAATAGAAATATCATTATGTGTGTGTGCGTGAGTGGGTGATGGTGGTTAATTTCTCTTTGTGATGAATTTTATTGCTTTCAAGATCCCATTCTCTGACCTCACTGAAGTGATTGTAACTGATAATGCCATTAACCACTGCCTTGCAATTCTCCAGAGAACAATCAGGCCACTAGAATAGAAAATACTTTGATTTCTGAAAGAGGTGTGGATTTTTCTCAATCCTGATTTATCAAAGGAGAAAATTGACTGCACTATATTTGCCTCTAAGTAACTAAATCATGCATTGATCTGTCCACACCTGCTAAGCCTTTCATTAGTATGCCAATGGCTGATGGAAAGAATGAGAGTAAAATTAATTGGTAATAATAAAAGACTCACTGATGTTTCATAAGCCCTTTTGTCATACGCCATTTGTTGTTGTAAACAGCAACAGAACAGGGCATAAAACTATTCCTTTGATATTTAGCCATTATACAACACTGTGAAATCGTCTTTAGCCACCCCTCATTTCTTTAGATTTTGATGGGAAATGGGTTATCTACTGAAACATACAAACATGAATGGAAATAGACAATATAGGGTGACTGCAGAGTTCTGAAAAATACAGCTATACAACTCTAAAAAGCCTGAAAGTCAATTTGTCACCTTACTGTTCAATGCAGCCCGAACTCTTAGAGCCATGCTTTCTTGTCATTTGTTAAGTAGTCTTCAAGAATCATTCTCCCGGGCTCTTGTAGGACATTTAAAGCTCATCTTTGGAGGTTGGCTGCTTTTTGTTCTGTTCTCTGTCACAGTGATCCCACTCTTGCATCAATAGCGCTAAGGTCTGGGCTGTGGGAAGGCCAGTCCATGACTGCTAGTGTTCCACTGTGTTTTTCTATCCAGGTGTGCTTTTAATCTACTGGCAGTGTGTTTGGGATCATTATCATGATGAAAAAATGAAACTGAATAGTATTGCATATTGGATAAAAATCAGAAACTGCTTTTCTGCATTTATAATACCATCAATTTTGACAAGATCCACAACACCACTGGCTGAAATGCAGCCCCAAACCTTTACTGATTTACTTTACAGATGGTCATAGACACTATTGTACCTCACTGTACTCCTGACCTTCTACTATGCACTGGCAACATGGATCAACAGAAGGGCCAGATGCATCTCTTAGGCTCTGTGTCAGGTCTCTGCAGGATTTCTTTCCTGTCTTAAGGACATGACTTTCACATACTGTTCTACATGCCATGCAGATATATGCAAAGTTTGCTAAGCAAAGTAATAATCTGAACATAGTAATGTAGCAAATATTACACCTGCTAAACATCAGTATGTTCATCACATGTTGCTATGCTGATGTTTAAGCTAGCATTTTTACTCAAAGCGTTCTTTAGTCTGTTACGTCTGTGACTCTTTGTAGCTTCATTTAAATCATTTTGCGGTACATCTTAAGCGTGAGAGCTGTTACACAAATACATTCCACTGTTGTTAGTATTATATTATTATGTTGTCCTTGTCTCATAGGCCATCTCAATTACACATACAACTATTGGCAGAAATTGATGTTGACAGTAGATAGATGATGCAAATGCAGAAAGTAAAGACATTTTATGCAGCCAATATAAAATCTACGCATACTGCTTCACCCAAATCTGCTTGCATCTTCTTTCTCTGTCGCTCCCTCGTACTTTTATCTATGTTTCTGTCTGCTGGCACAGTCCAAGGTGCCCAGTCTTTATCCCCATCTATGCAACAATAAATCTGCTCTGCCACAGGAACTTTAAAGTCCCCAGGTGAGAGCTGCGCAAGGAAGGCCCTCCTATCAGAGAACAGCCAAGCATATAGTGGACAGTGTCATCTCTGGGATTAAAAACTGCTGCATCCACTGTTCCCCTGGCCCATTGACTGATGGATAAAGCCTTGGACTTCACCTTATTGAAAGAAGGAGAGAGTGCCCGGGGAGCCATGAAATCCATAGACCCTTCTTTAAATGGGTTTGTAAGAGGCTTCCGCCTAGCAAACCACGGCTGAAAGAGCCCATTAAATAAAGCCCAGCTCCTCGGCAAGGAGCTGGGGCAGATTCATCAGAGAGAAGAAGGCAAAGATAATGATTGCTCATGGCCAGATGTGAGACGGTGGCTCCACTCACATGCCACGTGGGACAAAGTCAGTAACAGCAACAGACACACAAACAGTCTTTTCGAACTCATCTCTAGCTGAGAATTGTGTTTGCAGAAGCAGCTACATGCAGACAGACATATGGACACACAATATACCCACAGATCTGAGATATACAGAGAAGAATGGGGTTGGACATTTTTATTCTTAAGCAGTCTGAAAGTGTTTTATTAACCACCTTCAGCTGATTTAATCAGTGACCTTAGGTTAGTAACATGGAAATGAGTCTGCAAAGCACAAACCATAGCATAAGTCAATTTCATATATCCAACTGTTGAGTCAAAGTGGGGAACTTTTTTCCTCTCTCTTTGGTTTGGTGAGACCTTCACGATGAGAGGAGATGGAACGCAGCCGGGGCAGATTTGAATATCAATGCGGTCAGATAGGATGGAAAGGTGCTGGAAAGAGGGAGGAAACAGCCAAAGAGGGCCTCTGGCAGGACAGTGGGAGAGATGGCGAGAGAGAGATTTGTCATTTGCTCTCCGTTCCACCTGCTCCCTTGTCATGCATCCTGCCGGGGGGGAAATACGCCCTGATGTCTGAGGGAGACATGAGGGGAAAGGGGTGAGTGAGGTGGGGGGATGGGGTGGAGAAGAAAAGAAGCAAATAGATGAGGAGAAAAGATGGACGGGGCTGAGAAGGAGACAAAGGAGGGTGAAATAGAAGAAGAAATGGACAGAGCTGTTGAAAAAAGGAAGAAAATCCATGCATACCCAAGCGTATCTAAGGTGCCAAGTCCTGAAATGCAGGAGCTAACTACAAGGGCTGGCAGGTATGCAAATAGGAGGATGTACCAGTGCGCCACCAGATTACTTTTCCTGCATTTGCTATTCATATATTTGCAAGGTGACTCACTTCAGACAAAGCAGGTGATCAAGAGCTCTTTCCTTTTCCCTCCAGCTCTCCTCTTTCTCTCTTCCTCCACATCTGAATAGCGAGGAGAAGAGAGCAGGCAAGCAGTGATGGATCCACACCCTCAGCAGGAGTCATAAGCCTTGCAAAACCCGCAGCCAACAATTGCATGCCCTCAGATTTGATATGTATTCCGTCAGCAAACCCCATTTAATCCATTTTCCTGTCAGCCCTCCTTAAAAGCATCTCAGCTACTACAAGGAGAGTTCAGAGTGTAGGAGAGAGACAAACAAGGCACCAACATCCACGGCTAACAATCAAACCCCAATCACTGAGAAATGTTTTATGTTTTCAACTTCACACTCATCACTTTTGCTTTTGATGAATGATTCTTTTCACATTTTTATCTTTATCTTTTGGAGAGTCAAGGGTGTACATAAAGGGATGGCCTTCCTTAGAGCACCATAGCATCCAACATATCTATTTTCTAATAAAAGAGGGTTCAAATTGACTGAAATTCTTTTGGCACAAAGAAGTAAGCTCAGTCTCAACTGTTTTCTGTTGTTCATTTAGTGAACATGTAGTGCCTCTGCATAAAAATATATCAATATATTAACAATACAATATTCATAGTGTAAATTACATATTCACTACCATCAGTGGGAGCTTTCATCATCCTCTCTAGTTCTCATCTTAGCTCTTTTTCTTCCTTTAGCCTCTCATTTTCTTTCTCTTTGGTGTTACTAGGTGGTTCGCTTACATGTGCTTCTCCTTTCTCCATTACTGTGCTCGCTGCTTGGCCACTGCTTATTTATCTTGCCAGATACAAAAATCTCACGGGATCCAAGCTACGCTACTTTCAACAATTTGTGGTCTGCAAGGGTTATGCCGGGTTATATAAGTATGAGTCGGATGCGTGTCACGCAAGGTGTTGCACACCACTAAAGAAGATTCACTGGCTGTGCTTGACTCAGAGACTGGTTGGTCTACTGAATTTCATTTTTTAAGTTAAATGTGACTATAAGATATTAATAAAAGCATTTCCATGTAAAGAGGACCTCAAAGAAATTCAGTTTCGAACCAAGGAAGAGCTCCTACTCAAATGCTGCTGTCACAGTCATTTATATTTCACTGCAGCACACTTGCAACACGAGATACGTAATAGTTTTCCACCTTTTTGAAGCTACGAGTGGTGAAGGTGGCTGCATAACTGGGTGTGAAATAAGACATGAAGTCACTTTGTATGGATTATCAGTTGCCAAAACTCTGCATAGCACTTTATAATCCTCAACATTTTTATCTTTAGTCTCTAAATGATTCAGAAAAACAATGTCGCATTATGGTGAGTAGCCTATATATTAAAGTATTTGACCATGGACAATGTTGCACCTTGGCAGATGGCATAGAAGTCGAGCAAATTCAAAGTATTTTTGAAGTTTTGTGGAGTTCATTTCGTTTTAAACTTACTATATTAACTGACATTCTCTATTCCAATGAATCAGAAGACTTTGTTTGAATGGTTGCTCGGTAATTTGTTAGCAGGAGTAATCAAAAGGATTTACATTTAAAAAAATTATGAGATTTTGCTGCTTTAGTTGTTGGACAGATGGCTTCGTATCTGACTAGAATACGCTGGTATACATAGAAGTTTGTGAACAACTCAGTGATTGCAAGGTGCCTGGGTCCTGTGGTTGTCATGAACCTTTAACATTTAACATGCTAACTGAGGCCTGCAGAGTCCAAGATGCAGCTCCTGCGTGTTTTCCTGAGCTTTGCATGATTTGACCTTGGGGTGAATTTTTAGTGATGTCCACTCCTGGGAAAACTGAAACTGCCTTGAATGTTTTCCACTTGTGAATAATCTTTCTCGCTGTAGAATGATGGACTTTAAATTGCTTGGAAATGGCTTTTTATAACCCTTTACAGATTGATGGGGAGCAACAACTGTTTCTCTAAGACATAATCGCTGTTGTATTTCCTGCTTGCCTTTGTGTTAACACATGCCTGAAAACTCCAGAACAGCAAACTCCTTCCGCTTTTATAGAGGTTCTCACACTTGGTGGTGATCATTTAATCCAGTGCTTTTGATTAGCAGCAGCTGACTGCTTCCTACCCTCTTGATTCTGTAAGACTGCACATAGTTTTTCACCCAGCTTCTGCATTTTTCCTTAATCTTTACTAAGTAAATAACAATAATAAATGATAACATGATTTAATAGGTCATGTGGTATTGTTTATCTGAGGCTATATTTACCTATATTTAAGACCTAGTAAAGATTAGAAGAAAAAAAGATTTCATGAAAGGTAAAAACTTTCTACTTGTGCCTGAAATGGCTTTTTCTCATGGGACTTTTGGCCACATTGCAGTAATGACCCCACACACATTACGTGGCACTCAATTGTAATGGAAAACAACCAAAATTTGAATTAAAATGAGTAGAGCTGAGTCGTGTCAAACTGAGCTGAGTAGGTACTAGTGAAGGAGAGGCTTTTGTTTTTCACATTTATTTGTTCCATCCTACTTACCATCTATCTTATAATTGGTTCTAAACACAAAGTGAAGGGCTGGTGGGAATGTTTTTTAAGCGTTTGCAGCTGATTCTATTAAAAAAAAGTTAAACCAGTACATTATCATTTACAGTGTGTCAAATATTGCCTTTTTGTCAAAGCTACCAGCATCTCAGAGACACCGAATGATAAATATCTGCAGAAATTTCTGCCAACCAATAAATTTGTACACAGCAGCAGGACTTAAATGTTACACGAACATTTAAGTCATTATTACCTCTGAATAATTAAGGTTGGTGACAGTAAGAAAACAACAACATTAGACTGGAAAATAAAAACTTCAGAGGATTATTGAAGTCTTTTGGAGTCATGCATAGCAGTACCAGATGTTTCAATATGCCAACACTGTCATCCATGGAGACACAGTTGTAGTGTGACTAAACAGCACAAATGTTGCTATAAGATGCATGCCTACAGCCTAACCAGAGAAACTCACATGAATGAGTAGACTAACTGAAAAACTGTGTCTGTACCCCACCTGAAGCCTCTGAAGGCTTCTGCCTGTTAAGGTTCAAGATTTCATTCCAACAATTCTATATTATTACATTCTTGTAAGCAGTAAAAAGAGAGGAAAGCGCGGTGAGAATAACGTTGTACATTAAAGCCATGAATTTGTAAGTGCCATCACATGAGGGGATACAGCACATAAAGAGCAAATCTGTGATGCACTCACGGTGCTTACAAAATACCACTGTCTCTCCAAGGTCACATCTTTCCACCAAGGATGTCATGCAATCAAGAGAAATAAATGGAAATCTCGCACCATCCTGAGGGGGTAAAAACCACAACAAACACTGGGCTTAGGAGGAGCTAAATGCTACATACATATATACATTTTTATAAAAATAACCACTTTTACACATTTTTTAATCATTACTATTTTTGTGTTTTAATTTCAGGACAGAAAACTGGCAGTGATGCTTGAAAATGTCCATGTCAGTTTGAGACGGGAGGCCCCACATTTGTGAATTTCATATTGGGGTGAATTTTTCCTTCAGGCCAGATCTTGTGAATCAGATCCATGGCTCCGGGCTGCATGGTGACCCATATTTCTTGTTTGACCAGTTCCCTCCACTGACTTGTTGCTGTTATTGTTCAACCAATTGTGGGCAATGCACCATTTTCTGATCCTTAATAGAGTCACAACAAGTCTTTATCTAAAAAAAATTGCTAGATTTGTTATAGCTGTTTTACTGTAGCCATGTGCTCATCACTCAAACAGGGTTAAAGCAATGATATAACAGCAGAAAGAAAAATGTAATGTTTTATATTTGCTATTTGAAAAGTGTTTTGCTATAAATTTTATACAAATACATAACACAAATTTTTTGTAACCCATGTAATTTAAAAAAAAATGCAATTCACAACAGTTAACTTGATCCCGTAGTGCACTGTCTAATAAATGATTTTTCTCCAAAATACAAAATAATGGATATTTAAACATTCATGAAATATTTGACACAAATCAAAAGGTTCTTCATGATGCAAAAACAAGCCGATACTCGTGGTCATAATCCGTAAAGGAATACTATTCACAGATGTCGTCCTTTTGCCTTGATTCCTTAAACCTGATCCTCAAAAGGTCTAATGTCAATAATGTCTTCCAGTATATGGAAGCGGCTATGAAATATTAAAGCCTGGTTGTAACTCCAGAAAGCACAGAAGAAGTTGTCGGCATTTAATTTCACTTCTTTGTTAAGATTTCTTCCTGAGACAGTTGGCAGCGTCAGCAGATTCTCGTCTGGCACGAAATTCATGGGACAAGTGTCCATGTCAGCACTTTCTCCCCCCTCAGCCGGTGTGTAAAAGGACATCACACTTGTCAGCTGCAGTAAGCCCAAATTATAAGGACAAATAAAATGGTGTGTTTGTGGCCAGGTTTTTTCAAAGGGGATGGGTGAATGATATGATAACTTCTATAGCGTTCTCGCATGGGCTGACAGCTCCCCTGCATGTATGTATATATAAATATAAACATATAGCAAATGTATATGCAAATAGATGCATATATGCATGCATGTGTGTCAAAGCTGGAGAGCAAAGGTATCTATGTGGTTATGCTGGTGTGCATACTTGCTTGTCTGCACCGGTTCATGCTAGCATTGTCCAGGCATGCTAGTGCCATCTCTGCAAATGAAAAAAAGACAAACCCATTTTATACTATAAAGGGGATTTGCAATCATTCATTTTGAATTAATGATGTCAACATGAATATGAATAACCTGTATCAACTGAAAGCCATGCTTTGGACCGTTTTTTCTATATTTTCTCTGTATGATGTCACGAGAATCGTGAATTGTAATAATGTCATTTCAGGCAAAGAAAGAAATTTTTCAGAGCTGATGAACTGAGGGTCTGCCTCAAGGCCCAGAATAAGGCAAATAAGGATTTCTTTGAAATGTGACTCATGCATAGCTACTCTAGTAGACTCCAAGAGCTGGTAGCGAGCACAGTAGGTCCCCTATAAAGGTGAACTTAGATTCTTCTGCTTCTTCTTTACGGTAGCTGACCTGAGTCTTCAGGTCAAAACACCAAGAATTTACATGCAGTATATACTGAATTTTAATTTCTACTGAACTTTAGTATAGAGAGACTGTGCCAGCATACTCTTACTCAATACTAGCTTGCTGGTTTACAAGCAAATAGGAGGTGAGTCAGGAATTAGCAGCTGCTAGGTGTGGATTAAGGTTTCCGCTCATTAGACGGAGGAAGCAGAGCTATAATCCAGATCCTTCACAGGCTGTTGACACATTTGCAGGCCTACACATTTAGCAGCAAACACACTGCTATGTCCATTCAGAACTTTATAATCATCAATTTTGCATGACCAAGTGGCAGGGGCCTCTCTTTTAGGTTTAACACCTAGAGCTGCTGATGTAACTAGGTGAAAATGACAGAGGAGCTGCTGCAGGTAAGTGTAGGATGAGATTTTATCAGAGAAAACTGTGAGAAATGGCTGCAATGTTGCAGTACCTGAATCTGGATTATGACTGCAGTCTTTGCCTGTGGCTTCTCAATCAGTTAGATGGAGCTGAAGAAGCTGTCTTCAGAAGTCTAATCCTCTCCCATTTCTATCAAAATCCTCACAGGGCATCATTATGGAGGTATTGATTTGATGACTGGCTGTGCTGAATGTCACAGCAAAGATAGCGATAATTTTCTTAGCATTTGAAGGCACCGAAATTGAACATACTTTTTTTTTTTCAGATTTGTGAAAAAAAGAAAAATGTTCTGGGGGGCAGACGGCACATTATAATTATGGGAACTGACATTACAGAGAACGTGACCTTTGTTTAGAGTGGACATTATAAAGGAATAAGCTGGTGTACAAATCCATTAACAGGCAACACATTAGAGTTATAACGGTTTAATGTTTTCTAATTACTTCTTCATTTATTTTGACTCCTGGGTTTTAATTTGGGTTATTTACAGAATGCTCATTTCAGTTTAGTTTGTATTTTTTTAAAAAATATTTTTGTTTTTGCTTTTATTCATTTCTGTGTTAGTTTTGGTCTTTTTGAGTATTATTGTATGAATGCCATATACCATTTATATGAAGCCAAAGAGTTTTTTATTTTTTATTTTTTAAGGGTACCTAAATTCAGGATATGTCCTCTATCTTTTGTCTGTTTATGTGTTTCAAACATACACAAAAATAGTTTCAGTTAGCTAATTTTTCTTTTTATGCTAATGAACTAAAATGAGTTAGTCTTCTCTTCCTCCTCCAACTCGCAGAGGTTGCAAAAGATGAATTTCCCTCACTTAGTGTGTTTCTGCTGGAGGTTTCTTCCTGTTAAAAGGGAGGTTTTCCTTCATACTGTTGTCTGCTCATATGGAGTTGTATGACTGTTGAGGTTTTTCTCTTGTAGCATCGTCACAATATAAAGTGCATCTAGGTGACTGCTGTCGTGACTGGACAGTGTATAAATAATAATAAATTCTGACAGATTGCTTAAAACCTTCTTACTTTCTTCTTGAATTAACCACTTATTGAGAATTCAGTAATATTCTATTAAAACTCAACTTCACATATGGAGATACTTTATAATGGTACTGTCAGAATTAAGACGGGAAGGGAAGTATAATAAAATAATTCACTCACCAGCCCCTTTATTGGGTTCTAGACCACCTGATGTGATCTTTTTCTACTCTAACCCATCAGCTTCAAGGTTTGACATGTTGTGCATTCAAGGATGTTCTTCTTTATACCCTGGATGTAACAAGTGGTTATTTGAGTTACTGTTGTCTTCCTATCAGCTTGAAGCAGTCTGGCCTTTCTCCTCTGATCTTTGACATCAAAAAGGCATTTTTGCCCAGAGAACTGCTGCTCAGTGGATATTTTCTATTATTTTATTTATTTTTTATCTGTTGCTCTGTTGCATGACTACTTGTTTTTCTAGTGGTGAATCTAAACATCTAAACCACCTTTTTTGAACACAACTTTTTCGTTTTGCTTTTATTTTGCTGTTGTTTTTTATGCTGATATAACAGCAATGAGTCAATTTTACAGAGCATCAGGCTCTTTAGTTTTAATTTAATGCACCATGACTCCAAAAACTATGCACTATGTAGTCAGAGGATTATATTTAGAGTGAAAAACAAATCTAAACTCAGTAGCGCATTACGACAAAGTAAAAACATGTTTTCAGATTTTTTATTCTTCACATTTCTTTAAAAGTAAAACTTGGATTTATTTATTTACAAATCCTTCAGACACTCTATTCATTACCTTGTAGAAGCTCCTTGAGGCACACATTATGGCATAGGTGAGCAATCAGTTATCCCAAGAGTCCACATGAAAGCCTGGGACTGTTGTAGAGGGCAGTGGACAGGTGATCATCACTGACAGACCATCTGTATTTGTTAAACTTCATCACTGAGAATGTTTTTTCACATATGAAGAACAAAGAGAAGCAACATCTTCTGAGCCTTCTAATGTGTGGAAAGCTCTCCTCTTTGAAAAAAGAATAAAAATACAGGAGTGATCCTGGCTAGAAGTGTTCTGCAACAAGTGAATCAGGTCAGTGAGTTCAAGCTCAACATCACTGGATGCATTATCCACACTGCAAGTGAAAGGATATTGAATCATGTGCATTTCACTCTCAACTGTCTTCAAATTGCTTTGCAAACCCATCGTGCAGGGCTGTAATGGCTCCTGCCATCAATGTTGGCATGTGATTGAGAATGTTGTTCTATGAGCTGAACTGAATTGAAAGAAGCTGCAGGTTTCTCATTAAAGCTTTTACTATTTTGCAAATAGGCCGTTGCCTTGCAATTTGGTATTTACTCAAGTCATTAGTACAGTCACATCAATAGCAAATACAAGATCTGCCTTTTATTCTACACCATGAGCCCTCTGGAATGTCCTTTAAAAAAAAAAACGGACTCTGATTCATAAGTGTTTTAGTTATTGTAGAACATCAATAACACAGCTAATATTAGCACTGACTTTCACAAGCCCACCTGATGTGTAATGTAATTCAAAAGTATCAATATCAGTTCTAGATTTATTTCAGTGGTTTTATTTATATTTATATTTCTACTTTATATCTACAGATCAAAAATTTTCCCTGCCAGTTTGTCCCATTTTGGCTTCAGATGTGATCCTGGGGGCACAAAGTGCCCAAGTCAGTGTCAGCAAGAAAAATCAGTAGATGATGATGTCATGACCTAATCAGCCAGTTACTTATTTGGTAGGGTAAGTGGTTGTGGTTTCAGATTTTAACCATTTAGAAATTTTTGAGGCTACTCTTCTCCCAGAACACTGAAAGCTTTAGAAACTGTTACAGTTTTGCCTGATGTCCACAATCTTATCATGTAGGACTACAACGCAGACTTGAGGCTTGTTTTTTGTCTTGACATGCACTGCTAAATGTGGGTTCTTATATGCAAAGGTTTGTGTCTTTCAAAACATTTTATTCAGTTTACCACAGTTAAAAGTAGGCAGTCATGTCCGAAGATAAACACAGCAACAGGATGGACCTGACCAAAATGTTAAGTGGCACAGCCTCAGGCACATTTTATGAATTTGGTTTTAAGTAATTTGCAAATATTTCTAAAAACATGTTTTCACTGAGTAATGACATTATTATTGACATTATTGAGTGTATATTAATGGGGATGCCTAAACACCCTTCTCTTTTTGAGTAATTAATGAATAAAAGTCTTAGTTTAAAATAATATTGCAACAAACAACATTGTACACATGAACCAGTTGTTAACAGGCAACACTTTATGAAAAATGATCAGCAATCAGTGAATTCCACGTGTTTAACTTTTAGTTGGTTGAAAAAGGAAAAGAGTAAAGAAAAAAGGAACATGGTGCACTGCCACAGTAAACAGTGAACAGTCTGTTCTTTCAAACTGTCATGCACTGTGCAAAAATCTTCCTCATTTCTTTATATCTTGCTTCAAGGAATCAGACTTTCTTGTGTTTTTAGTTTTTTTCTGCAGTATCCCAAAGTCATGTCAAGAAACAGGAAGAAAATCAAGCAAAGACCTGACACAGGACCTGAGAGATGCATCTGGCCTTTCAGTAGATCTTCAAAGTTCATCAGAAAGTATTTCAGTGGAAGAGTGGTTGTCAAGTAGCCGTTCTTAAGGAAAGGAAATGGGGAGGAAAGGCTGAGGAATGCCAAATCAGTGCCAATAGGTCTTATGAAGTGATGAATATATTTTTTAAAATATTGGTTCAATTCATCAATAATATGAATAATATGAATTATTCTAAAGGAGGTCAGGAAAGAGATACAACAGTGAGTGTTTCAGGCATCTGTAAACAAGGTGGAGGCTGTCATGGTTTGAGGCTGCATTTCAGCCATGGTGTTGGTGATCTTGAATGATCCCAAACACCCCCCCCCCCCCCCCCCCCCCATAAATGTATAGAAACACACCCACTATGAGCAAGTTTGTATAAATCAGATCACCTGTTGCCCATTTTCCTTGTAAAATATATATTTTTATTTTATTTTTAAGGCGTGGTGGCTTAAGACTTTTGCACACTGCTTTAAATGTATGATTATATATGCTGCAGAGCTTAAATGCCAGCGATTTTGTAGGGTCACATGGAAATACGTTTTGGCTCTTCTTCACCAACCATTTTGTTAAAATAGGTGCAGTAAAACATGCTTTAAATGCCCAACTGTTAATATTCTACTGACAGTGCGCCTTTTTCCACGGCTACTTTATTTATTGAAAATGTTGAAAGGATGCCATTAGGTATTTCAAGCACACAGAAATGTGCTTTTTGCTGAGTAGATTGACATTTGGGTGTCCGTAATAATGGAACAGTGAGGAAAACAACACCTTAATGATCCAGTGAGTTTTTGAACTAATGAGTGTAAATCAACAATGACAGCTCCGAGTAGCTGTTGGGAACAGTGTGGCTTTTGAGCTGTGAGATAATATATCTGCTTTAAATAAGTAATCTTAGCTGTGTAGGTGGGCTCACACTCCTCAGTGGGAAGTCTTCTGTATGTGTTTGCATTTGTTAACATTCATTTTGTAGTGATGGAAACATTTTTTTTTTTCAAGATTGAGACTGCCGTGCTACAGAAGAACTTTTACCAGTTACCTAAGATGCTTTTGATCTGGGCAGAGTGAAGGGGACATTCATTTCAAATGATTTGCTTGTTTCAGTGAATGCTTTTTGCATGTATTTCTGTGCGTACTTTTCTTCCCTCCACATGTAATCGCATGAGATGGTAACGTAGCTCTGGGAAACAAAGCGGCACCTTTGTGAAATACAAAAAAGAAAAAGAAAGGGAAAAAAAAATCTGATCTGCCTCTGAAGAAACACCACCTTATCTCAGAAACACTGGAGGCAGCTTGTCAAGTTTCTGATGTTTTATATTCAGGGGTAATATCTGGATTCAGATGAACAGAGGAACCCAGGTGTATCTGGCCACTGTCTGTGCAGGATTCAATCAAAGCCAAGTCAGATTTGTTCTGTTTTTCCTTTTCCTTTGCTCCCTTGCTATTTCTCTTAATTTCACTTCAATTCACTGTGCTCTATTGGCATGAATGATAGATGAGCCGTGCTGCCGCAGCATCTAACAATAAACAGTTTTTGACCATTTGTATGATTGTGTGTGTTGATATATGTGTATCTGTGCGTGTGCTATACATATATATATATTGATTTTCTTTTTGTTTTCCACCAGGCAGATGTCTTTGTTGTAGCTTCATTTCCATATTTACCTTTTGTCTGCCTTCTCCTGTGAGACGTGAAATCGCATCTAAAACAAATCATCACGATTTAAACCAGCTTTGCTGTGTAGTTCCTCTGAAACATGGTTTTGCTTTGTTTTTCATCAGTTTAAAGAAATCTGTATTTACAGTCTTCAGTGGCATTCCTCTTTTTCCGAAAAACATGTTCCCATATGAAATAATTAGGAAGAATAATTTCTGCAGAGATACATGTGTGTAATAAAATAATTCACACTTTCACTCATGTCTCGTGGCCATGTTTCTAGCTTTTGAAGTTAAATAACTAATTAAAATTAATAATTAATCATTTTTTCATAAGGGGTAGCTGTAGTTTAGAGGAAGAGCAGGTCCTCTACTGTCATGGAAGGTTGGACGTTCAATCCCTGGCTGCTCCAGGTTTATGGTAATCTTGCAATGGTGAACCTTTTTCCAAAAATCCTCTCATAATCCTAACTCCAGTTCAATTTATCTCAACTGTGAGTTACCTCACAATAGCTCAGTGCTTGTTGGCTAATGACCCAATAACAGCAAGAGTCTGTTGCACTCTGATGAAGATGAAAAAAAGATGGACTGCTTGTTTAAAAAAAACAAACAAACAGGCATAACAGGTGCATAGGTTCATTTTTTTAATGATACAACATGATGTTATCATTTAGAGCAAAATTTTGCAAACCTCCTTTTACGAGCCACTGATTTAAGTCACAGTTTCCAGCTGGTTAAGGCACAATTTTTCACTTATCTAGGAGCCAGACATTCCTGTAATCTGTGTTGTTGTTTTTTTAACTGGCCTTGAGAAATCTGAAGGTCTTTCAAAGTTTTTCATTTTCAATTCAGGACATTTTCAGAGGATTTTTTTGTTTGTAATTAAGCCATGAACACTAACCTAGATTTTTGTGTCTACAAATAACAGAACCTTTAGCAAGGAATTTAAACAGTATTTTTAGCAGCCCATTTTAAAAATGCATTTTTCCCATTTCTTTTTTTAGAATTTCCAAAAATAACACCGTTTGAAAGTTATGGGATCCTTTTTCACTAACAAGGTGAAAAGGGGCCACAAAGCTGTTTGAGTCCCAAAGAGCTATTAGTGAAAACACTTGGGTTTTGGAATATCTTGGAATAGTGTGCAGTGTGTAGTCAAAAAATATGAAGAAACTGGACAAGTTTACTCAGATTAAGAAAAAAATCCAGCAGCTGACTCCTGACATAGAACCTGAGAGGTATGCCAAATTACATTAGAATAGATACAATGATACACACACATATTTCCAATGCAGTCAAAGCAAATCTGGATAGAAAAACAAACAATTAAATCGCTATCGGCCATGGATTGGCTTCCCCAGAGCCTGGACCTCAACACTATTGTAGCAATGTGCCATTATCTCGAAAGAGAGCGCAACAAAAGGCAGCCACCATCCAAAGAAAAGCTTTGAATGTCCTCCAAGAAGCCGGGAGAGCTATTCCTGAAGACTACTTAAGGAAATTACAAAACAGCTTGTCTAAGAGAGTTTAGGCTAGGCTGAAGAATAAAGGTGGTCATACCAAATATTGACTTTTTTACTTCAATACATGCTTGTACACAGTGTTGGGAAGGTTACTTTTAAAATGTATTTCATTACAGAATACAGAATACATGCCCCAAAATGTATTCTGTAACGTATTCCGTTACGTTACTCAATGAGAGTAACGTATTCTGAATACTTTGGATTACTCAATATACACTGAAAAAAAGGCCATGTTGGATTTACTTGATTCAATAGTGGACATTTGTTGCACACAAATGTTTTGCTTTGGCAGAAACTTAAACAACTGAGTTAAATCAACACAACTTTTTCATATTCAATAAACCTGTGCATTTTGTGTTTCTAAAACGCAATTGAAACATGTTTAGATGAAGTAAGTTGAGCTCTTGGAATATTTTAATCCTTCACAATTTTGTCATTTTATTTCAACACTATTCAATAACTTTTATCCAAATGCTACTTGGTCACTTAAATACTACATGTTGTCTTCATATTACATAATGTTCAACAAAGTCTAGATCCTGGTTACCATAAAAACTGAATGGATTTACAATGACTACCATTCTCCGGGTTGCAGGAGAGCTGGGAAATAACCCTGAAGTGATAGGTTACGAGGCAGGGTACACCCTGGACAGCTCACCAGTCTATCACATAGAAACAAACAACCATTTACACTTACATTCACGGGTAATTTAGAATCACCAGTTAACCCTAATAACTGCATGACTTTTAACTGTGGGAGGAAACCAGAATACCCAGAGAGAAGCCACTGCAAACTAGCCAGAATGTGGATTTGAACCCAGGACCTTCTTACTGTGGAGCAACAGCACTAACCACCATGCCAACAATCTAGGAAATACAGGAAAGCTATGATTTCCTGTATTTGATGCAGAATTTTTTTGTTTTTGTCCTTGACAGGTTAATCCACAATAAATAGCAATAGCATGCATTTGGTGTGTGTGTAGTTGTCTGCCTTTTATAACTCCAGTGATTTTCCTGCAGTTTGAAATCTTGTGCGATCTTGTGAATTTCATGAGTTCAGCAACTAACCACTCTTACTAGATTGTATCGTGTCATCTCAACAAGAACAAATTAAGTTGTTGAATTTCGTACAGATCCTACATGATTTAATTACGTTCATAGAAACATGAAATTATTGTGTTCAAATTACAAGGTAGACTTTTTTAATGTAACAACCACCCAGAGGTGGCTGCTTGACTTGACTGAGATGGATGCCTTCCTGAAACCACGATCCAAAGAGTGCGAGACTGAAATCCCGTGCAGTGTCGCGGGATTTGACATTGCTATATTATTGACTTACTTCACTTGAACATAATATGAACAATTTAATCTAGCCTCTCTGCATATCATGTAGTTTCTACACTATATAGTTACACTTAACTTTAAAGCATGAGGCAATTGTGTTAAATACACGCAAGATGCTTACGTAAATCCAAGAGCTGGCCAATCCCTTTTTTTCAGTGTATTATCATGCTGTTTACAACTACATGAATGTACTATTGCTGTGATTTATTACTGTTACTGAAGGTCCGCGGCTCCGAACCGTAGTAAAGGGACCTCTGGCTAATACGGTGGGTTCTGTGTCGGGCTCTTAGCTGAAAACTAGCTTTACTTTGTTGTCTGGGTCAACTTTGCTAGCGAGAGACAGAGAGAGGCGTTGAAAGGCTGCTCCAACGGAACTTATTGTTTTTGGAGGAAAACACGAACACGGTGTACAGTCCAGTCTTAATAGCTTACTTACAACTGGGCTCGTCAGGCACTCTTCTTGGCTGCAGTGGTTATTAATATATTTACATGCTTCCAGCTCCCGTTTTTGCTCCTGACAGCTCGTACTTTTCCTTTTTCTCCCTCCTCGCGCTCACAGACACATAACGGGTATGGCAGTCAATTCTCCCTGCAGCACGGACTACACTGCCCATGAGGCTACATTCTTTAGAGCTATACCTGTAGCATTCTGCCTATTAGCTTAGCACAACAACAACAAAAAGGCCTCTCTCACCCAGGAAACACGCAGAGAGAGAGCGTCACCCTGTAACCATGGCAACCGTAACGCTGCCGCCTGGAACAACAGAACGTAGCTGTCAAACAAAACCCAAACAGGCCTGACCCGCCACAATATAAAAGAGGGAAGTACCGCCGTGTAATCCGTTTATTTCAACAAAGTAACTGTATTCTAAATACCACCTTTTTAAACGGTAACTGTAACGGAATACAGTTACTCATATTTTGTATTTTAAATACGTAACGGCGGTACATGTATTCCGTTACTCCCCAACACTGCTTGTACATGTTGCAATAAATTCCCACACCTATTCCCGTTTTTTCCCCAGAAAAATATGAGGAACTGAGGGCTTTACAAAGCAGGCCTTTTTTATTCAAGTAGAGCTTCTTGTGCTGCTTCTTTTCTACTTTTACTTTTACTCTGAAACATTTTCCCATTGCTGGCTAGAGGTAGTCAGTGACTGTATTATTATTTTTTTTAGTGATTTGGGTTAACCACTCCTTAAAATACCAAACATTGCTGGCCTAAATGAGAGGAAGTTCTTCATCCAGCCATGCTTTGTGGTGCACATTTGCTTCTCTCTGTGCCTGTGATCACACTTTGTTGGGAGGGGATTGGATTTTCTCTCTCCATTTGGGCCACCAGTGATTAGATGAGTCTATGTCTGAGAGTTTAATCCTTGTTGGAAGGAGCACCAAGTTGCATGTGGCTTTCTCACGCGCACACACATTCACACACACACACACACACACTCACACTCACAGTTTGAGATCCAGATGTATCTTCTTTTTTTTTTAAGTTCTGCATCTGCAGGGAGGCATGTGGCCTTCATGGCACAGGCCCAAGCAGCTTATTGATGGGCAGATTTAGTCCCCATTCATTTCACTCAGACATTTCTTTTGTCAGGCCCCCCTCACCCTCTCTTTTTCACTCACACAGCACACACGCACACACACAAACACACACATCATGTGTCAGATGAAGCCAGCAGGGGTTGGAAGCTTTGTGCAACAGGCCAGAGAGAAATAATAATGTCTTTTAAAGCACGCTGCAACATAATCTTGCCTTTACGTTTCTCATGTCTTCTTCTGCAGCTTCCAATTCTTCTCTTCCTCTCACATATTTTCAAAGTAACAGCTGATGGACTAAATTGACAAAGTGTGCAGCACATCAAGGAATTTTTGATTTGTGAATCTACCCCAGACAGAAGGACAGAGTGGTTTTAGCATAATAATGCAGCTCTCTACTGTACATTAATATTCATATTTGCAGACTCAGTTGCTGCTCTGACAACGTGCACCTGCCAGACATCTGTGTTGGAGAAACAGCCAGAGAGTGTTGTTGCATGTTTGCACAGTCATTCACAAATAATCTGGCTCATTTTATGCTTTTACCTGTGACAAGAGCGCACTATAGAGCTGCTGCTACTTCAGCTCTACTGAAGGGGTTGAAAACAAAAGAGGTAAAATCAGGTAAATACACATACAATACAATTCACAGTGGGGCTGTGTTTCTTGTTTCCTTCCATTGATTTACCTCTCCTCTTTCAGTCCTTATAACTGTAGCTCCTTCTGTTGCCTAGGCAGTTTTAATTTCTTACTGATGTATCTAAAACAGATCTAAAGCACTTAAGATGCAGCGAGGTAAGAAATGCTTATTGGCATCTAAATTTGCTCATAAACACAAACCGTCAAAAACATTCACCAAAAATATAACTTAATGATTTAAGAGAAAATAGAGTGCTGTAGAGAGTGCTTTAGTTGATTTTCTTTATTTCTTTTCTTATTAAGTTGGTTTATTTAAAAGGGGCAAAGCACAATACAAATAAATCAGGTGAAAAAGAAAGCACACCCTCTTTCAGTTATCAGGAAAAACAAAAACCTGATCTCAGTAGGTCTTAAAATTACTTAAACACATTGTAATTACTTATGGAAGGCAACATGCAGAAGCAGTGTGTGTGAAACTAAGCACACCGCATAACTCAGTAGTTTGCAGAACCACCTTTAGCAGATATAACTTAAGTAATCATGTTCTGTGTGACTTTATCAGTCTGTCATATCACTGTAGAGGAATTTTGGCTCACTCTTTGAAATGTTGCTTCATTTCATTGAAGCATCAATTTGTTTATTCACAGCTCTCTTAAGGTTCCACTGCTGCATTTCACTCCTCTGGGTCGGGACTTTGACTGGGCCATTCCACTATTTCAACCACTCTGTTGTAGATTCACTGCTGTGCTTGGGGTCATTGTGCTGTTGCATGACCTAATTTGGACTGAGCTTCAGCTGTTGGACAGATGGCCTCACGTTTGACTCCAGAATATTTTGGTATACAAAGCAGTTCATGGTCAACTCAATGACTGCAACGTGCACAGGTCCCAAGGCTGCCCTCCACTACTGTTCCTCAGAAAATGTGCTCACTGTCTCTGATGATCAGTTAATCAATTGCTTTTGATTATCTGCTACCTGGCCTCTTGATTCCTGTGGAAGCATTAAGGGTGTACTTAATTTTTTACACACTGTTTTTCCCATCTGAGCTTAGATTTTGCCAAATAAGTGCAATGTGTTGCTGTTCATTTGAGGTTGTAATGACCTAATTAAAATTTAATTGTATTTTAATTTACATTATTTTAATGTCCTGATATTTAAAACGTCATGATGAACAGAATTTTCTTTTTATTCATGTACCTGATTTGGCTAAAAGCTCATTTTCATCTTTCGATTTAAAAATCCAAAACCAAAGCAACATAAACAGAAATATTTCAGATTTTTAAATAAAGCAACTCAACTGTTTTGCAAATCTGACGGAGGTCAGGTTTTATTCTCTGTGTTTGCTTACACGGGCTATGCAGCGACACAGTGTTTGTCTGAGCTCAGGCTGTGATACAGTATGAATGTGAAACTAGCGCTGAGGGCAGCTACAGTTTTGCTGCATTTGTACTCATTTGACTTCTCAGAAATCTGCTGATAAACTTACCTGACAGAGCTCATGATAGATCTTTGCACTTCTAAAAGAAATTACAGCCACATTCAGACTCAGCACAAACTTAAACTGAACCACTAACAACTACAGAAACTGGTGCAAAGCAGGCATTTAATGTTATATTTTATTGACTCGTGCTAAGCGACCCGCTAGAACAAATGTGGCAGGCAAAACAGGGCTGGTTTGCTCAAGATATTCTGATAACATACTCAGTTTCTTTGCTTGTTAATATCCAACCCTTTGTTTGCCTTTTTTATTGGTTAGAAAGGAGTTCATTTAACTGCATGAACAGTTTGCTGTCCTCCTGCATTGTATTGCATTATATTATAGTGCATTTGTTAAATGCATTTTATGACCTCTTTGTTAAACATCTCAGTTGTTTAAGTTGTTTTGATATTTTAAAAAAATCACTGCACAGCCAATGTCCTTACAGAATTGTCTGTTTCACGGCCAGGGTTTTACATGTGGAGGTTTCCTTGTGCAGCTGTCTTCTAGTGCGACTCATGCATCCTCTGGCTCCACCATCCTACTCATAGCATCCTAAACCACACACACACACTCACACTCGAACACACACAGCATCTTACTCATTTTATCCCAAATACAAGGCCTGCTCAGGTCACATCTCATCACACAATCCACAGAAAAAAGAAAAAGCAACAGTACAGGGTTACTGAAGTTATTCACTGCTTATTTACATTTTCTTTGAGTCTCTCTTTCTCCTGGAGATATTTTCTCCATATTTAATGAAAAGGTCTGTAGCGCTGTGAGACTGCAGTGAAAAGCAAAGGTGATTGTTGTAGCATTAGAAATGACAGTAGGGACTCAGGATATCATCAGAGGCCAAGTGGAACAAAAGGTGGTTTTAGAGGGTTTGCAGACGAAGAAAGGCTGTGTTTATATTACCGTGTAGACTTCTTTTTTGTCCCCAAACAATCACATTCTGCCCGTGTTTTAATCTACACTCCACAGATGATGACAGATCTTTGCTATTTTTGCAGCCTGTCTAAGATGACACTTTTTATTGCGACAGAGACAATGAAAAATAGTTGGCTCCTCGCGCGGATGTCTAGCTCGCTCTCAGAGGTGAGCATCACACACAATTAGTATGCAACCAAGACACCTCAATGTGGCTGCAATTTGAATGGAGAAAATGAAAGTTGTGGAAAATATGATGTGTTTTCAGAGTCCCGGGAGAAAAGAGCTAATATGCATGTCAGTCAAGCCCGCTGGCAGCAGATAAAACTGAGCAGCCATTTTATGCCTGAGAGTGAGTAAAATATTGGTGTGAACTAACTGACCAGATGCTGTTTTCAGAGTCAGTGACCTTCAAACAGAGATTTATGCAGAGCAGGGGAGTGCAAGAGAAGGAAACTGCGATTCTCATTTGTCCTGGATGTCATTCACATTGGGAATGGAGTGACACTTCAATTAACTCCCCGTCCTCAACAAAGTTTACCTTGGTCTTCAGAAAGGCGCAGCCTTTCAGCTCATCCTGCAGGATTAGCCAATCATATTTCCAATCTCAGACCTGTCACCGTGGTGTCGCTACGCGGCAGGTGGTAGTCATAATGACAATCTATTGTTCAAAAAGTGAAGAGCTGTTTTCCCCTCAGATTTCCAAAATTTGACATGGTAGTTTTCACTCTTTCACAGCTACTGTTT
Organism: Neolamprologus brichardi; assembly: GCF_056152115.1. NCBI lineage: Eukaryota > Metazoa > Chordata > Actinopteri > Cichliformes > Cichlidae > Neolamprologus > Neolamprologus brichardi. Next base: position 48,850,438 of record NC_142110.1, on the reverse strand, counting down.
ATATTTATTCACATGGAATCTTTTTTTTGTGTGTGTCTTTGTCTTTCCTTCATAAAGATAATATTTATCGACCTCCCCCGTACCCTTGATGATGAGTATCTATCACTAAAGATGTGGTTTGATGACCATTAGAATGGTTTCCAGCTTTTTCCCAATGGTAGCTGCACAGGCAGAGATCACTAACTTTTTATGCACACCCATTCATTTTGCTTTTCAAGCCAGGCTGAAATATAACAGAAAAAGCTTAGACCAAAAGGTTACGCTGAGTGGGCTTTAAAGAGATAAAGAGCTAACCTACACTGATTTAATGCATATCAGTTATCTGGTGCATATCTGTTATTATGTTTCAACATTCTTCCAGTTTCTTACACTGTAAAAAAGAAAAAGTTGAGAAAACTTAAAATTTCAAGGCAACATGATGCAAGAGATTTTTGAGTTTTCTCAACTTTTGCAACTGTTGTTGACTTAACTAAGATTTACAAGTTCTGCCAACTTGGTTCTTCTTGTTCACCTAATTAGGATAATCCTGGAAGTCTAACGAAGAAATTCTGGTTTCAATGCCATGTTTTTCTGCCTTCACCAAACAAGGATATTCTTGTTGAGTAATCATACAATTCTTACTCCAGTGAGTTGAAAATGTACCTATATAAGCAAAGGAAAATGTATGCTGTGATTATACTTGAAAGAACACTCAATAAATAGATATAGAATAAAACAAAGCACAATTCAATTTTATCTAAAAGCTTATTTATTTTGTTCAACAGTGCTTTCAGTACATTTCAGAATGTCATGGGCAGTAGGGTGAATTTCTGTTTAAAAAAAGAAAGAAAGAAAGAAAAAGAAATAACAAACAAACAAAAACGTATTGCCAGTTTCTTTTGGGTGCTTTGAGCACCCCAGCAGAGACGTTAAAATTCCAGAGTCCAGAACCAAAAAAGAAAAGTGTCCAGCAACTTAATAATTCACGCACACACACCCTGACCGTCTTGTAAAAGCTGAACATAACTATTGCACCTTAAATAGGGTAATTCCACAAACGATTGCCTATGTACCCAGATATTGACATTTTACATGGGCTTACTATGATGAACTATGGAAGTTAAAAGTTATTAGAAATGTTACCATCAATGAAGAGGAAACTAACAGGTAAAACACCAGTTCTATGCTTCATGTGATGTGAAAAACACTATAACAAATCTTTTAAAATACTACAAGACAAATTTTCACCATATATTCTCAACAATACAGATTCATCTGACTAAAATTTACATTTCGAATAATGATTTATCCACGTCACCTTCATATTGTCCGACCAGGTCAAAATAAGATGGCCTCAATTGCTTTAAAGGTGTAACTCATCTGCTTTGGATAATCAATGTTGAAGGCATACAGAAGGCCAAAGAGGTATGCCAAGGCAGTAGAGAGGTCTGGAATGTTATGTAGCACGATGTCACCTTCCAACACCACTGCATGTTCTCGCACAGACGTATCGGCATCGTCATCTTGTAGGATGGTGAGGATGGCAACTGATACACCGTTCAACACTGGTTACAAAATGTCAGTGTCCTGAAGAAAAGTAAAATATGAATTATTGAAAGCTAAGAAAAACTAAAGACAAAACAAATTTCTAAAGATTTGAACTTTAACCTCTATACCATGCTGGTCATTTGACTCATAGAGGTTTTAAGAACAAAAAGCTTATTTTCCTTTAATTAATGCCACCTTGTGAGTTTTGTACAAAAATATTTTCTGCTATGGAACACCCACTAACAATGCCCAGCTGCTGCTCAGCAGAAAAAAAGGAGTGAGAGTTATGACAACTGCAATCCCCACTATAAAATTATCTGGACTGCACTGAGGAAGTGTACATTTCCATTTTGGATTAACTCATCTTTAAAAACATCTCATAGCAATTATTTTTACTTGCATTACTTTTTTGTACTTACTAAGCACTTCAGGAAAACCTCTGTTGCATCCTCTCTGAGGAAAATGGGCAGGCCTCTTAGTGCCGGTGGGACACAATGTCGGATGCCTAAAAAGTATTCAGTGGAAAACAAGAATTTCAATTAGTGTAGTAACATGGTGTACTATACACAATGCAAAATCAGAACTCTCATAGTAATGAAAATAAAGCACAGGTCAGACCCAGCAACACGCAACACTTACAAAAAAAACCCAACAACAACATCATGTTAACAATTTTACTTTCTATTTACAAATTAAATAGAAATACTGCCAAATAAGAACAAAGTAATGACTGATGACATTAATTTTTACTGACATGTCCACTGATGTGTTTTGTTTGAAGCCAACATCTTTTTCAGTTTCTGTTAAGAGAAAAGTATTCTCTCTTCTAAAAATGTCAGATAAAGAAGCACTTCACTCACCTGTTCATCAAGTTTATCCAGGAGGTCTTCCATCTCCTCACAAAGAGCTCCCTTCTTAGGCCGGTACAGTTTCAGCAGGCCAGGCACAAATTTGTCAAGGGATGCATTGAAGGTACCCAGGAGGTCTTTGCTTGTGATCCGATGAAGTTTTTCAGATATCTAAACAAGACATTCACCAAAATATTGTCATTTATTCAGCACAGAAAATTCCTGGGTAGCGGTCTTGGACAGTCTGCACCATGTTATATGCCTGACTGTGTTATCAACAGCAAAACCTACTTCAAAAATCTCTCATGAATACGTATTTTGCACAGGAATAGAAATACCCTCCACAAAACCCAGTATCAATATGCAAATACATATTATGTTCTAAGTTGCACCAAAATCTGTGACCAATCAGATTCTGTGACCTGCCTTGGTATTCTTTCCCTAACCATCTCAGTCTATAGAAGTCCTATTTCTAGCACTAAAAGAAAACAAAAAAAAAACATGCTAAGTCAAAATTATGAGATTGCCTTTCTGTTTCACAATTTCGATTTAGCATGGGGACTCTTTTCTTGAAAGAAATTTCTTTACTCATTTTCTGTGTAAAGAAAAGTTCAGGGTAAGGATTTCAATGTAACACTGTCAAGGGTCTTGACTGGAATAGTAGCACAATATAATAAAGTTGGCCAATGCATTGCCCCAGCAAATACTGTACTACTTCAATATAGTCAATCTAGTATAAATCATGCCCAATTTGAATAATATTTAATTATAAATAAATTAGGACAGTCTTACCTCCACAGAGTAAAACAGCCCAGGTCATCTCTCCTGGACACACACACTGGACACCATAGGCTGACACTCCACGACCTCTCTCCGCCTGAGAGAAAATGTTTGCAATAATGAAACATTTCAATATAATGTAGAAAAAAAACGAGGATCGGACTCCCTGATCCTTACTGCGCATGTGCAAAGTCGGACCGTACAGATCGCATCTACCCGTGGAATTGTACATAAAATCAATACTCCACCAACAAAAAGGCTCTCAAAACAATACAATACTTTCCACAGCTTTGAAGGATGGGTCAGGTGTATCCTTCGTGGCCCACCCTATGCCAGAATTCATAGCGCAGCCCAGCCGATTCTAGTTTCCAACAATGGCGGCAGCCATTTAGTTTTAATATTACTCTTATTACCCTTTTCGGCTCACAAAGTAAACTTTTAAGATATTTTCAGGCGAGAATGTAGCTGTGTAAATTTCAAATATCTGCTCAGTTTAATAAGACAACACATATTTGCAAAAATGCTTCTACGTTTTCGGAGACGTCTGTTACCACCGGCTTTGATAGCTAGCTGGCTGGCATATCATTTTTTTAGGTTGTAAATGGAAAGTTTTATTTCTAAGTCAGTTTAATTTGAACACTTTAATCAAATCAACAATTACTAGTTATCGTTTTTACAGTGTAGTTAGAAATACTTTTTTTCTTTTTAAGTTTGATGGCATTTGCATTTGTGATTTTTTCTTTTCCACATGAAAATGTTGACCCTGGTGACTCAGAAGCTGAAATATTCCAGATGTGAGATGATAAACCAAAACTTGTATCCCTGAGACTCCTCCACAGCCCAGAGAAGGAATTCTTCACTTAAATGGATCTCAGTCCAACCTCTTTCACTCTCACAGGAATTGAAAAAAATGAAGAAAGCTCATTTGAGGAAATTCACTGGGGAATCTTGGGATTTCAGCAAAGGAGCAAATATGGACCAGTGGAAACTCGCAGTGTTCCAGATGTTGCTGCAAGACTGATTTGGCCCGCATCTTCTCGCTCTGCTTCTTCGATAGAGCAACAAGACATCTGAGGAATTCAAGCAGATATTTAGCATCGCTGCATGTAGGCGCAGTTTGGCTCCGAGCTGTCCCATGATGGACGCTACGATTGTTGACAAAGACTGTCGCTGCCTCTGCTGCAGCTGAATCCACAATGATGCAGTGTGCTGTCTGCTGCTTGAAAAATACTGTTTGTCTGGATCAGAAAAGCAATGTTAGCACAACACAAATTAGGATATATTGGCAATCATGTAGCCAGAAAAAGATGCTTACTTTTGGCTCCTTGTTTTCTTTACTAATCTTATCGTGGCTTTCTTAATCACTGGCACGAAACAGTACATCCTTGACAGCAGGGTACAACCACTGTATGAGTAAGAAATGGTGATACATCTAATTTCTAAAGGCTTCTATAGCAGCGTTCCCCTTGTGTCTGCTGTAGGTTAGTCTATAGTGAAGAGCAATGGTGTATTTTAGCAGAAATTGTTGTGGAAAGCATACTCACCCACAGAGGAGCAAGCTTAGGCCCTAATGCAACACAAGCTGCATTATAAGAAGAGCAGGATCCACAGTTTGTTTGTTTTTTTAAATGTTTTAAATTTGCGTCATTCAAAATCAGATAAACTGAAAAGTTGTTATATATCTAAACACGCTGTATTGCCAGGAGTATTTGCTCATCTGCCTTCACAAGCATGTGAAGTAAAGTGACATCCCATTCTTCTAGGGTTTAGTATGACGTCAGCCCATCCTTTGCACCTCTAAAAGCTTCAACTCTTCTGTGAAGGCTTTTGACAAGGTTTAAGAGTGTGTTTATGGGAATTACTGACCGTAGACGTGCGAGGTGAGACCCCAATTTTGGTTGAGATGTCCTGGCTCACAGTCTCTGCTCTAATTCATCCCAAAGGTGTTCTAATTGGTTGATGTCAGGACTGTGTGCAGCCCAGTCAAATTCTTCCCCAACAAATTCTTCATCCATTTCTTCATGGAGCTTGCTTTGTGCACTGGTGCGCAGTCATGTTGGAACAGAAAAGATAAAAAGTGACCTTGGTAAATATTTCATCATCCCACAAAGTTGGGAGCATGAAAGCAGCTGCTCGGCCATTGCATAAAGTTCACTACATACTGTTCTTGAGCTAATCTGAAGCCCACATGAAGTTTGGAGGTCTGCAGCGATTGACTGATCCTGCTCTGTGATTTTACGGCTTACCGCTGAGTTGCTGTCATTTCCAATCACTTCCACTTTGTTATAATACCATAAACAGTGATATTATAACACCTGTGGCCATGGAAGAGATTGGAACACCTGAATTCAATGACTGATGTTTTTTAACCCTGGGGACATAATGTTCCACTGAAATGACCTTTTCTTGAGTGAAATTACTGAAGGTGAGCTAGCTAGATTTTGTTCTATTTTTTCATGTAACCAGTAATAGCAAATGGGCAAAAGATGTAATATTTCAGATGCAAGATCTGAGGAGTCATTCGAGCAGAGAATCACTTGCACTCTCTGATTTGCTTGCCGGCTGTCATAAACAGGATAATCATAACGCCACACTTGAAGTCTTATTTACTTCCTCTTCTCACATCTCTTCCCTTCTCGTTCTCTCCCCTCTTTTCTGTTCGCTGGTATCGCTATCAAACACTAACAAGCAGCCCCAGTTAAACCCGCACATAACATGATGTTTACACAAGAGCACTGATCAGTTTAAGATCCTAAAACAAACTTCTTCCTCACCTTATTTATCTAATATTTATTACTGCACAGCAAAGAACTCTCCTACGTTAGACTTGCGTCACATGAGAGGCTAGATGATCAAAAACCACTGAGTCACACAGATCCAATATAGTTCTCTTTTTTTTCTCCTCCATCTGATTCAAGGTGTCATCCTGTGCGTGCAACACAGTTTCATTCCAGGTGATGCAAACACAACAAATATTATTCCCTCTGTAGCCTTCCCGTGGTAGGACATGACTCCTCCATCATTACACACCTTCAAATGTGCATCCGTGGTCATGAATATAAATTTGGAGCTCCATAAAGAAATGAGTCTCAACAACAGCATCTAATAAGATTATATATACTGTATATCAACCAAGACATGCATGAATAAATATAATTGAAAGACATGGAGCAAAGGTAAAAGAGAGGAAATGACAGACAGGAGAAGTATTGTAAAGAGATGGCGAGATGGAGGCAGCGCGGGCTGTGAGCTGAATACTGAGCTTCAAGATGAAAATAAAACAGTTGCTTCTTGTTGCAGTAGATGAGTCTGAGATTTTTTTAGCTTTAGTTTTTTCAGCACCCTTTTATTTATTCAAATGCTTTTTAATCACCATCACAGAAATACAGTAACGATAAGAAGAAATGAGGTTTGTCAAAGTCTTAAAACCTCTGATGAACGACAAATCATTGGGTTTAGCAAACAACAATTAAGTCAAAATGCAGAATGAGTGCCCCTCATGATACAACAGATTTTAAAACCACCTTTTCTGTATGATTTTATCTCTTTCTCCCAGCATCGTAGAGCAATTTTGGCTCACTTTTCTTAAAAAAAACGTTGCTTCAGCTTATTGAGCTTTGCAGGCATTTATTCATGCACAGCTCTCTTAAGGTCAGATTACGATCTGGTTTAGCTGTCCGACAGATGGCCTCACATTTCACTCTAGAATACACAATAATAAAGATTCGTGTTTTTGTTTTTTTGTTTGTTTTTTTGTTGTTTTTTTTGCCTGTCCCATTTGGTTCTTTAGCCGTCAGAATTGTTGTCTGAAGACCAACAAGGATTCCCAATGGATTTACTTTGCCAAATGGATCATCACGGCCTTGCCGTATTGGTCCATTTGATCGACCTTTGTTGTTATTATTTATTTTATTTTATTTTCATGCCTCCCCTGCACCCTGGTGACACACCCGCACAACAAGGCCATACTTGTGTGGGTGGGTGTGTTGGAGCGGGAAGAGGGAGGCAGCCGGGGATGGGGGGGAAAAGAAGGGAGGAGCAAGATGCCCCTCCCTGGGGCCAGCTCCCCCGCTGACCCCAGTAGGCACCCCCGTCCTTCGGCACCCACCAAGGCAAGGGAGCCCAGGCCCATAAAGACAAGGGCCTACGGCAGCAGGACCGCCCAGCCCCACAGGACCCGGGGCAGCCCACCCGAACCCACCGCAAAGGAAACTGTACCCACCCCAACATTCAATCATCTCCCAGACTACACAAGGCAACAGACACCCAGGTTAAGTTTATTCTCCACCTCTTCTGTGACTCTCTCCCACCTGCAGAGTGGACTCCTGCAAGGATGGAACAACCTCCCTGTCAGCTGAAGAGCTCCCTAGTTAGGCCGATGCGCCAGAGGCCCCCTGCGCCAGGGCTGAGCCACCGTGCACCCACCCGCCCACAACCTCGGCAACACACGAACAAGGACCTAAGCCCCCAAGGCCCAGCCAGAGCCCTAGCACCGAGGCGAAGCACCCCCGAACCCCAAGACCCCACGCCTGCCCCGGATCCACTCAGGGGCAGCCAGGCTACCAGGCCAGTAACGTACGTCCGCCAGCACAGACCCTCCCCCAGGCCTGCTGCACGCAGCCACAAGGAGAACACCCTCTAAGAGCAACCAGAGCCGCTAACCAGGTTATGACCACAACCCCTGGGTTAAGCCCTCCAGGGATAACGTCCCTAGGGATTCTCCAGACGCCCTAAGCCTGTCCCTACCTCCACATCAACCACAATGGCGAAGGCGGGACCAAACCACGACCCCCCACCCCCGCTAGGTGATGGAGCCGATCAGAGGAGCCCAGAGGGATTGATCTAATGGGGTGGCAGAGGCTGTCTTGAGACTAATGTGATCTATTAGATGGTTTTTATCTAATAGATAAAAACCATCATTTGCTGGGGCTCTGGCTGGGCCTTGGGGGCTTCGGTCCTCGTCGGTGTGTCGCCGAGGTTGTGGGCGGGTGGGTGCACGGGGGCTCAGCCCTGGCGCAGGGGGCCTCTTGTGCATCGGCCTAACCGGGGGGCTCTTCAACTGGCAGGGAGGTTGTTCCATATTTGCAGGAGTCCACTCTGCAGGTGGGGGAGAGACATAGGAGAGGTGGAGAATAAACTTAACCTGGGTGTCTGTGTCTTGTGTAGTCTGGGAGATGATTGAATGTTGGGGTGGGTACAGTTTCCTCTGTGGTGGGGTGGGGTGGGCTGCCCCGGGTCCTGTGGGGCTTGGCGGTGCTGCTGCCGTAGGCCCCGGTCTGGATGGGCCTGGGCTCCCTTGCCTTGGTGGATACCAGAGGACGGGGGTGCCTATTGGGGTCAGCGGGGGAGCTGGCCCTAGGGAGGGACACCCTCCCCTCCCTTCTTTTCCTCCCCATCCCCGGCTGCCTCCCTCTTCCCGCTCCACCACACCCACCCACACAGGTAGGGCTTTGGGGTGCGGGTGTGTCACCAGGGTGCAGGGGAGACATTCCCCCCCCCTCTGTCCTCTTCTGGCCACCTGTGCCTCAATTTTATCTCACAACTTAGACATCCACATTACTTACACTCTCATAACACACACACACATATATATGTATATATGTGTGTATATATATGTGTATGTATATATATATATATATATGTGTATATATATGTGTGTATGTATGTGTGTATATATATGTATATATATATATATATATATATATATATATATATATATATATATATATATATATATATATAGGGCCTTGAGGGTGGGCACGCTAACGGCATCCAGTAGACGGTCTGTGTATTCAAACCTACCTCTGGCGCCGGTGCCCACCTCTCAATTTTAAATCCATGTAGACATTGAGGGTTCTCGGGAGGGGCCGTGCTAACACCTGCTGCTCTCTGGCAGCAGCACCATGCTCTCCCTTGTTTTAAATACACTTTAGAGCAACACGCAGCAACACTACACTTGAGCGAGAGGAGGAGGGTATGGGGTCTTAACACACCCCCGTTCTCTGCTAGCCATCGGGGCAGGGGGGCTGGGAAGAGATGCTGGCTGTCCGATTGGCCTCCCTGCTGCTGCGGAGCCTGGGGCGGTCTGCTTGCCTCCACCCCGGAGGGAAGGGTAACATCTCTTGGGTCTGGGTGCCGTTTCCCCCTCTGGGGGCGAGGATACCTGGACCCGGGGTATAGAGTATGTTTGGGGAGTGTGATTGTGTGTACATGTCCATTTACGTTTATTCCTACGTTGGGTGAGTGCTGAGTGTTTGTATATGTGTGCATGAGGGTGGGAATGCATGTCTGTGTCTGTGTGTGCCTGTTTGTCTGTGTCTATATGTCAGGTCGGGTCTTAGACTCCACCTCTCTGGGAACTCCCAGGCCCTCCAAGTGTGGAGGCCTATCTCCCCTCACCACACTCCCTGCCGGTGACTGATGCCCTCAGGGGTCGGTGCATTGTTGGTTCTTGGTGTCTGGGGCTGGGCGCTCAGGTCATGTGCCAGCTCACTCCCGGTGGCTACTTGGCGGGGCCTGGCGCCTGCTGCTCGGTCAGGCCTCTTCCGGGGCGCGGAGGGCCCTCGGGCCTCCGGCCTCTGTGCCTGCGGCTCGGTTCACTTTGGCACAGCTGGCTGCCGGCGGAGCCGGCGGGCACGCCGGTGCAGCCCCCTCTAGTTTCTGCCTGGCGGCTACTGGGTGACCCCTCGTCTGGGGATCCTCAGCCCTTCCCATGAAGGTGGCACGGATGCCCCTCCGGTGGTCCTCCTTGGGCTCTTGCACTCTGGGGCCTCTGGATGTCTGGGGCCTGGATCTCCCCCATGCCTGCTTCATGCCCTGGGGGACAGGGCTATGGCTCTCTACATCCTCTTGCAGACCATTACATGGGGAAACCATTTGAATACAAGCGCGCCGATCCACACAGGTGTGCACACAGGTGTTTGCTGTTCGTAGACTTGAATCACACCTTTCTTGGCTGCTACTTCAAAGCACATTGTGCGCTGTCTGTCCTGCGTGCTGCACAACAACGTTCAATATTTGGTATTTGCTGCTGTTTACACTTAGCTAGATTAATGCGATGGTGTTGTGTATAGTATGTTGCTTTGTTTTGTTTTGTTTTTTTGCTTGTTTTCTACTCTTTTTCTCTCAACAGGTGATCCCGGAGATATTTTCTTTCTCCCTTTCCTATCCTTCACTCATGTCTGTCCCGTCTGTAACAACTGAAAATAAAATAAAATAAATAATAAAAACAAAGGTTGATCAAATGGACCAATACGGCAATGCCATGATGATCCATTTGGCAAAATAAATCCATTGGGTATCCTTGTTGGTCTTCAGACAACAATTCTGACGGCTAAAGAACCAAATGGGACAGGCAAAAAAAAAAAAAAAAAAAAAAAAAAAAAAAAGATGGTTTTTATATTGGTTAGAATTAAGATTATTTTTATTTTTCCAGTTCATGAGGACCGTTTTCTTGGCAATGCATAGGGCAGTAAAAATCATGTGGACTGTATTAGTTTCTGTAGTGACATCATCCAATTTGCTCAACAAGCACGCTAAAGGGGAGGTTGGAATTTTACATTTGAGACACTTTGATAAGTCTTCACATATCTCGCGCCAAAACCTCTGCACTGGTGGACAGAACCAAAGAGCGTGGATGTAATTGTCTGGTGTATTGCCTTGACAGTGTGAGCAGCTGTTGGAAGATGTAAGGCCCATCTGGAACATCCGATGACCTGTATAGTGCACTTTATGTAGTATTTTGTATTGTATTAATTGCAGACTGGGATTTCTAATCAATTTAAAGGTTTTTAAGCATATCTGAGACCAGAAGTTTTGGCCTAAGCCGACTGATAAATCTGCTTCCCACTTTGCAATAGGAAGGGATATTGATTCATCTATTTTAGAAAGTGTTCTGTATATTTTAGACAATAATTTAGGGGATTTAAGAGTAAGAAAATGTACCACGCTTGGTGGTGTTTGCAATTCAACTTGACTGAGGGTAAATTTCTTTTTTACTATGGATTTAATTTGTTGATATTCTAAAAATCTTTTCTTGTTGATCCCATATTGTGTAACTAGTCTGTTCCTTCTGATATATGTTCTAAGTATTTAATTCCTTTACAACTCCATTCTGGAAAATTAATCACATTATTGTTTTGAAATATGTCAGGGTTATTCCAGATAGGTGTACGTCCGCATGGGATTAATGAAGACTCATTTTCATTTCACAGATTTTTAGAAGCTCCCACCATGCTGTCAGAGAAGAGCTGATGTTGATGCTTTTAAAGCATTCGTGTCTTTTGATGTTTGAGCTGATAAATGGTAGGTCTGAAATCTCTAGATGATTGCATAGTGCCTGTTCAACATCTACTTTCTTTAGAAGTGGGATGTGGTTTAATTTAGTTAAGTCTGAAAGCTTAGGAGAGACATTAATACCTAAATATTTCCAGATTGTAGTGGGGCAGAAGAAGAATTACGGAAGGAGCAGTTAATTGGAAGAACTGTAGATTTTGACCAGTTAATTGAATAATCTGAAACTCTTGAAAACCAGTTTATTAGAGTAATTACCTCAGAAAGGTTGGTTTATGAGTTTTGGAGAAAAAGCAACACATCATCCGCATAGAGGCTGATTTTATGTTCTACATATTATATTATATTGCAAAAAGGGAAGGGGAGAGTGGGCATCCCTGCCTAGTGCCCCTCAGGAGACAGAAGCTGGAGGATGTCTGGTCATTTGTTCTGACACAAGCTGTTAGGGAATTATATAATATTCTTAGCCAGTTTATGAAAGAGTTGCAAATAAAAATTTCCAGTTAACTCTGTCAAACGCTTTTTCTGCATCTGGAGATAATATTGTGGTTTCAATGTTTTTACTGTATGAGTAGTCTATTAAATTAAGTAATCTACGTGTGTTTGTTGATGAGTGCCTACCTTTTATGAAACCACTTTGGTCAGGGTGAATTAAAAGGGGGGTTATCTTCTCTAATCTTTTTGAGAGGGCTTTGCAGATTATTTTAAGGTCTACATCTATAAGGGATATTGGACGATAGCTTGAGGGAAATAAAGGGTCTTTGCTTGTTTTAGCAGGAGACTAATGTTGGCAGAATTCATATTTGGTGGTAGTCTTTCCTCGATTTCCTGCAACATTCCGTGGAATACTGGTGGCAAAATTGTCCAGAATTCTTTGTAGAATTCTGCAGGAAAACCGTCTGGACCTGTAGCCTTATTATTGGGGATTGTTCCAGAAGTGTTGTGGTTTCTTCAGACGCAACTTCGCAAACCTAAGTCACGCTCCTATGCTCTTTTTAGAGAGAAGAAGCTTTCCTCTGACAACTCTACCAAACAATACTTTTCAATCTTTGTCTAATTGTAGGCTACTGTCATTAAAGACTGGCTGCTATCATGTGGAAGCAATAAGAGTGTACTTAGTTTCAACACATTGCTTCTACATTTAGCTTACTTTTACTTGACATGATGTAATATGTCGTTGATCTTACCTAGTTTGTATTAACCTATTAAAGACCAAATTACTTTTAATTATGTCCTGATACATAAAACCTCAGAAATTAAACAGGGTAGACTTTTTTTTTTTTTTACCATGACTCTAGCTGGGCAATTTTAGTAGCAAATGTAATCTACTACTAATTTAAGCAGTAATTATTATATTACAGATTACTCAACATATTAGTTTACGGAGCCCAGCTGTTACATCCACATCTCACATATTTAAATACAAAATGGGTCATTATGATTTAGCATGCTGCTAGTCTACTATTTACTTAAACGTATTTATTGACTAACAGCAGACAACAAATAGACCCATTTCTGACCTTGGATTAGTGGTGCTGTGTGCAGTGACTGTGACTAATGTTTAGATAACCCCTTTTGTTTTAAACACTGGTTTTACCCTGAGCAAACATTTTATCTCCTTTTCCCTTAAGAGTTACATACACAGTACTCTGAGAGAGGTCATGGCAAAATACCAAGCATGAGGAGTCACTGGTGAAAAAAACCCACACACGGTGGACAAGACAATATAAAGAGAAGCCTAGACAGTATATAGAAGGCCCCACTGGGTAACGTCCTCATCATTATGCTGGTTTTTGAAACCCTATTTTGATTTTGTGATTTCAGCTGTGGCTTTCCTTAACATAGTTTTGCATTTAAGGCACACACACACACACACACACACACTCACGCACACACACACACACACACACACACACACACACACACACACACCTAACTTTCATTTTGCACATGCACAGGTCATGCAGTCAAACTCATGTCATTTGAGCTGTGGTGATCTAGAGGAAACAGAAATTAGAACAACTAAACTGAGGCTGTACAAAAGTCAACTAAATACGTGTGTGACAGTTACAAACAGGAAGTTATGTACTGCAACCGTATGATGAATTTAACAGAAGCCTCTTGACTTTCATGTTTTCTGATGTACAACAACATAAAGCCCCAAGTTCGGCAGCAAGTTCAGTTTTAGCCCGCGCGTAACATTCCTGTCCTCACTGTGTGGTTACACTCTCTGCTGATACCTAATGTTAGCAAGCCAGGTGACAATATACTAACTATAACCAGCTTCTAGCTAACCAGAGGTTTCTCTTCTATGGCCTGTGTGATAGTGGATACTAGGCTAACCTGACACTGATCTCGTGTTGAGACAGCAAACATAATTGCATTAGAGAACATTATACATCACTAATGTTTAATATCACTGACGTTAGCAGTCTAACCTGTTCTGAAAGAATAACATCTTCTGGCACACCTTGCTGCAACAAGTAGCGACAATACCACAAACCTCGAAATAAAGTGGCTTACAAACAGTCTCAGGTCTAAGGAATCATAAATACTTCCACCTTGGATGATGGTTAAAACCAAATGAATAAATGTAAACTTTGATGAGGATTTACTTTCCCTTTTGTTTTTGCTAAAAATATTATATATATATATATATATATATATATATATATATATATATATATATATAGATAGATAGATAGATAGATAGATAGATAGATAGATAGATAGATAGATATAGATATATATATATATTCTATAATCGCTTCTCACATGCTCTCTGCTCCTCCATGCTCTCTGATGTCTGAGCAGCTGAAATACTGAACTTACAATGTGACATACTTTCTGTTTCTCATACACTCATACATGTTTACAGGCTCAGATTAATTTACACCCTCTAGCGCAACTGCTATATTTTTCACACATTGGCCACATTTTCTCACAAGTAGATCACCTGAAACAACATGCAGTCCCAGTTGCATTTCCTGAAAGGGTTACAAGGTCAGAATTTCTTCTAGAAGTCTAAAAACTCCAGCAAATTCATTCAAACTTCAAACTTATGAACCATATTTAGATGCATATAACAAACTTATAGATCGATAACAACTCCTTTATGCTACTATCAAAACCAGGGAAAACAGATAATATAACGCTGCACATAGAAGAATTTTTAGACGGGCCATACGTATGCAGGTTTCTTTTTTAAACCACAGGTTTCTGCTTTAGTCATCCACATGCAAACTAAGTTTAAGCTATAGACTGTATATAAAAGATGGACACGGGCACTGTTGCAGAGTCTTGCTGTCAAGCTTGTTGTTTTTGTGGCCTCCCACCTTGTTGTTTTAAAAATAGGAATGAGAGGTGAGTTTGATTTGGAAATTGAGGGACACTGCACTTATGACTTACAACAAAGCCCATCATTCTTTATGCTCCTTTTTCACTGTAATTGTCACAATAATATAAAAACTGATATTGTATTCCTAAACACTTAAATCAGCTGACTGAGACCCTAAACCCATCAGGCAAGCATTGAGATCATAGAGCAGAGGGTCATTTTCCAGTAGACTTCTACACAATCTGACTTTTTATATAAATCAGTTCAGATTAATTTCATTTATATATAGTGCTTTTTATATAACACCAAATCACACAACAGTTGCCTCAAGATGCTTTATACTATAAGGTAAACAGCATAAATTAATAAGCAAATTCACCCTCTGATTTCCATTTGAAATAATCCAGGTTTATGGCACTACTGCCTCAAAAATTCAATATTTCTAATGCATGATGCAACTTTCAGGTTCCGCCACATCCTAAAGGTGCCCTATTGGATTGGGATCTGGTGACTATAGAGGTCATTTGAGTACAGTGAACACTTGTTAAAGAAACCAGTTAATGTGTGATCCTGCTGGAAGCAGCCATCAGAGAAGGGGTGCACTGTTATCATAAAGGGATTGACATGTTTAGCAACAATACTCAGATGGGCTGTGGTGTTGCAGTGAGTGGTTATTTGAGTTACTCTGGCTTTACTAGCAGCTGGAAGCATTCTGGCCATTCTCCTTTAACATCTGGCATCAACTAAACATTTTCATCCAGAGAACTTCCCTGCGGTTGTCGGGGAAAAATCCCAGTAGACGAGCCCATCTGGCACCAAAAACCATGCCACGTTCAGTCACCTAAATCACCTTTCCAATGTTCAATCTTAACTTTCTTATCTATATAAATGCACTGAGGTGCTGCCATGTGATTGACACCTGTTTCATAGATGGCTGCTTTTTCTTCCCACACAGCTCATTCCAGCCCTTCTCAACTAGGCTTAGGTCAGGTGATTGTGGAGTCTCCTGTAATCTGATGCAGCAAACCATCAGTCTCTTTCTTGGTGAAATAGGCCTTTCAGAGCTTGAGGGTCTGTTCTGGGCCATTGTCCTGTGCAAAGACAAATGGTGACAATATGCAGGTGAGAATGTGTGTCGCTGCAGAATATTATGGCAGCCATGCTGTTTAAGCATCGTCTCGAATTTAAAATAAACTGCCAACAGTGCTACTAGCAAAGCCCCCAGACACTCACAGCTCCTCCTACACACTTCATGGTGGGACAAACACATGTAGAAACCATCCGTTCGGAGCTGTGCGTTTGTTGTGTGTCATAGTTTTCACAAAGACAACAGAGTGAGAAAAGGCAGGGTTTCAGCCAGACAAAAAAAAAAAAGTGGTTAATCTCAGTTAGTTTACGATCTAACAAGTTGGAGCAATAGCTTTTCACACCAGGCCTGGTAGCTTTTTCCCCTTAATATATAATAATCGGTGAGAGAGGACTTCCTTCGGCAGTTAAAAGACCATTGAGGAAGTTTTCGTAGTTTCAGTTGTGCTCTGTTTTGCCACACGTGCACAAACTGGTCATCTGAAGCAACTAGTAAAGAACCAGAATCCATTTCTTTGCACCGTCTGTCAACTGCAGCACAGCACTGTGCCAATCCTGCATAAAGTTGAGCTGGACCTGATTCACGGCACTTAATGTTTAAACGCTAGCTGTTTCCTCGAACCAATTCGACCATGAAGGCCAGGTTTGTGCTGTCTCATCAGAGAAGTTAATGATCACATCTCCAATTTGAACTCTGCGGCAGTTCTTAGGAGGGCAACTTCAACTATGGTGCATAAAAGTGAAAAAGATGGTGTACCTAATATCACAGTGGTGATGTAGTTCTTACAACATCATGTTACTGTTGCTCTGGGACCATTAGCGCACTTGGCCCATGTTGTTGTTGTGATGTTGCAGCACTGTGACTCTGGGAATGGGGACTTTTTGTTTTCAGGATCACTGGTAATGATTTGGTAAGAACTACATGGTAACCCTGCATGTTAAGCAGTTGGTTAAGCAGTTTCTGCCACTATGTAACAGCACTTTTATCGTGCTCTTTGCTATCTAGCACCAGTGCAACATCTGCACAATATAATATATGTGAACACCCATTGATTAAAAAACACTGTCAGGTAAAATACTGAATGAGCCATTATCAAGGAAGCTATCAAACAGGTGGTGCTTTGTTTACATTTTTATCTTAGAAGATAACTCCAGTCAGGCCGGTTTCTTGTTTCCAGTACTGTTATTATACACACAGAAAACAAGGGCAAAAACCTCTTGAATGAACATCTGTCTGTGGACTTTTATATAATTAAACACATACATTCTCCTACTTATCAGTTATTCAGTGCTGGAAATTACATTATAAAGACTCATAGGTGCCATTATGGTGTTTAGGGCCTGAATGCCAAACAGATAAGGTTTAAACAAAGAATTACCTTTGTGTGTTTTTTGCATGTGTTATTGCTATTACTAAAACTACTTCAGGTGGGAACTAAGACATTTCCCCTCTTTTTTGCTGGGCATTAGTCTTCATCACACTTAGGTGTATCAGCTTAACACCACTGACCTTCT
Source organism: Neolamprologus brichardi (assembly GCF_056152115.1). Classification (NCBI taxonomy): domain Eukaryota; kingdom Metazoa; phylum Chordata; class Actinopteri; order Cichliformes; family Cichlidae; genus Neolamprologus; species Neolamprologus brichardi. The sequence continues at coordinate 48,833,053 of NC_142110.1, read as the reverse complement.
CCTAGTTAATGACCCTTGTTATCACAGCGCCGTCACATCAGAACTTTACACAAGGGTGACAGTACAAACAGCAGCTCCGGTTGACCGGCCCTCAATCACTGCCCCATAATGGCGGTTACCTTGGTATGGTGATATCTGTCATCATCACCCGGCGTTAATTTGTCATAAGGGATAAAGAGTTAGAAGCTTTAGGGGGACAAAAGAGAGCACAGCAGTGACAGGGGCTCCCTCTGGTGTGATGACAAAAACACAGGGAGCTCCGTGCTGTGGTGGACAAAATAATATGCATGCCACAGATGTAAAGGATTACATCCGGAGAAACTGAAGAGTGCTTCAAAAAGATGACTGAAAGTAATGAGAGACTTTGTCGGCGTGGCCATAAATGTGTTGGCACTTGGAGAGATATTTCTGTTTGTTTTTCTTTCTGTCTTCACATGTATCTCTGTAGTTTCAGGTTTCTGAGGAACACATCTGCTCAGCAGGAGTGGTGCAAAAGCTGTGCAGAATATAAAAAAAAAATGCAATCTGGATTGTAGCTACAAATGAAGACACTATAGTCAGGGCCTCAGTATTTCAGGACACATTTCGGAGTATAAAGTAAAGTACTGTTAGAACAAGAACAAAAAAACAATAGCCATGTTGACTAGAGTTAATCATATTTAGGTTTATAAGCAGCAGCAGATGGATTGGCATCTGAGCTGGATTTCCTCAGTTAATCTAATACAAAAAAAAGTTTTAAAAAGCAACTAACTAAAGAACATTTAGACTTTTGATTTGATGAAGCGTGTTTGATGGTGGTGGTGGGCGATACACAAAACCCCCTCGCTTTTCGGCACAGTTAGTAAAGCCGTGTTGCAGCCATGGATTTCTGGAATCTCCAATGTGAAGAAAAAGTCCAACTGAATAGGACAAAATCCAAATAAACCAAAACTTTGAATGCACTGCCGAAGCTTTTCACTGTAGCATTTGGACAACAGGCTTCAGTTTGCAGTAAGTAGCGTGTTAACAGTTACACAAGTGGGTTTGCAGACAGTTACAGAGGGGGGTGGGGGGTGGCTGTGAAGAGGAGGCTCTGTCTCTCACAGGAAGAGTTTCAGAGCAGATGGTTGCCTGGGTGTGCAGGCTCTGTGGTGATGTCTCCTGCCCTTTTTTGTCACCCTGGCATCATGCAGCTCCTTCGTGGAGGGCAGCTGACAGCCATTCACCCACTCATCAGTGCACACATCATGTAGGAGCTTGTCCTTGGTGTGGGAGGGAGATTAGAACCAGATTGTGGTGGAGGATTTGAGGATGTTTTCAGTCCCTGATTTACAAAAAAAAATGGAACAGGACTGTTCAGGGATAATGTTGGACTTTCACTCGTGCGCTGTGATACTTATTTGTTTTTTACATTTCTTTTCACTTGGCAACAGATTCTGGTTAGGGTTTGGGAGTCCTGTCATCTAATAAGAATATAGATCAAACAATTTTAGAAACTCTTTCTGCAGTGTGGAGACTACATCAGGATTAAAATATGGTATATATTTTTGTCATAGGTACAGACGGAGTCACACAACTGCACACATTCACAAACACTTTAAGGTTTAGGACGTAAAAGCATTCAACATCGTCAACATCAACTTCCTTTGCTTAATATCATTATTTACAGTAAGATCAAATAAATAGCATCTCCCTAGGGTGTCATGTATTAGAAGATAGCCAGGATTACAGTTGATACGTTATTATTTGCAGGTCTGTGAATGCAAGAAAAAGCCTTCACTTCTGCTCTGCTATATGCAAAAAACATACCCTGCAAGGATAGATTTGTGAGATCCAAAGTTGTCCAATACTGCATTTTTATAGAGTATGGAGGAGAGAAACAAGGGCTGAATCTTAACAAGAAAACCGAAAATCAATTGAGGCCATTCATCTTCCTCAGGTTTCAGTAAACGAAGAGTCAGGTGGAAAAGCCCAGACTGCTGGATTGAGAAGATAATACTATAGTAATCTAAGTCATGTTGCTACTGGAAGCATAATTCCTCAGAGCCCGATCTCCACGCGTTGATCATCCTCCATCACATGGTGCTGCCACCTGTTTCCCGTCCTCTCCAGGCATTTCCTCCACTGTCATGAGGTACTTCCTCTTCCTGTTCTCAAAAATCTAATCCTCATTTTTCATCGCTGTCCATTTCCTCCCTCAGCAAATCTCTTCCCTTTGAAGACACGCACTCTAGTTTACAATCAGCTCGGCCTATGCTGCAATTACAGTGCTCATCCCGAATGGCTTTGTAAAAAGCATTAGCTCAGCCAGTATTTGCTGATGTTTGCTGTTACTACATGAAAAGCACTGGCTCTCTGTACTTCTGCCTCACTCAGTTTTTCCTTTTCTCTTTCTGCCTTCTGATTTATTCTACCCCTTTGGTGGCCTCTAGCCAGCCTCACTCTTATGTTCCTTAACAATGGAGAGGGAGGAGGTCACTTGATGCCTCTCCTAAGCTCGACTCGGCTCTCTTTTGCTCTCCTCATATTCCCTAATATGCTGTGTTCCAATGTCTCCTTTCTTCTGCTTTCCTTTCCCTTTTTTTTTGGTTTACTCCCCTCCCCAGCCCTCTGGGTGATGTTGTCCTCTCTCTCTCTCTCAGGAGAAAAGAAGGAGCTGATATGAAGCACATAGCAGCAGGCAGGTTCTTCTGAGGACGATGTGATTCATGAACACGCTGAAAGACTTCCATATTGTGCTGTAAATTATTGACGTCAGGCTACACTACATTGCCAAAAGAGATTTGAGATCTCATTTTAGTTCCATGACCACTAAGATGATACGGAAATACAATGGTAAGTGAAAGTTAGTGAATCTACTTTTGTATTTCTGCTCAAAGTATAATCAGATTTTAGGTCAAGACTACCTAATTAACAATTAAGACAAAAATATTTATTATGGAAACGAATCAGTATTGCATATCTGTGAAAGAAAGGCGTATGTACACCTTTTACAAAGCTTTTGGTAACTCGTGTGACCCCGTGTGCAGCAAAAACTGCAATTAAATATTTCTGATAACTGTTAACTTGCACGCTTTTCATTCACTGGGATCTGGGAGAAATTGCTCCCTTCAGGACTTTCAGCTTATAAGGTCAGGACTTTCAACTGGCCACATTATTACAAATATCTGTTCATTTCCTTCCGGTTCTCCAGTTCAAGGTCATCTGCAGGCTGGAGCTTATCTCAGCTGGCACATAAACAAAGGGAGATGTGCAAACTGCTCACAGAAAGGCCCGGTCCAGATGGTGGAATTAAACCCAGGACCTTCTCCCTGTGCTTACCAATCTATCACAAATATCTTTCTGTCTTACTGCGATGCTCTTGGGATTCAGGTAATGGGCAGATGTCTTGACATTTACCTTTGAAAAACTGCGACTAGAATTCAGAAATCATTGTTTAATCAGTCAATTAATCCAAGTTGTCCTCTCCCCAATAAAGCAAATAGACTAAAACCATGATAGTACCGCCGCCATGTTTCACCAACAGAACATATGAACAACATATGTGCTTAAACAAACTGCAGTTTCAAAAATAGACATGTTTTTATTAATTAACATTGAGTCTAGAGTCAAAAACAAAATGAACTTTTCTGTTATTTGATATGTAAAAATTAGATTTCACAGTTTATCTACAGTAAATAAAAATGTTTTGTTAATATTATTCCTAGATCCTAGATGGTAGATCTTTTACAATTTAGTAAACAAACTGAACTGAAACACCTGCCACGTACACCAGTGTTGCTCTTAGATTTTTGGATTTTTGGATTTGGATTCATGAGCATTTCCAGCTCTTTAAATATGCGCTTTTTCCATGCAATGACACACTTTCACAAGCGCATTGTGATGGTCGGATTTTCACTGATCCATGCATATCAAATGAAATTTAAAAAAAAAAAAACACTCACAAAATGCTAATCATAATGGTTCAACAAGTAAATAAGTAAGTTTTGTAATACATCAAAGAAACACATGACAAGCAACAGGGTCATGTGTCTCACCTGTAAAGGGTGAGAGACAGCCGATTTAGACAGTACATCCGGGCCTGCAGCCTGTGCGCTGCTCTCCTTGATCCACCGTCAGCATCGAAAGGGAATAAGCGTCGAAGGCGTTTGGAAAGGGAAGGGGGATGAGTGTGTGGAAAAGTATATAACATGATTCCTATAACTTATGTGTTACATCACATAAGTATTATTATCGTTGCTATTTAGGGCGATCGTGGCTCAAGAGTTGGCAGTTTGCCTTGTGTTCAGACGGTTGCCGGTTCGAGCCCCGGCTCGGACACTCGTTGTTGTGTCCGTGGTCAAGACTCTTCACCTACTGGTGATGGCCAGAGGGGCCGATGGTGCGATATGGCAGCCTCGCCTCTGTCAGTCTGTCCCAGGGCATGCAATCCATTATTATTTAAACCAACTGTTAACTGTATATTTTTGTACATTTACGTATTATGATTCATATTGCCACATTCATTGACCTTGTTTATAGGTAATTTCATTGTTTGATAACGTTAAAAGAATCCCATGTGAAATTAGTGCAACAAACTCTATTTTCATTACTGAAAATAACCGTATTTTAATGAGAAAGTTATTTTCTGTTATTTTATAGTATTTTGGCGCCCCAGCTGCCGGAATATTACCGTTTTTTTAAGATGTTTTTTTAACAGTGCAGTTACACAGTATAAAGAGAGTAGTAATAGGGACTTGAAAGAAAGATCATACTTCTCCCATTTTAGCTTCGGTTCATTTGCTCCTTTAATTTTAAAATTGAATTAAAATCCTTTGCTTCAGATAGTCTTGAGGTCTTAATCAGGCCCTGTCACATCTCAAAGACCTCATAGGGCCTTATTGTTCTAATAGAGTTGCTCTCAGATTGTATGCTTGTTTGTGGTTGAGCTTTTAGCTATCAGGTCGTTCTGCCCTGTAACCAGTTCCTAGATTGGATTCAGGAGACATTTCTATTTTTAAAATTAGACTTAAAACTTTCCTTTTTGATAAATCTTATATTTAGGCTTACATCAGTTGAAACTGTCCTTAGTTATCCTGCTATAGGCTCAGTTCACTGAGGGGGGCGTTCCATTATGCTCTGAGCATTTCTTCTACACTTCTGTCTTTTCATCCCCCATGTGTTTGGGTTTTTTTGTCCTGGTCTCTCTTTCCTGTCTTTTTTTTCTTTTCTCTTTCCCATCACCCTCTAACTGGTCACTGCCTGAGCCTGGTTCAGCTGGAGGTCGTCCGAGGTCTTCCCTTCTCTCTTCATCAAGGGTTTGCTCATTTGCATATTGCCTCTTTGTTGGTTTTTTTCCTCAAATATGGTTTTCACCTTACCCAAACACCTTCAGGCAACTGTTGCTGTGAATTGGTGCCAAAAAAATTTAAGTTAAAATTCTAATATTCCTGTAAATCATGCTCATATTTAATATTTATGCAATGATTTACATTCAATGCAAAAGCTTTAGTGCCAAATAAGGATGCAGTATGACCTCAGAATAGCAAGGTGAAAAGTGTGTGCTGGTCTGGATGATGGATGAGCAGCTGAGCCATTTAAATTTCATGCAGGAGATCAGAAATTAATTTTCCTAAATTTCCTCAAGGCTACTGGTGCCTGATCCTCATCATTAGAGGTGGAATTAGCTAATTTCCCAGGATTGAAATATTTTTATTTTAGTAATTATTAATTAGATTTTTTTTTTTTCTATAAATCAAGAGTATGTCTGCACAGTGGTAAGTCAGAAAACATTTACCTTTCCTCATAAAACTGGGGTAAAAAGGTGCAAATACCAAACACTATGAAAAAAAAACAACCTCAATCTTGGATTCAGCTTCCTTATCACTGAACCATCCAGAGCTGCTGCATTCAGGAGCCATCAGTTACTGCTACCATCCTCAAAGGCTGCATGTAGAGTCAGCAGATGAACTTGCCATCAGGTCCTCCCTTCAACTCCCCCGCCCACCCCACCGACCCTGCATCCCAGTCCTGGACCGTGCTGGCGGCCATGATGAATGATTCATTCCTCCAGCAAGAAAACAGCTGACTCATCGCTGCATTCCAGCTCCATATTTCCAAAGTGTGCAGAAGCTAAATGGCTATACCAATAGCCCCGTCCTCTCACCGGCTATAGCTGCCGTCTGCTGTTCCATATGCAAAATTAGGAAAATGAGTATCGAAATGCATTGCTACAGTGTGTGAGAAGAAGCTGGCAGAGTCATCTCTTTACGCTGCAGTTAATTCTGTCCAAGCAGCCTGACCCGATCGTTTATTAAAATGTCATCTTAAAAGCTCTGACCGCTAAAATGGTCAAAAATCTGACAGTAGTGAAGGTCTGTGTCTTTGAAGATACGGGTTTTGAGGCCTCGGTGAAGCACAAATATTCGCATACTCACACTCACAGTGTGACATTCTGAAATGAAGGACATTTTAGTTCTGCTCTGCTGCAGTGGGCTAATGGTCAATAACATATTTTTTTTCATCACAGTACGTGTGTGTCTGTGTGTCTACGTCCCTCACTTCCTTCTCCGGCAGTTATTATGGACATTTGAAATTCTGTGCCAGCTTCTAGATTGAGCGGGGGGATTACTCATCTGCCTCAGATATTGTGCTCCTTGGTGGTGCTTGGCTTTGCCGCTGACTTAATGAGAGTGGAAGGCTTTGTTGTTGTGAATTTCTCTTTTCATCCAAAAAGAGGAGGAAAAGGTGCTCCGCCGAGGAGAAGGGGGGGGGGAGAGAGAAATAAGGTAGCTACTCTCAGCTCCTTTTCCTGGTGAAAAGGAATGACAACTAATACCTGAGGGCACTTCCTTATCTGCACCCTGTCAACACAGACAGGCCGTATCATTCACCGGGAGCTTTACTCGGTGGGAGAAAGCCATCCACCAATGGGAATAAGCCCTTTCTTGAAAAACAGTGATGCTCTATCTCTTACTGTGACTCTGTAACCTTTATCATACAGTGTTTATGGAAGAATGGTTCCTCACTCTGCCAAATACTGAGACTTTCTTTCATTTCCTGATTTCAAAGCAGGTCTGAGATGTTCTCGGCTTAAAGGAAACAGGATGAGGTGAAGAGGCAGGAAGAGCATTGTGGGACAAAGATGAGATTATGGGGTGAGAAGAGAAAATCGGGCTCAGAATCAAAAGATGTGCTGACCGCAGGTGGTGTTATTAAGGAGCGCGCGTGTGCATCTCTATTTGTGAGAAGGTTGCTCTGGCAGACATTTTTTTTCTGAAGCCATCGCCGAAGAATCCTAGTTTGAATTGTGATGCAAAGGAAAGCACTGCTCTTCTTTGCTGGGACACAGACAAAACAGGGCGTGAAAAATGCAAACTAGACTTCCCAAAGTAAAAGTTTTCATTTATCTATTAAAATAGAAGTCAGAGTATTTGCATACCCGAGCCGTATCTGCAAACATGCCCATTAGCCAGAAACGCAGTCTGCCTTTTCCAAGCACTTGTACACCTGTCTGCCACCTGCACTATCACCTTTGAAGATTAAACAAATGTATGCTTGAGTCAGATGAGCTAGGCACAACCATGTTTACACAGCCTGGGAAGGGATGTAAAATGCAAAAAAAAAAAAAAAACCCAAACAAACAAGACCAGTGATTTGCAAATAACTTAAACATCAAATATTTAATTGGCATTCGAACACAATATATCAAATACTGAAACCAATAAAGACAAAGAAAAGGGCATTTTAATATCTACACCCAGCAGCCACTTCATCAGTTACACCTTTCAGGGTCAGCCCCCTTTTTGCCTTCAAACCTGCTTCAATTCTTTGTGACATAGATTCAAAAAGGTGCTGGAGACATTCCTCAGACATTTGACAGCATCACACAGTTGCTGCAGATTCGTCAGCTGCACAACTATGATGTGAATCTCCCATTCTACCACATCCCAAGGGTGCTCTATTGGGTTGAAATCTGGTGACTATGGAAGCTATCTGAGTACAATGGGCTCACTGTCATGTTAAAAAAAACAGTGAGATGATCTGAGCATAGTGACAGGGTGCGTTATCCTGCTGGATCATAAAGGGTCAGCAACAACAGTCAGATAGGCCTAATAAAGTGACCCATGAGTGCACTGTATACATGCAGCACCTCAACATTTCTGAACGCAACATACTTATTTGTATAGTGCTGCATATATATTAAAACAATCTACTGTAGACATAATCTGACAACTGCATCAACAACAAGTACAGTAAACACGTAAACTGAAACGGTTGTATAATATAGATGTTTCAGAGTAGCTTTGCTCACTCTTCATTCTGTCAAGCAGCTTGAGGTCATTCCCTGGAATGCTCTCCTTGAAGCAGTTCCCAGCACTTGTTGGCTGCTTTTCCTTCACTCTGTCATTCCAAACCATCTCAACTGGACATGGGTCTTTAGTGACTGTGGAGGCCAGGTGCAGCACTTCATTACTCTGCTTCCTGGTCATACAGCCCTACCACAGCCTGAAGGTGTGTTTTAAATGGTGCTTCAATCCACTTGAATTCTTCTTGCTAACTAAACTAGCTGGTTTACAGCCAAAATGCCAAAATCATTGCTCCGTAATGTACCTCAAAGGATATATATGAGTTCAGTCATGACCTTATTAATCCTCTCTCCACCAAACAGTTGTAGAGAAGTTGGACAATACCAAATAAGACTTATATTGCCTCATCATTAGCGAATTTAAAAAAGAAAGTAACAACCAAATCATGATTTTCACTGGGGAAGGCATGCAAAGCTTTGCGTTTAGAGAAAGAAATCTGAAAGTCAAAAATTCTTTGCATTCTGCCCCTAAACAAAGCCACCAAACCACATCCTGTAGGTACCCACAGAAACCATATCCGTTTAAGCAAAGTGTAGTAGTTCTCTACGTCTTGGGTATCCTCATACATAGAAAACACGCGCAAAATAGCAGCATTATGTTGTCCACCTATAAGAGAAAAAAACGGAAATAAGCACTGCACACTGCTGCACCCTGGCAATTTCCTGATGAAACCGTGTGCCCCCCACCCCCACAGAGATACACACATACACACTCACTCAAGAAGTATTTCCCAAGAAGAAATCAATGACCTTCTGTGGGAGGTGGAGATATGCCACAATCCACTTCACAGCCCACTAAATAAGGAGCCACTGGCAGATGATGTTAAACGAGGTAGGGAGGAGATATAACATTTGCTCTGGTCCCACGATAATGCAGGAAATGTTTCAAAGTCACGAGGTCAAGATCCAAAGAAGTGTATTTTCACTAGCAGACAGAACTATGTTCAAAATAAAAGGTGGATTAATACAGCTGAACTGTCCTGTGGCAATGTGCAAAGTTATAAAGAAGACATGTCAAAATGATGAAACAGACATACAAATAGAAATAAATAAATAGATCCATCTCATTAAAAACAAATTCCATGGGATACATTGAATTTCCTAAATTTCAATAGGAAATAAAACCATGCTGCATATCTACACTGATATGAACTGCGTAATATGTTAGAAATGAAAGGATGCTACATCGTTCGATGGAAATGAAGGTTATCAACGTAAGGAAGGCTAAAGAGACCCTGAAAATCAAAGTGAAAAAACGATCTGGATGGTCCCAGCGGACCTCCTCCCAGATCTGGACCAAGACATTACCGAGCACCTGGACGGTCTCAGGTGCAAGCTGTCAGATGGACTGAATCATCCCAGAGGATTCAGGTCAGGTGAGCGTGGAGGCCAGTCAATGCAGGAATTCCCTACATATTCTCGGCCATACATAGTTGGATTATTGTGCACCAGGAACAACCCTGGACCCCCTGCTCCAACAGAGTGTCTGACAGTTGGTCCAAGAATTTAATCCCAAAACTTAATGTTGCCACAGCCTAGCCTGGATATGCCTCCCCATATCACCATATCATCCCTGACCTACCACCAAACCAGTCATGCTGAATGATGTTACAGACAGTATAACCTTTTCCAGACCTTTTCACATCTGTCACATGTGCTCAGGGTAAACCTGCTTTCATCTGTGAACTTATTATTTAATTTAACTTATTTTATTTTATTGTACTTTATTTTATTTTAGTCTTATTTGATTTTATTTTTGAGCAGTGTAGTTGGCTGAAATTGAAGGATTAACCGGTCCTGAACAAACTGTCAACAGGATGCAGCATCCGCTGTGCTGTCAGCGTTCGAGGGGGCCACAGAGGACAGCAAAATAAGAAGAGTTTTGAAACCTTCGAGCAGGATGTCAGTCCTTTGTTTCTTTGTTTGTCAGCTTCTTTTTTCTAATTTCCCTAAGCTGTGTGACCCCAGCCAAGCAGCCAGAGCCTGATCTTCAACAGGTAGCAAAAATAGTCTCCATTTCTACCCTTCCTTTTTTCTGAAGTAGGATTCTTTTGGCAGTCGTTGGGAAGTGCTCCTTGGGCTGTGGGCTTTCTGTTAAACAGAAGGAAGACGTTGCGTGTGTGCTCATAAGGATCTGTCTCAGTGTGTGGAATTGTAGCATAAATCATAGGACAGTGCACCTCAGGTTATGTGTAGTACTTTCCTCTTTTTGAATAAAAACACCAGCAGTGATTTATATATTATCTAATATTTGTCACAGATACTTCATTAAAAACAGAGTCACGAGTAACAGAAATCAAGAGATGATCAAAACCAGTATGAGGCTTATAAGAGGAGAAAAAAAATATCAATCCTTCCATACCAACACAGCTTCACTGCCATCATAATATAAAGGGAAAATCTTTTCTTTCAGGTCTCATGGTGGATAATTAATACAGTACTACAATGCAGGATCCACATGACTGCTGATGATAGCATCAATATAATAATAATAATTCAAATGAAGACGAGATGTGAAGAAACCCCTTTTCTCCCTTCTAATACTTTAAGCATCAGTTCTACCCGGTAACACCGAGTATTGAAGTCTCATAATGACAGTGATGATAAAGTATTAAAGGCCCACAGTCTCAAGAGTTCTGAATGGCTCACATCCACTTCCATCACTCTCTAATATGATTGGTCGCTGAGTTAATTGTGGAGGTCACAGATGGATGGGGAATTGAACTTCTTCCTTGGAGACCTCAAAAACTAGATCACTGAAAAGGAGACTGTATTGTCTGAAATAAAATATTGCTGTAATAATAAGGATTGATGGTGACCATGTCTTCGTCCTTTGTGGAAGATCATGTGGTGATTTGCAAATTGGGATTAAATGAATGAGTTCCATTATCGTAAATGTAAGAAGAACGAGCAACTAACAGAGATGAGATGTTATTCCTAGTATATATAATATACGGGCGTTACCTTACAATCATATTTAACAAGACAGCTGTGAAAAGGTCTAATATAATTACATCAACTTGAATTAATTTAACCAAAAAAAACTGAATTTTTTTTAAATGAAGCTGTTCACTTACATTTTTTTTTTATCCTTTTCTAATTTGGAAATTTACAACTGTAATATTTACTTATGTCTTATATCTGATTGTTTGAAATATGTATTAAAATGATTGCGTATTGTGGGCTGGGCATCTGATCAACAGTTTGGGCCTTGATTTCACGATATTAGCTTTTTCTTGGTGACATTTTTGCAATATGGACCAGAAAATTAACGCACCCACATAGAAGTGGAAGGAATTCTATGTTGCCTCTCAAAAGAATCTAGCAGGTGGGAAAGGGATCGCTTAAAAATTCCATAGTAACCAAATTATCGGATTCTATCATGGCTTTATTTTTCCTGAACCTCTATCCCAGTTGACCACAACATGTATTAAAAATAAAATTCCTGTTGTTTATATCTTTACAGTGGTATTTTTTATTTCATGTGACCTTTGAAGCACACCTTTCAATTTTAACATTTTATGCATCAGAATATAATTTTAAAAATGTTAACATTACACATTGTGTTACGCTGTGTCATTATTTATTTTGAAAAAACTGAGACAAAATGCAGAAGAAGTGAAAATTTAGGACAGTTTCCACAAGAATTAAGAGCGTATTTAACAGCTAAGTGCTGGCAATTAAATACAACTGATTAATCTTAATTGAACAATCGTGACCATCTCTGTTGAAGTAGAAGTTTGCTGTCCAAGGGTGTTAACACAATGCCAAAGATGAAAGACATGAGCGGTGATCTTAAAAAAGCAAAACAAAAAAAACGTTGCTGCCCATCAATCTGGGAAGGGTTAAATTGCCATTTCCAAACAATTTGTAGTCCATCTTTGTACAGTATTGCCAATCTTCCCAGGAGCGGATGTCCTAGCAAATTCACACCAAGGCCAGACCGTGCAATGCTTACACAATCAGCAAAAACCCAAGAGCTATAGATTCCACACGCCTCAGTTAACATGTATAACATGTGAAAACATGTGACAGTCCAATTGCACAAACATGTCATACCAGCTGTCAAACACAGTGGTGGAGGGGTAAAGAGTTTGGACTGGTTTTGGAGCCAGGGGACCTGGCGACCTTGCAGTGATTAGGCTGACCATCAACTCTGTAAACCAGTGCATACTGGATTCAAATTTGAGGCCATCTGTCTGACAGCCAAACGTGGGCTAAACCAGCAGAATGGCTGATAACAAAGAGTCAACGTGTTGCAATGACCCCAGTCAAAGTCCAGACCAACAACCTTTAGAAAAATCCTTTTGTTTTTCTCTGCTTGTTTTCCACATGATGGATTTCCAGTCTACCTGGATTAGAATTAAAATTTAGGTTGAAATAAAGTTTCTATTCTCTTGTTTTATTATTATGTTCATCGGAGGTTGTGTTTAAATCATTTTAAAGCCAGCTGACAGGATTTTTGTTGTCATGTCCTGATAAATAAAACCGTAGAGTAAAAAAAGGGTATACTTCTTTTTCATTTTTCACATCCAGTGGCATTTTGACTTCTAGGTGAACAGATCAGAATTTTATTTCTATAGCACCATTTCTTTTCTCTTGTTTATTTTTCCCTACATAGGAAACTGAACTGAAGACGGATATATCCCTGCTACAACACTACATTAGACGACACATTTTATTTAATAAAATTCAGAATTATAAAAAGAAACAAATACAATTCTGACAGATAATTCTGATTGATGAAGCTGATTTAAAATCACATTTCACTCAAATGAAAGATGTCCATGTAAACTCATTCTGTCTTGTGAGATACTACTGGGTCTTCTTTTTTCTTAAAGCATGTAATCATCATCATTTTTACTTGATCTTATCCAGATCAAGTTGGTATTTACATGCATAAGCTGTCTGGCTCTATATTGATACTGGGGAGAGCAACAAAATGAAGTGACTCATGAGCAAAAATCTGTTCCCAAGATAGTCAGGATTAATGATTGAAAACAAGTGGGAGAAAGTGAGAAATATACCACTGGGAAATACACGACTATAAATACAGGAGCTTGGAAGAACTGAAATCACGCTGGAGTTTCTGGGCTCTATCATTACCACTCATCGTCTTTGAAGTTAAAAGAAAAGTGAAGGTTTTTTTGTGCCGCTTTAAGAATATTAATGTAAGTCATCCTTGAGGTGAAATTAAAGGGTTACAGCACTTGACATTTGTCTAGGTAGTAACTTTTAATTCAAGGCACATCGGATATTTATTGAGTGCTTAATGACTTAAAAAGAAGCGCTGACCTCTATTCCTTTATGGAGACACTGTAGATCCATTTGGCAGTCACAACGCTAGTTATAACCAGCAGTTCATCGTTTTTTGAAAAGGAAGCTCTTCTACTTTAGACTTACAAAGACGTAGAATGGAGCAGTCACATTAAATTTAGTCTTTTCAATATTTTCTGTTTATTTGGATGTAAAAATGTGTCCTGCTTCCACATCCAAGCTCCTACTGCACTAACTGAGGCAATTATCTTTTTAACCTGTTCTAATATCTCTTGTTTTATTTAATAAAAACAAGTGTTTCCTACAAGTTTCCCTCTAAAAATAAATAGTTTGATTACATTCTCACATTGTATAAGTTTATTTGCTAAGGGGTGGGATGTTTTTGGACTTTCTCTTGAAGTTTGATCTGTTTTGAGATGGCGTTTGTCTTTCCCCATCATAGAGTCTCAACATTAATTTTTTTAGGAACAATTTTGCCCTCATTTTATACCTTTCCTATGCTAATGTCTTTATATTAGACTAACCATAGCTTGATAGCTAGCCACCAGATAGCAAACAATTATATGTCATCAATCCCAAAATTAGTTACCCTCCTAACATCATTGCTGTTCAGTTTTCTGTGGCAGCAAAACTATATATTTTAGTATTTTTGAAATAGTTAAGACAGAACTTGGTACATCATCTTTAGTTGGAAGCTAGCACGCTAAAGCTCCTTATAACTCTGCTAGACACTGTAAATTCTCTTTTTTGTGGATGCCTGGATGTTTTAATTTAATACCTGTGAGACCTGGAAAGTGTTAATAGTATCAGACTTAAGAAGCAGATTAAAATTCACAAAAGACAAGTATCTTAAGTGTATGAGCATTTTATTTGGTAAAAATAGGGGCCCAATCATTATTAGCATCTAGATGTCATCACCATTTTTTCCAAGCAATAAGAGTATAGGCCATTGGTGGATTTCTCAAGAAGAAGAAGAAGAAGCTGTCATACTATCTTTATTCTCTACAATCTTTATTAGTAAGCATAAGCCGCTCAAGAGAGTCTGTGGTGTTGGTGCCACATTGGGGTCATATTTGTACTAATGCAACAGCTGCATGCTTAAGCAGCAAAGACATGTTGCTTATTAGCACCTTCTTATGCACTTTTCATAGAAAAAAATAGCATGTGGGTGTAGTACTTTATCACAAGTTTATGAAACTAAGAGGTGTCAAAATAATTTTCTAGGCACGTTGGTTGGTGTGGCTGTTGTCAAAACTTCTTCCAGCCATAGAGGAACTCCCTTTAACATTATAAAACTAGGGCAACGAAACGTAACAAAAACTTACTAAAACAAATGACCAGAGAGAGGCATCTGGCCCTGAGTTGATTCATCTGTTTGCCAAAGTGTCAACAGAAATGGTTTCAGTGGAAGAGTGGCTGTCAAGAAGATATTCCTAAGGAGAAAAGAACACAGAGGGAAAAGGCTGAAATACACCAGACCACACAAGACCTGAACTGAACATGAGTGGCAACGGGTCCTATGGAGTGATGAATCTTTAACAGTAAAAACAAGCCATTCAGAGAGTGTGTTGTGTTGATGCCACGTTGGGGCCATATCTACTAGCTCTGGAGCTTAAGCATCCAGTAGCTGCAGACCACAAGCCCTTTATGCAGGAAACACATGTGGCTTATTAGCACCTTATTATGCACTTGTCATCGTGACATAGCATGTTTTTGTGATGCCAAATAATAAAAACTCCTTTTGTCAATGCCATTGCTCAATGATTGAAAAAAACAGCAAAACTGCAAAAAAAGAAAAAAACCTCCATCTTCAGTAAAATGATAAAACTTTCAGAGGAAAAGTATTTTACTACAGATACAGACTGATCTTACTCTGAAGCTCTTATGTTCTAACATGTTCTGTGAAAATGCTTGAAGAACAAAAAAATTAATAAAAATAAAAAATAAAGAAAGTTATCTTTGTTAATTCATACATAAAAGAATACTCCCACTTCGTGCTGGGCTTTTTTGTTGCTCCAGCCTTTCTCATGGTTGGACTTCTACATTCCTTTCCAGAGGCAGGTTGGTCTCGGTGCCAGCGTAAGCTGGAGTAACAGATGGTTGCTGGAGCAAGTCTGGCCTTTCCCCGTCTCTCTTGCTCTCTCTCTCTTTCACTTCCTCCTTCTCTCTCTCTCTTCACAATAACCCCACTGCTGTTCTCATGGTAACACTATCTGCCAAGTCTGAAGGATTGGATTTTTACAGGACACATGAGCTCAGCACACTACCAATGGTGGACACTCTGCTCCCACTATTTCTCTCCTTTCCTCCTGCACCTTCATCTTTCTTTCTGCCTCTATTGAATGTTTCATTGCTTTCTCCTCACTGGCCCAGGATCTCTTTGTCTCCTTTATCTGGCTCCTCCTCTCCTCAGCTCATCTGTCAGCACTGCTTGTTGAGTCAACAGTCCCTTCTCTTCCTCCGCCTAGTTTTGTTCTATCATCTGGAAATCCCAACCATGACTGGGCTTTATCAGTTAGCATGTATAAATCTAACTTCAATCTAATCTCCTGCATCTGCTGTTGTATTGTTCCTCTCTCCTCTGTTTCACCGTATCTTCACTGGCTGGCCTTTCTTCTATCATATTCTCAAGGCTGTGCTGATAGTCTTATCACGTGACTTGCAGCTTCAACTGTGAATATGAACTTTCACCTTAAAAAAAGGTGACAGCCTGTTTGGATGTAAGGCCACTCAGTGTGGCTGAGTTGGCCACTGGTGCTTTTTTCTGAGCACACACACACACACACACGGACTCATACAAAAACACTTATTAAGGATATTAGATTTAAAGAGGCACAGCATGGTGTAGGATAGAAAGCCAGCTGTTCTTTGGACCAACTTAGATTTCTGAAACTGTGACCATCTGCGGCACACCGATCGAGGGGGTGACCCATTCTGAATTTGAAACATTCACGAATCAAATGCAAGACCACACACACACACACACTGCCACATTTGTCCAGCCCCTTCCCCATCAAAGAGGAAATTCAAATCATGAGACTTGAGAAGGGACACTGGCTGACTGTGTCTCTTGCCATCTTTCCATCCACAAGGTGAACATGCCTATAGCCTTTCTACCTCCTCCTTCCCTCTTTCTTCCACTGACGGCATTGTAAATGGAATGAGTCTGGTTGCATTGCTGTATTACGGCGGGATAAAGTATCAGTCCTGGTAATCTTCCGTGGATTAATGGCTTCTTCTTTATCTGCTGCGGCTGCTCTGCTCAGATGTCTGGCCGGGCCAGGAGCCTCCTGCTGGAATACTAATGACAGACAGACAGACAGCTCCAGCTCTCCCTGTCCCCAGCCCCAACAGAGCCCAGCCCACGGGAGATGTGTGCGTCCATGTGCGTGTGCTGGTGTGTGCGAAACTGTAAGTGAAAGAAAAGGAGCTCATATGTGTGAAGTGCATATGCATGTAGACCTAGAGCGAGCAAAGTAGAGACAGAGAAGGAGAATGCACACGTTAAGAGTGTGTGTGGGTGTGTATTTTTGCCCCCAAGACCCTGTCGCCTTCTTTGTGAGGTAGTCGCTGTCCTCCTTGTCCTGGCTGACACCTGCTTTGCATACAGGAGGGACCAAATGGTGAGCAGGGGAGGGGCAATGATGTTGAAATGAGGGTCCCCCAGGATGTGAGAGAGCGGTTGAGGGAGAGAGAAGATGGGAAGGAGGGAGGAGGACTAACAACAGATTAGAAGAAGAAGATAATGCACAATGTTGAAGTAGAAGGGGAAACCGGAGAAATGTTTGGGGTTTGTTTTGGGGGGGTTTTATGAGACATGAACATATCCCGTCACCTGGACCACAAAATGTCTTTTTTTTTTTTGTGAGGTGACACTCTTATGGAGATCTGTTCTGCAGTAACAAAAACAAAAAACAAAAGACACTGCTCCAGGTTGTACTTGTCCAATGGTAACTCCACTGTCATTTTCCTAGCAAGGTCACATTTACCCCACACGGACCCTGAGCTAAGAATATCTAGTAGGTCCTTTATGAAAGGGAAAATAACCAACAGTAAACGCCATCTGCTTCCTCGGTGAAAGAAGAAAAGAAGAGGAGGTAAGACAGAGGAGGGGGAGTGACTGAAGCTCACCATGTTCCAACTACTGGCCGTGCTTATGTGAACAGAAATACAGAGGAGAACAAAAGAAGACTGTATACCCCGAGCTCACCTCGTTGCCAAACAGGAAAAGGAACCAATATGGGAGCAAAGGCTCCAACAGAAAAACCAAGTTTGAAATGAAATACCAGTCAGAGCAGGTACTTTAACTTCACATCAAACTGTCCTCCAGAATATGGCTATACTACTTTATCACAAATTCATGAAACAAAGTTGGCACAAGTCAACTGGGAGGTGTCAAAATTATTTTCTTAGAAGCATCAGATGTGGCCACAAAACGTAACAAAAACTTCTCTTTCAGTGTCAGCAGACTGTTTTCATTCCAAAACACTAAAACAAGTGACCTGAGAGAGGCATCTGGCCCTGAGTTGATTCGTCTGTTTGCCAAAGTGTCGACAGAAATGGTCTCAGTGGAAGAGTGGCTGTCAAGAAGATATTCCTGAGGAAAAAACAAACAGGGGGAAAAGTTTGAGATATGGCAACAGGTCTAATGGAGCGATGAATGCAAATGATCATTTAAATCTTTTGTTCAAAGTGCCATCAACATGTATGGAGGAAGTCAGGGGAGAGGCACAAACAGTGAGTGTCTGCAGTCATGTGTGAAACACGGTGGAGACTCTGTCATGGTTTGGGTCTGCATGTCGGCCACTGGAGTTAAATGTCTTATCAGACTTGAAGTTAACTATAAATAAAGAAAAGTAGAGTCAGATTTTTGATCCATGATGCAATACCATTTGGAAACCAACTGGCATTAGCTTCATTTTTCAGCAAACACGCTGCCAATTCAGCACACCTGGACATAAAAACACACAACTAAACACTATCAGTCATGTACTTGCCTATCCAGAGCCCAGACCTTAATGTTATTTTAGCAGTGTTGCATTATCTTGACAAAGAGCAGAACAACAACAAAGAGCAGCCAACATCCAAAGAAAAGCTTTGACTGTCCTTCGAGAAGCTTGGAGAGCTACTCCTGAAGAGTACTTAAAGAAATTACAAGAAAGCTGCCTCAGAGAGTTCAAACTGTGATGAAGAATAAAGGTGGTCACACCAAAGATATTACCAACTATACCAATTATATAAAGCTTCAAATCTGGATTCTTGAGAATATTGTTTGGACTATGCACCAATATTTTATAGAAAAAATGTTAATACCATTCGTTCATGTTCGTTGTAATACATTGAAATGCTAAAACAGAAGGGGGCAAATGAAGTTAGTGCAGCATAAATAGGGCATAAACTTTAAACTTTTAAAATGCTAATCTCAGCATTGCTTTCATTATACTTATATGCCAAAATAAATAAATAAAAATAAACGATCAGCTTAATAAAGTAACCCTGTCTCAGATGTTTCTGTTTTTCACTGTGTTACACACACACACACACACACACACACAGAGCCAGCATGCTAGTCACATTACAGTAGCTTCATTTTTTGGCATTCTCCTTGCAGCTGTTCTTTACAAGTCAGATCTTGAATAGCTGTAGACATAGGCCGTTTGGCGTTCAGTGAGAGCGCCATGAAGAGACCTCTCTGTTTGCTTGTGAGTGTGTCCGTGTGAGAGAGAGAGAAGCAGAAAAAAAAGAGATCTCATGATGTGACGCCTCATTTCTATACAGTCCACACATCTTCCTCCTTCTTTACTTCAGTTATGTCCCTCTCTGTTCATTTTATTTATTAATTTCTTGCCTTCTATATGCCTTTCTCTTTCTTTCCCTGAGTCTTTTCCTGTGTGGTCCCAAACACTTCTCTCCCTACTTTCATCTCATCTCATCTGAAGAGATAATGAGTTTGATTGCATCACCCGCCGAGTAATTTGTCTTTAAAACTTTGGTTTTAAGAACTCTGACTTTGATTGCTTAAGAAGGAAAATCCCAAGAGAAAGAAGATGTCAGTGAAAACTAATTAATGTCTTTGCTGCTATGAAGCACCTATATAAATGCACGAACACAATCATATCAGTGCGAGACTGAGAGGCCAAACAATCTGCAGCGTGTAACAACAGATTAAGGCACCACCGAGTCGGAGCAGGTGCACAGCCATAAGCCAAAAGGCTGGCACAAGTTTAGCACTTTCACACCTATTTTCATAGAGTATACAATGTGGTAGGGCACAATACCCATTAATTGCTATCTCAGAAATCTAGAACACCTCTATACCTATTAAATTATTTAACTGTCCAATCACCAAATGAGTTAAACCAAACAAACAAAAGAAAAAAACCTCCAGTTCTGCAGAAGGAAATACTTTTTTGATGAGAGGAGTCACAGGAGAATGGCCGGTGCTAACAGCTAACAGAAAGCCTCTAGATAACTACTTTTTTGAACTCTGGTGAACAGGACAGCATTGCAGCGCAGCACAGCTGCAACAGCAAAAGACAACACTGGGTTCCTCTGCGGTCAGCCAAAAACAGAAATCTGAGGCTTCAGTGGGAATAAGCTTAACCTTACTGGACAGTTGAAGATGAAAAAAAATAAATAAGGTATCTCGGGCTGAGGAATCTTTCTACTCAGGCATGTAGATGGTAGCCTCAGAATTTGACATGAACAATATAAATCTATGGACCCATCTAACCTTGTGTCAATAGTTCAGGTTGGTATGTTTTCTCTGCATACTTTGGACCACCCAGTGATCAGATGCTACAGGCTAACATTGTTGCTGACTATCTTATGGCCTGCAGTGTGAAAACGCACCAAATGCAAAGCAAGAGTCAGTTTAATGAACACAACAACACGTTCAGTGTGCTTCAGGAACTTCTCCACTCACCAGATCTGAATCCAATAGCACACCTGTGGGATGTGCAGGAACAGGAGATTCATTGCATGAACATGCAGCCAACCAATCTGCAGGAACTCTGTCATGCTTTCTTTGTAGCAGGGTGACTGTCTCTTTGGAATACATGCCATGAAGAGATGTTTGAGAGCTAACGAAGGCCCTGCCCAGTATTTAGGCTAAAATGTAAGTGACTAAAATTTGGACTATGCACTCGCACTGACAGCAGAGTTGTGAATGTGTGTGTGTCTGTGGGTTATGTTATTTTCTGTGGAGAAAGAAAGAAAAACAAAGAATCCTGGACATTGAAGGGGTTTGGTAAGTGTGTGTTTCTGTGTGGGTGGGTGCTTGTGTGTGTGTGTTTTTAGGTATGCACGTGTGTGTGTGTGTGTGTGTGTGTGTTTGTGCCCTAAAGCTCTTTGTGCCTTTTTTTTTTTTGATGTACTCAGCCTTTGTTGCCACTCCACATGTCACACTCACCAGCACACACACACACACACATGCTGTGAATGCAAGTCAGCTGGTTTGTTACACATGAGAGGACATTTCTCTGAAAATCTCATTTGACCTTAAAAACACCGAGAAAATAATTTTGAAGACTTGGGTCATCCAACAAACTATGTCTTTGGATTTAGTGTTTTTGTCGATCCACAATGTCCCCAGCATACAAAATGTCCCCAAAAGATTAGTGAACCATCTACTCATGTTCCTCACAAGCACGGCTAAACCAGACCACACACCCTCACATGCAAGCAGCCACCATTGGCTCTGCAAAGAGGGTTCCCTCCTGTCCCTATCCTTTCTTGCCTGCAGCTGCTGGCCAACCTGTCAGTTCCCAGGCATCAAGCCATCAGAGATGACGCCTCCTCACGCCACCAAGTGTTCACTACCTCGTCCTGCACCTTTCATCCACAAGGCTGTAATGTAATGTTGAGTGCTTATAAAGCCTCCATGGGGGTTGGAGACACATGCTACAAATAAAAAGGTCATTATAATGTTAATTACAGTGTTACCATTACACTTTTTATAAATCCACTATTGTGTGAGTAACTATAAGTTAGGATGGAGGTTAGATCCATATAAAAAGAAAAAAGCAAAGAATAAATTCTAAAGAGGGGAGTCCAGGAAATACAAGAGTGAAGAGTTATTTAAAGGTGCCAAGTAACCTAAAAACTAAAAATCTCAGCATACTATGTTTTATATCAAAACGAAATAATAGAAAGACATTTAGGTGTTTATGTGTGCCCCGTGGCCTTAGACTGTCCCTCAAAATCAAATGTGTATAGGAATGTTTAGGCTTACAGTATCCTCGCATTGTGTCTTGTTACATAATTGTGTTTCTGTAGCGCATTTAGAAAGAGAATATTTCTGAGGTATAGTGCGCTGAATCCTTATCGCATTCAGGTTCATGAGTCATGAAGGTCAATGTGTGCACAATGTGTGTGTGTGTGGAAGACAGCCTGTGGGAAACCATTTAAGGATTAATTTCCTGCACCTGACACATTAAATACGGGCAGAATGGAGGCAGGTGGAGAGCACGGTGCGAAGGGTCGGGGAGAAATAAGTCGGGGCTTGGGAGTAGAGGAGGGCCTGCTCAGTTCAGTGAGTAAATGTGGTGGGCGGGGGGAGGGTCATACAGGTCTGGACCTCATTAAGAGAATTGTCTGGGACCATTCAGGCTCTGAGCTGTTGCCGTGTCACCTGCCTTCTTACCATAACAGCCATCACAGGGAATAACAGAGGCTTATTAACATGTCTTTCCGTTTTCCAGGTCGCGCAGTTCACCATTAGAGTCAGAAAGCAACACAAAGCAGTTTTTTGCAACAAACACCGCAAGCTACGAGCCCGTAATTGACACGCACACGTCTGACATCTGTGGACTTGAGGCGTTTTTTAAAGGCAGGTACATCATCTCAACCAGTATCGCTTTTGATCGCCTTTGAACAGCTTCTCTTTTCTCTTTGACACCCACCCTCTGTTTTTAATTTGTATTCACAGGGGGGTTCTTTGCTGTCTGAGGTTACATAGATGAGAACTTTGGGAGGCGGGGGGGAGGAGGGGATTTCGGGGAGTGGGGGATCTCTCTCCAGCAGCTTTTTAAAGAGGCTGAGGTATCAATCAGGTGCTGATGATAAACTGATGCAATGTTTCAGCCTATAGTGGAGGTTACTTCTAGACGTTGCGCTGCTTTGTATCAACTCACAAGAAGCTAAAAGTAGTCATTAATTTTTCTCCTTTGACACATGAAGCTGAACAAATGTAGCTAAGAGAGCTGCATTAATAATGAGAGGATTCTTTCAAAGATAGACGCATTTTAAAATGTAACTACTGATATCTTTGGCAATTTAAACCCAAGTGCACTCGTGTTCACTGAGCAGTACAATAACACCATAGGCAGGAAATCACATGCATTCAAACCTGTTTATTCTCATGCTTTCAATCACCATTCAAAGCATTCGCCAGAGTGACTGAATAAAACTGTCCTCCATTTCAAAATGTTACACATTCAAGAGTGAAATTATTATGTATAAATAAAATAAAATCTCTGGATCTCATAGAATAGAATTTCTTTTTTTTTTTCTTAAAAAAAAATTGTAACCACTTCAGAGTAGGAAATTTAGCATTTACACGAAGCAGAATATATACAGAGAGGAATGAAGTACATTCGTAGATCAGCAGGTGCACAGCACTGGTCCCCAAAACCCCTGAAATTGATTGTTCCCATTATAAATATATATTTCAAAAATTAAGCTACAGCCCAGAGATAGTTTGATGTTCATATCCAACAGCAGGAAAAGCATTACAGTACTTTAAGGATGTGGTGATTATCCCAGAATATAAGGTGCAGGGCTTTTGCTGGAGTTGGCTTTTATTGAAATTCCTTTTCAGCAGCCAGCTTGAAATCGCTTTCTAAGAAATGCAAAAGAAATTGTTTAGAGAAAAAGAAACATGGCCATTTAGCCTGAAGAACAATAAGCGTGTCCCTGCACAAAAGACAAAATGGAAAAATAAAGTTAAAGTGAACTCCTGACTTGAAATGTGTGAATCATAAATGACTCCAGCCCTCTTTAGAGGTGAAAAGGCGCTACAGGGTGAAGGCTGACTAGTTGGTCTTTTTGCAGTTTGTTGCCGCGGCGTTCGGTGACTCCTCTTTGGCTTCGAGCGAGCTGCTCTGTCCCGTGGCTGGAGAAGTTGGGGTTTGCTGCCCCGACAATCCATTCTCACTGGACTCTTTGGTGGCGGTGGTTGTCTTGTTCATGCTGCTATTATCGATGCAAGCGCTCTTCACCTCACTGGTGAGGGCGGCATAAGGCGAGTAGCCGGCGAAGAGGGTCTTATAGAGGGCTGACTCGATGGTGGCAAAGGGTGAGGTGGAGGAGCCCGTCAGCATCATCCTTGACTACAGAGCAAAAAATACATGCGTCAATACATGTGTGAAAAATTGAGAAAAGGATGAGACATTTAATGACATTTGGGAGAGACTAAATTGTCCTTCAACAGAGCAGATGTCCTGAAATCAGCTATAATGACCATTTTTAAAAATAATGAATGGATCACATGGCTACTTCTATCACTTTACTTGAAACCTTGCTCTTATAGTTCGCTCAGATACAGCAGGAACTTCTCTATGCTCCCCGGCTAGCTTGGTACTCTCGGTTGCTCCTGTATTTTCAGAGGTTGCCATAATGAATGGATTGGCATATCTAGTGTGGGACAGATATGCCAATCGGCATCATTACACAAACCTCCTATTTACAAATGCTCCCCCATTACTGTCATGTGTCTCCGCCTTGGTCTCATATCAAGAAACAGTGTTAATTTCTGCACCACCCAACAGGCACATGGTGTTACTAGTTGGCAAATATGGAGGTTAAAAGACCACATGTATACACATTTTTAAACATATGTATAAATATTGATTTCTTTTGCTGTCAGAGACTGACTGCAAGTAGTAGCGGTGACCATAGCCTCTTTTCCACTTGTACCTACTTGGCTTAACTCAGTTTTGGGGTTTCCCATTAGGTAGTAGTGTCTGGTACCAGATACTTTTTTAATACCTACTCAGCCTGGTGTCCAAGTGACCTGACAACGAGGGAAATGCCCACACACAAACCAACATCGTGGTCCAATGACCTACTGCTTACGTGTAACATCGGTTTAGCGGTAGGTATACCATCGCCTCAATGTCCTTCATTGTTGTGTCGTGTTTGCATCATACAAATAACGTTACAGGAAATTTGGGCTGCCTTGTTCTAACAACCCCACACACGTTGAGGTGGCATTCAATTGTAACTGAAAACCACGTTGAGCCAAGCTGAGTGGGTGTTAGTGGGAAAGGCGCACATGTGAGTGATCAATTTGCAAGCTGATTGCACATGTCTTCAAACTGTAGTCTGACTCATAGTGACTGCAATCACTCTGAGACAAGGTTTGCAAACAGCTGCCGTCTAATTTAGAAACGCAGAAACACTGCCACCATGTTGCAGTCAAGCTGAGTTGGTCCAGTTACGCTCAGCAGCACCGATGAGCATAACCTGTCTATGATCTGTCATTGCATGCTGGTTATATTCAAATATAAAACCAATGTTGCAGAGCACGTATTTATGAAGGTGTTTTAACTTCTGTTTCAAAATTATGAGGTCAAGTTAGGTATTTCAGATTGGCAATTTTCACAAGTAAAGTAAAGTAAAGTAGAGCGACTCCACCATCTTACCACACCAAAGCCACTTTGAAGATGGCAACTGAGTGCAAGTGGTCGCAGCAGAACTGATCCCCATCTTCAAAGTAACCATTTCAAAAGATAACAAGCTAGCAAGTTCATCACACAGTCACAACAATGCTGGTGTGGTCTCTGACCACTGTTTGTGACTGTAGCGTTGCACCAATGAG
Organism: Neolamprologus brichardi; assembly: GCF_056152115.1. Lineage (NCBI taxonomy): Eukaryota > Metazoa > Chordata > Actinopteri > Cichliformes > Cichlidae > Neolamprologus > Neolamprologus brichardi. The sequence continues at coordinate 48,807,629 of NC_142110.1, read as the reverse complement.
GTCAAATCAAAAAGCAAATAAGAAGACACAGAAAAAATTTCAGCTTATTATAGACAACAAATTGTCACCTTTCATAGAAAGCTGAACAACTGTAGTCCATCTCACACAAAGTAAATTTACGAGCATTTTCTTTTCATTTGGGAATAAAAGCGAACATCCGCAACACCGAGAACCCAAAATAACAAACAGCAGGCCTGGACACAGCTCTTAAACGTGATGAAACTGTTTGCTGTTAATTTGACAGATCAGAGTCAGAGGGAGCTAACAGAATGAGAGTTGAAAGAAGACGTCTTAGATTTATCTGTGTCTCAGTCAAGAGCACAAGTTTCCCAGAGTAGAGAAAAGTGGATGATGCAAGCTGATGAAAATGATGCAAAAGCTCCAGCCCTACGGGTAATACCGTACTAATGTGAGTCACCACAGCAAAAACTTCAAAAAAGCAGAGCGAGAAAGGTCATTTAGAAGACACGATAGCACCGATTTGGGAGGAAGCTGTGGCACTAAAACCTTTGCTATACCCAAGTTTTAACTTAATAACAAGAGTGGCATTTATTCATTTCTTTTGCTGCAAGTAGTCAAGCTAAACTGATCAAAAATATACCTTTTTTTGGGGGAATTTTCCAAATTACTACAATCTTGAGTTATAGCCAGCTCATAGGTTCAGGTTTGGCACCAGACTGACCTTGTTGACAACAATAAAGACGGTGTAAATGAACATCAGGTGGTGCTTCTGGAGAGGCAGGTAGTGTGTCTGCTGCAGAGCGAACAACACCGCCCCGATCAGGGTAATCTTTGTGGGACTAAAGAGAAAAGCAAAGAAAAAAGATAAATCCTAACAAAAACTGAAAAATAGAAGATAAGTATATACATACAACTGAAATAAATCACATCTTGTATGCACAAATAAACCAGGGCATGTTGTTAACTCTAGATGTGTCAGGCTTCCAGTTGCATAACCTGCATCCTCAGCGTGGTTGAATAGTGTGGAAAGTCTAAAATACCCTCATGTTTATGTTATTACTGCGGGTAAAGTGAAAGCATTGATGCCACTTTAATTTTTGTATGACTTGTTGAAAAGCTACGAGGGACCATGAAAAAAATTGCTTGCCTGGTATATAGTATAGCATTAATATAACAAATTACAGTCAAGATAGGACAATATACTTAATGTGCATTAAAAATTACATTTTATGACCACAAAAATATCATAAAATCGATATTAGAGAGTCTGTGTGAGGCTTACTAAGACATTTTGAGGAGCTCATTTGTCTCTGGTTTCCACACTCCTCGAACAAGCTGCTCAAAATTACTTATCAGACCACCTCCAGCACCTGGTAGGGAGAGTAAGGAGATATATGGTTGCTACGCATTAATATGTAAAATATGTGTGTTAAATATTCAAATATTTTATGGTTACTTGAAAGCCCTAACATGCAAAAAAAAACAACCACCCTGTCACACTCATATCTACTGACCTCTAGCCCATCCGATGGCAATCATAACAAGAAGGCCGTCCTTGTATTTGCTGTGAGCCTGAGTCACCCCTCCAAGGACCTTCCACGTCCTCGTCACTTCCTTCATCCCTGACAGCACCAGTCTGAGGGGCAGCGGCGACGCACATGCATACACCAGGTCCATGGGGCAGTAAAACACCAGGTACCTAATAGAGACACACAAGTCTCATTTAACACGTGGACACATGCACGTTTCAATGACATGGCCACTAAACAAGGCTCAAGGTGATTTTGACAGCATTACCCTCAGGTCTTTGTCAAGTACCTACATTCACCAGCAGGGGGTGTTGTAAATTAGAATTGAGACCGTTGTAATAATACAAGCCACCAGCAGAGCGGGCCAAAGACTTATTTAGATACAGATACTCTTTGAAAACGTCTCTATTTTTTCCACATTTGGAAAACTTGGATAATGACTTTATTTATCTATTATTCACTAATTCAAACTCCTCTGCCTCTTTCCTTACTACAATTTACACACCTTATTTTTCAGCTTTAGATATTTCAACCATCAGATATTTACCATATGACTGAAGCAAGGAGAACACCGGTGCTGTTGGACAAAGGAGCGACTGGTGGCTCTGCCAGCATGATCCCTGACAGCACTGCTCCCCCAAAACAGAAGAGCATGGAGCTGAACCAGCAGGCTAAGGGGCTGACTCTGGACACCTCGAGAGCTCCTGCACAACAGCAAAAATGGATAATAAAGAACAATAAACATAAATGATCACTATTATTGGGCAAGTTCTTAGAATAAAGAGACTAGCACTGTGAATGAGTAAGATGTCATTTACACTGGGCTTAACTTGATACATAAACCAGTTCAATTTGAAGATAACAGATAACTGGAACATAATGGAGTTTGATACTTTGGCCTCTTTTCTATCTGAGGCATTTCCCTACTCTTTCATAGACATTGTTTGAGGTTCACAGATAGACTGAACAAAGAAAAGGAGCTATTTGTCAATCACAGCTGCAGTATGAGTGACTGGACTTGTGGTTTCCACTGAAACCATTTACACAACATCTACATGACAGGACCGGCCAAGACTCAAAAGACAAAATGGACTGTTGAGCATGAATTAGCAAGAAAGCTGCTTTCTATTAAGACCTTCAGGTTTAGATGTTGTTAGGCCTCTGTATACCAGTGGATTTTAAAATCAAACAATCAAAATGATTCAAGTGCAGGATTTCAGCTTCAATTCAAGCGGTAGTGGCCTTGAGATGTGCCTGGCCTTTACTGCAGCGGCCTGTAGTTGCTGCTTGTTTGTGGTTCTTTCTCCATGCAGTTTTGTATTTAATAATTGAAAAGCTGCTCTATTAGGCTGAGGTCAGGTGACTGGCTTGGCCTTGAAGAATCACAATTCTTTGCCTTGAAAAACTCTTGGGCTTCTCTTGTGGTATGCTTTGCCTCATTATCCATTTGCACAGTGAAGAGCTGACTTTTGCAGCATTTGGTTAAATGTGAGCTGCGAGTATAGCCCTGTGGACTTCAGAATTTATCCTGCTATTTCTATCAGCAGTCACATCATCAACCACTGGTTGAAATACATGCCATAACTTTGACAGATGACATGTATGCTTCGGATCAAGGGCTGTTTCTCCCCTTCTCCTTCTTTTTCCTCCTCCTATCATTCTGGTACAAGTTCATCTTGGTTTCATCTGTCAAAACAATTCGTTGAGACATGTACAGCCTCTTTCAGATGTTTTCTAGCTAAGTCTAGAAAACATCTAAAAGAACTTCCTGTTCCATGTTCTGTGCCAACCACAGTAACCAGTGTTTGGCACCTTGTTGTAAACCTTCTCCATTTACATTCATGAGGGCGTCTCTATACTGTCGACTTAAACAACAATGATACGCCTGCTTCCCCGACACTACTATGGGCTTGTATAGATGCTATGTGGGGTCACAGATTACTGATTTGGCCACTCCTAATGTTATCTCTCTAATAGCTTTATTTTGGTCTTTCAGTCTAATAATGGGCTCCTTTACTTGTGTCACCATTTCTTGGGACCTATTATTGAGAGTTTCAGTGAAGCAATACCAAATGCAAGTTAAATACTTGGAATCCATTCCATTTCATTCATTACCTTAATTTGACATGAAATAATAAAGTGAACAGGCCTCACCTGGCCATGAAACTACTTGTCAGTCAACTGTCAATTTACTTTTGAGTTTCTGAAAATACGAGGCTGTATAAAAAGGCTGTAATTCCTAAAGTATTAATACACTACTTTTGTTAAAACCCCTTGAATTAAAGCTGCAAGTGTACACTTCAATCATATCTTGACTGTTTGCTTGTCTTGTTTTTTTAAATCCACTGTTGTGGCGTGGAGAGCTAAACTTAAGTAGTGTAGCAATCAGTGTAGGCACTAATGTCATTAGATCTCTCTTTTAAAAGGTGGGTGGCCTGAACTGCTAATATATTTTTATTGATGCTACAATATCAATGAGATACACACATTTCATGCAGTACTTTTTCTGACATACTCTAATACAAACCTGCAATGCCTTGTCTGCCTCAACCAAAATTAATGCTGCCAAGGAATATACATATGTTTTGAAACTAAGGTAGCTCTTAGTCAGTCCCTGTGTTACCTGCCCTTAGTGTGGCCACACACTGGACCAAAATGGTAATCTGGGGATTACAGAAAGATTAAAGAGTCTTGGAGTGAGATTGGTAAACCACGAGGATTTAAAGCTGCTTCCTATGTAGCCTCCCTCGGCCTCACGTCTGAGTTGTTCACTGTTTAACTTTCTATAGAGTGGCAGTTCTTTAGAAAAAAAACTTTAAAATGAGTTCAAAGTTGTGGAGAAAAATGTGAAAGCTGATATGTCTGGTAGCAGACACTTGAACCTGTTAGTAAATGCAGGATAGCATCTCACTAATTGCTTGCATGAGTCACGGGTGAAACTCAACACTGAATACAGTAAGTTTAAAATTTTACCTGGTTTTACTCCTGCACTGAGATATCACATATACGAATGGAAATGCACCTGGCATAAAGATACAACAGGTAAGCAGCCAGTACTAAAGGAGCTTATTCATTGATATGTCTTTGTATAAAACTGAAATTATACTCTGTTGCAAACACAGACAGCTGGAGACCAGACAGCTGAGTGATCAATCCTATTATACTTATTTGAGGTCCACTGCCTGGGTGGATGCATAGTTGGTGGATTGTCTCCTCTGACTAGTTTTGTGGTCACAAAAAACAAGCAGGTACACAGATGTATGACTTTAATGAATGACTTCATTTAAAATGGTTGTTTTCCTTGGCACAGCCCCAGCTTTTTAGTATGGAAGGCCATTCAAGAATCTTCATGGACCATTTCTAAAAAACTACAGATTGCAGGATGGTCACCGGGTCGCTCAGATGCGTCACCAGTTTGCCTAGGTCTGAAAGAAGACGCGAACTGTCAGCCTCAGATGGGAGGAAATTAGTTAGGATGCTCGGGAACAATACATGAACACAGAGGCTCAAGCCTGCCATGAACTGGAAACTGCTGGAACACCAGCATCACCGCGAAGTGAGTTTTACATCACCATAAACTGAGAGGATGCCGACCAAGAAAGAAGCCCTGGCAACAAAACTGAAACCTTTCAGCTTGACTGAAATTTGCAGCTGCCCACATTGATGAGCCAAATGTGTTCTGGAGAAAGATTGAGCTTTTTGGCCACAATCACAAGATGTATGATTGGAGAAATAATTGTGAGTGAAAAGAACAACGTACCTGCTGTCAAGCATGGTTGTAGTAGCATCATACTCTGGGCTGTGGTACTGGTAGTCAAGTGGTACTGGTACATTTCATAAAGTGGTTGGAATAATGAAACAGAAGGATAACCTTCACATTCTTCAACTTGTAACTTTGACACAATTGGGTGTTCCAACAGAACAACCATTCTAAACACAAATCAGAACTGGTTTCGGAATAGATAAATCTAAATTACAATGACAATCGTGCCCACAATGAGTGGATTTTTGTGGACTTTTGACCACAGTTGTAATCTTATGCTTAAACATGTTAAAGTCACATGCATTAGAAAACAGATGGAAAAAGGTATAACTTCACTTTTCCTCACAACTAAGTGTGGGTTCCAGCATGCCACGGACAAATAAACAGATGGAGTGAGGAATACACTATAAAGTGGCTGCAGCTCAGTGTCAGCAGATTTCAGCCATCACTGAGTAATACTATGATTTTTTTTCCATAATTGCGCTCAAGAAGTCTGATGTAACACACCTCATGTGGTTAAAACGATGCTGGGGAGGGTAAATAAAAGTCTAAGTGGGGAACAGCAATTTAAAAAAATGTCTGACATCGTGACAGTTATTTACATCCTGTTCTCTGTGATAGCCCCCAGCCTAAACCCTCGACACTGCTTTTTGTTGTTGTGGTCGTTGCAGTGCAGAGTTTACCAATGCACCGCACTGCTTACACAGTAAACACTGTTGCACTGTCATCACCTTTAGCTCCACAGCAAAGCAAACTGCTGTAGTCGGTGTGTGTTCCCGATGGGTCGCACAGAGATTAAAGATGGAGGGAGATAAATTCACAAAACACGATGGCATCTAAAGATCGATGAAGAAGCAAACAACAGATAAAAAATACCATTTCCGCTGAAATATAAATGCACTGCTTAGAGTGCTCTGACATGCAAAATCCCTTCTTCTGGTTTTGCATTGGAAGGAAGTGGATTTACAAGTCAAATTTGAGAAATGCAAGTCAACTACACTGCAGATGTCTTCCTTCCTTCTTTTCTCTCTTGCAGTTCACCTGTTCCGCAGCAGCAGTCTAACAAAAGTCTTTCCGTTTTAACAAATATACAGACCAAACACAGCCTTATCTAACACGGAAACTCTGTTTTTTTTTCATTCCTCTTAATGTGCACATCTACAAGTCTTCTCTTCCTCCCACTAGCTCTGTCTTCTTCTTCCTCTTCCTCCCTCTGTGGACAGCATAATTATAGCCAGCTTTAAATACCCAAAAAAAACAAAAAAAAAAACACCTCTGGTTGTCTCTGGCTTAAAGAGAGGCCAACTGATTGACATATAACCACTGCTCTCCTTCCTTGTCCCCGTCCTACCGTTTCCCTCTCACTCCACTCTCAGCAGTGTTTATAAAGGTGCTTAAAATAACTCCGTAATGGCATAAACACAGGGGGTAGAACAGACAAGCGCCTTCAAAATACTCGTTTGTACAGTATGTGTGTCTAACGTGCAATTAAGCTGAACTAAAACTTGTTTTTCTTCTTGCTAACGTTTGAGAACATCTGGAGCTGCCCCACCGCTGCACAGCACGAAGTTGGATTTGACACAGAGGAAAGAGAAAAGAGGAAAGAGACTAGCGAAGGAGGGTTGAATGGTTTATGGCATTCCTTTCCTATTTGGGGGTTTCCTGAGTGTTTTGTGCCTTGACAGAGTCTACCGTTTCTTTTTAAATGACCCAGAGATTTAAATCTGCTCTCGGCCATTCTCTCAGTGACCTTTTGTTTGTTTGTTAAGCAAGTCACTGATCGTCACCAAACTAACATGAAGTGAGCGAACAAGCAACGACCGACATGAGAATTTTGCAAACGGTGTTGTCAACACTGTCGCTCCCTGTGATTCTTTCGTCCAGCCAGAGACAAACAGACCGGAGTAGAGGACACAGGGTTAAAAAGGTCACAGAAGCTCAGATGCTTTGCAAGGCAAGTTCAAAAATAGCCCGTAGACCTACAGCAGTGGGACTACAATGGACTGTCCACGTGCTTGAGTCAACTCCCTGTGCAGTTAAAGTCCACCTGTTTCCATAGCCACTATCTTGGTGACATAACATGACTCAGTGTCCAACTTTGGTCTGAGCTCATACAATAGGCTGTGACACAGCTAAAGCATTGGGCTTTTAAACTTTTTTTGATGATGATCTCTAACTACTGCTTCAACGACAGACTGCAGACGACAGAACTAAAAGGTTTATACTGAGGCTGTGGGGAGAGCTTAATTGCTTTTGCTTTCCTGAGATAAACAAGTAATGACTCATGAGGCTCCAACACCAAAATTGAGTAGCTACTTTTCCAAGTTCTTCAAAAAAATACCACACAGTATCAAAACAAGCCATTCACACCATCAAACAGAGTTGTTCTCACAGTGCAGAAGGTAATAAATAATTATGAATATAAAGGTGTCAAGGGTTAAATAAAAAGTACCATGGTGCACCGCAATATGTTTGATTTACGGCCGTGATTGCACTAGGCTAAAAACCACTCTGCAATCTGTTTACCCTTGTTTTGATGACTCTGTAGTGTCTACCAGAGGGCAACAGGTCAAACAGCAAGGGTCCAGGGTGAAAAAGTGTCCTTATTCATTTTTAAGGCTTCTTGAAAGATATCTCGCTTTTGCAATCTCTTCCAGGGAGGGAAAAGGAAAGCCAGTAATCTTTTGTGCTGTGTTTAAAATCCTCTGGAGATGTGCTGCAAAGCATCCAGTGTGCCACAATGTCACAGAGCACACCAGTATGCTCTCTATGGTGAAGTGAGAGGTAACCAGCAGGTAAAGGGGTGGACGTACTGTGAAATTCTGAGTTGATACCAATATTTTTTATTGTTGAAATTCGACAGAGAAACTAAGAAATCGTCATTATCCAGAAAAACAAGTGTACTCATTAAAGCAAGTAGCTGAAAATCAATGAAAAGCTGATGTGACGCAGCATATAAACAGGCCTCTATTAATGAACATTAGCTTTGTGCTAATAGGCTGATATTTGCCAGAAAGACTGATAATGGCTGTTGCTGATGTTCAGTCAGCATATGGGTCCATAGATTAAAAGACCACACAATATGAAGTAGCTCCACCCTTGCTAACAGCAACAGCCACTGACAGTAAAGTTAGCTGATTGGACAGTCCCTTTGAATGCAGGACCTTGTTTATTTGAGTGGAATTTATCCATTAGTATTACTACTTAAACTTAACTCAGATCTGAATACTTAAACTGAACAAAGCTCTTCACATGCCTAACTCGGACTGTTCTGAGTTTGATTATGCTCAGAGTTTGATTATGCTCAGAACAGTCCTAGTTTGCTTGAATTCATTAATCTGTGCATTTTCTGAACAACATACCATGATATGGTTCAAACTCATCAGCTGGTCTGGCCCAAAACAATCAGTCTATGTAAAGAAGTTAATAGTAAGGTCCAGTAATTCAGTCATAGCAATTTTTTAATTTATTAACTGTATAATTTATCAATTTAATTGGATGCAGTGCACTTCTATATGTGGCAGCACTATTTATATGCAAACTTATCCAATTAAGGTTCAGATTATGCTGCGTGACACCTGTTATGTTTTACAATACTGATTAATAATTTATAATCTGTAAAAACGCTTGCAACTTTGCAGAAGCAAAGCGGATGCCTACAGCGTGTCTGATTTTGCATAACAAAATACTATTTAGTTTAATGTGAAATATTACCAATAAAAACAGCAAAGGAGCACTTTAAAAATTAGACTAAGTGGCTCAGATCTGAATCCAGTGGCATATTAAGAACCACTTCAACTAGGAAATATGCAAATAAGCACATTAAATCGTAAATATTTTATGAGTCCTATGAAACGTGGCTATATGCGGCTATATAAACACATTTAAGCAGCACGTGCGGGCTATTTGTGCGTTGTTTTCAATGTGAAGAAGCTGGAAAACAGCCCCATTCCTCGCCGACGTGCCACGCAGTCAGGTAAACTTTAAACAGGATGGCTGGAGGCCTGATATTACAAACTTCAGCCAAACAAAGTTAACAGAACGAAAAAAGCCACTTCACAGTGTAAACTTGGCAGGAACTATAATCGCCAACGTCCCGTAAAACACTCACCTGGCTGCTCCCTCAGAGCCATGACAGAGACGATATAATGCGCCATGTCAAAGAACGGAAACATGGACAAGTTTGCCAGTCCATGAGAAAGTTCGTCAAAATGCAGCACACTGAGAAGATCCATCTTTCTAGAACAATTCGGCAGGAATGAGCTTCCAGACGAGGACTTGAAGCGGAGTAAAGGCACCGGTCCAGCTCAGAGCATCAGGACACAAACTTGGCTTCATCCGCAGTCTTGTCAAGTCTGTCAGAGAGGCTGCTGCTGCCCAGCCGCTCGCACCAGGTTAGCTGTCCCTTAGAGTAACTGGGGTTTATGTTGCTGGGCAACAGACCTGCACTATCGTACAACAGTCATTACTGCTGTTATCTCTTCAGCGACGCTGTCATCGTCGCATAGGCGGAATTCCTGCTCTACGTGCCGCCATGCTAGTGATGTGGCGGGCGGAGCTAGAGAGGCTCGGTGATTGGCGGAAAGAGTGCACCGCGAACCAATCGCTTGTCAGAGTGTGGCTTTCTGAGGTGATCGACCAGGGATGGGTAAAAGTAAACAAACCGCTTTACGTACCTTTTGTTTGCCTGTGCCTTTAATAGGTGGAGCTTACAGGTAGTCATGATGACACATGCTGTAGTCATTTTCAAATATCTTCAACCACTGGTATTGTTTTACTCAGTATATATTAACTCTTTATTGTCATTGCACAGTCATACTTTATACAATAGTACAACGAAATTGGAGTAGCTACTGCACCACATCGATGCTACATGAAAGGCAAGCAGTAATCAGAATAAATAGCATAGCTAGCTGGATGGATAGAAAATTAACATATAATGAAAAGTCAGGTCAGGTGTAAATTACCCCTGTTGACTATTCCCCTCTTGTAAAAGCTGCTCTTGTGTCTCTTTGTGACCTAATTATTCTGTTGTTATTACTTATAATATAATATCACACTTTTATTGCTGAAAGTTGGACATAATAGCCTACAAAACGTGATTTATTATCTGTTTCAGAAATTAGCAGGCTGCACTTCAAAAAAAGAGCCATATATAAATGTATCCAAATGTTTAGGATAGGTCTACTTTACCTCCTGGCACTCTAAAATCAAAGATCGGAGAAACTATCTAAGTGAGAGGATGCAGGCATGATACTAGAAATCCCTATATGCTGTTGTTTTTGCATGGGTTAACTTCGTTGGGCAAGCTTTGAAAATGTGTCGACATAACAGTCGTGAACCCTGTTGTCATGCAGCATGAGCCTCCACCCACCAGTTCCAAGAACAGTAGTATTCAGGTTTTACAATGAGCTGTAAAAAACGCTTCAGTTAAACAGCGTTGGAATGTGTGGACATTCACACTCTTTAAATGCACACAATCTTCTGACACACATCTGTGGCAGTAAGAAGAACAACAACAAAAAGGGGAAAAAAGTAAAGAAAGAAAACACGTTTAAATCGTGTGCTTAATAAAACATTAACCAGCTTACAGAGGGTAATATAAAACTGAGAAATTTTAGGTTGGTGGGTTATTTGTGAACTTTTGCAAGGCTGTACCCTTCCCCTTTTGCCATAAGTTACTAACTGCTATTACAGTGTTCAGGCAGGAGCATGACACCTGGTGGTGACTGCATGTTAATGTTTCCTAGTCTTATGTTTGTTTGTTTGTTGATGATGATGAGATAGCCTTTATTTGTCAGTTGCAGGTCTTTTGCCCACAACCGAGATGACAGACCTTGCCAACCGTACATACAATACACAAACATCACATTGGGGAGACAGGTCAGGCTAGGTAGCGAGGAAAAAAACATCGAAATGTGTAACACAAAAGGATAATACAGGAATGCACAGATATCACCATACACCATAGCACAATAAACACAGACAAGCAACGTGGGAAAGTTTTTGCTTTCTTGCTTGCTTTTTTGTTTGACTGCTAAATCACATGTATTAATTTGGGGCTCACTGAGACACTGACAAGTGTCAGCTTGTCACTGTGCTACAGTCAAATCATATGAAAACAGGACGAGTAACAGTTTTAGTCAAACGAGTTAAGGCTTGTTTATTAGAACGATGGTTAATAAATGGTAAATGTTTGCATTTTAATAGCTTCACTGTTAGCAAACAAAGAATGACAATTAATACAACTTAATAAATTCATTAGTAATTGGTGTGTAAACCATCTGCGAACAGCTGAAACTGATTTTTATCAAATTTTAAAAAGAGAACTAGTTTGTGTTCACTGATGTTTGGTTATGTTTAATTATCAAGACAGTTTGTTTTGTTTTGAGGAATTATTATAGTTTGGGTAAAAGACATAAATCCTGCATTTTGCATGATGATGATCCAAGCAACTGAGTGTGATTTACTCATCAGTATTAAAACACAGGCCTCACTCGCCTCAGTTAAGACCATAAAAAGAGACTGGGCAGAAATGGCCTGCATGGCATAGTTCCGAGATGAAAACCACCGCTGAGCAAAAGGAACATAAAAGGCTCGTCTCAGTTTTGCCAGAAACATCTTGATGTTTTAGTAGACAGACTTCTGCTGTCTACCAAAACATCCTGAAGGCCATCTGTTTGTGACCTTGAGCTGAAGCGCACTTGGGTTCGGCAGCAGAACAATGATCTAAAACACCAGCAAGTCCACCTCTGAATGGCTTAAAAAAAATGAAGACTTTGGAGTGGCTTAGTCAAAGTCACTCCAATTGAGATGCTGTGGCATGACCTTAAAAGGGTCCTCGAAAACCCTCCAATATGCCTAAATTACAACAATTCTGCAAAGATGAGTGGGCCAAAATTCCTCCACAGCGACGTAAAAGACTCATTGCTGGTTATCACAAACGCTTGATTGCAGGTGTTGCTGCTAAGCATGGCCCAACCAGTTATTAGTTTTAGGGGGCAATCACTTTTTCACACAAGGCCATGTTGGCTTGGATCTTTCCCCTTAATAATAAACGCCTTCATTTAGAAACTGCATTTAGTGTTTACTTGTGTTATCGTTGCATAATATTTAAATTTGTTCTCTAAACTGAAATGTTTAAGTGTGAAAAACATACAAAAAACTAAAAAATCAAGAAGGGGGCAAACACTTTTTCACACCACTGTATTTTGTGCCTTAATATTTTTTTATGCATGTGGAAGCTTTTTGAACCTCAGTATATATACTGAGCTACACAAATACAATTTATCCGACCTGAACTGAATTCATTCATTCATTCATTACATAATACAAATAAAATGATTAGATATAATAGTAAAAGAAAAAAGTTTAAGTGTAAGTTTATAGTTTATAATCACTGGTATCACAGTGTCTCTTTCTAGCTCAAAAGTTTGTTCTTTGTTACAAGAAATTATAATATTTATTTATTTTAACATACATTGGTCATTAATTTTGTGATACTAAATGACTGGTGACAAAGGTGAATAAAGGTAAAAAAAAAAATTTTTTTTGCAAGAAGCTGTAATGTGAACTTTTGGCCAATAGGTGGCAGCAGTTAAACACATAGTGCCGTATCTCCCTGCTGACATCTGCCCCCTGACCGACTGAAATACTCTCAGTCACCACCAGCAGCAGTGTAATGAGGTGTGGTTTCATATTTGTTGTTAATATAAATAAAGAAGTGAATGATCACACTTCATGCAGAGAGGTGTTGGACTTCTAACTCAGATGTGAGGCCCGTAAAAAAAATACATATATATCGGTTCATGCATCACAAAAGCTTTTTAAAGCCTTGATGGGAGCTCCCACTGGAGCTGATGTGATCACAAAGCCCCAGTGAAGATGTTAAAGACAGTACTTGCTGTAACATGGCAAGGTGATTATGTAATCATACACTTGAAACATCATTCACAGGCAAACTGCCTGACGCCACTCCTGTGTTTGTGATGGTATTAACAAACACAGATCTGTGCCATCTTGTAAGACCTCTGACTTTTACATTATGTCATCACTGGAAGCTGTGGGTGATTTCCACAGACAGCATTTAAGACAGGACACTTCCCATTAGTATGTTACAGGAGACTTTCAGGTTCAAGGCTCAGTGCTTGTCAATGCTTTTTACACACACACACACGCACATGCACACACACACACACACACACACACACACACGCCCTTCAACCCCCCCTGCTGTCTGAGCTCTTCTGATCAGTATTCTCCCAGTGGTGTGGGATTAAACTATGTCCTCAGCTCTTAGAGCCCTGGGACAGCCTCTCATTCCTCAGATTTCTGGGGCCCACCTCAAAGACCCAGAGGCTACATCCAGAGGTTTTTAGAACAACTGGAATCTTTATTCAATTATGTCTGTGGCCGACAAGCATGTCACCAGCGGGTTACTCCTCAGTTCAAAGCCCCCCTCCCCAAATGAAGCCTTCGTTGAGCAAGTCAGGCGGGGGTGAAGGCAGATGGGTTTCTAATAGATATACTGTATGGACGTGTGAGTCTTGTATTCATGTTAAACAACTGTTGAGGCTGAAGTGTGTAATATTTGTTTTTAATAGAAATAGTTGACTTAGTAGTCGAGTAAAGCTCTACTGGCAGCTGTGTGTGTAAAAGTTGTACTTTCTTGTAAATCATCGTTTCACTTTACAACAGTAACATTATTGTTAACTCATAATGAAATGTGTCCAATGTTTCCTTAACCATTCCTCTCACTTTGAAGCCATCTGCCTAACTCATTCTAGGAAAGGCTTTAGCTAAATTAAGTCACCTGTAATTCCCCATCCTACCAGAAGAACAAAAGAAAAAAATCAGCTTGTTTCATTTTAAAAGGAGAAACATGTTCTTGTGTGGTCCACATTTTTTTCCTGTTTGCTATTATAGGTTAAAAAAAATCCTTCTATCAGTCTATGCTGTTTATAAAGAAAATGTACCCCGCTGTCTTCAGCAGGCCACTATCTTTACCAGCCATTACCTTCTTTCTGTCGTTTCTTTGATCACTTCTGCTTTTGCTTATTTATTTGTGCATCTGGAACTGATTGTGTCTGTAGCCAAACAGGAGCTAAAGATGCGAATCAAAGCAAAGAGAGGTAAACACGCATCTGTGCAAAATATTTTAACTTCGGTGAAACATGATGCAGTGTCTCCAAGCCTATCAGGTGAGATTCTGCCATAGATTGTGGATTTTTGTGAAATCCTGGGAAGTGAAAACAACCTTACTGTCACTCTGAGTGCAGCTGGAGCTGTATAGTTCAACTAAGCTTTTATATAGTGATGGTAAAAAAAGGGATGGGGTAAGTTCTTTCAGCTATTTGTTGTACATTGGAAGGGAGGATGTAGTTCTCCGACTGGTTTTGAGGGCTGAATATTTTTGAGTTGCGAAATGCTCCAACAACACTACAGTGACTGTAGTTACATCGGAACGCATGTGGAAACTTATTCCGCATTTCATCTGTGATGGCCATGCTAGTGAAACCACTGAAGCCTGAGGGTAAACTAAAAGAGAAACTTTCTGAGCCTTAAAACCAAAACAATGAGCTGAAAGAAGCTAAAACGATGATGAGATGAGAGCTGAGGCAAAATTCAATGGAAAGCAAAATGTAAAAATGTTGATTGCAGCCACTTAAAAGTCATTCTGGGATATTTTAGTAGCTGCTGTGTAGTTAAGGGTTTGCAGCTCTGTAAACTATAGCCTTAGTTTATTCCTTATTGAGCAGATGAGCAGTGAAAGGTGTCTGACTTTTCTAAGATGTGTTGATTTGAAAGGGAGAGAAAGGATGGCTCATAATTAATGAAACAACAAGCACAGATGTTTGGATTATAGTTTTATTTAAAGAGGAAATTTAAGGAAGAAGAAGGTGAAAGCAGGTAAAAAGCCACACCTTAGAAAAGATGACATAAAGGAAGACTGAGTAATCCTGAAACATGCCTCGCAGCTGTTCTTAGAACGTGGGTCTTTTAAAATCCAAAGAACCTGAAAAATATAGCCATAAATACACAACTGGGAAACTGGTGCACAACATGTTTTTCAAAAACACAGAACTCATGACGTGCTTTGCTGTAAACAACATAACCAGTGGGCATGTTGTTGTGTATTAATGTAGCAACAGAGCAAATTCTTTGGTATGATGAGAAAGAGGCAGTGCACAAGTCCATTAATCACACTGAACTGCTGAGGATCTCTTCGTGTGTGTGTGTGTGTGTGTGTGTGTGTGTGTGTGTGTGTGTGTGTGTGTGTGTGTGTGTGTGTGTGTGTGTGTGTGTGTGTGTGTGTGTGTAAAGCAAGTCCAAATGATGCAAATCATTACGTAGAGACTTGTTTTAAGGTTAGGCCCAGGCAAGTTGTGGCTTTGTGGCTGGGCGGTAAGGAAAGTATATCTCTGCAGGAAATGACTTTAAGTCAGTCTGTCTTCCTGTAAAAACAAAATTTAAAAGAAAGAAACTGTGTGTGTTTTTTTGGTATACATAATGTATACATAATATACATTATGTATATAATGTATATTTTGTATAGCATGTAGGGGATGGGGTGGGCTGAAGTCATCGCAGTCATGGTACACCCGGAAAGGTCACAACTCCATCACGTGGCTAGTGTCATTGGACCTGTTTTAAATGTGGGTTAGAAATAAACTCTGGCTTGAATTGGAGTAATTCAGTGAGGAGTCATCACTGTGTGATTGTTCCAGTTTCACAGACAGAAGGCAGGTCACAGTTAAGGTCATAATGAAAGTACATTTAAGATAACGCTTCATTCATCTTGGTGAAGTTCTCTTTAGAAAGAAGAGCTGTATTAAAAGTCCAAATATCCCAACCTTCCAGAGGATGACCAAAAATCGGTTTACCCCCCCACACACACACACACACACAAAGAAAAACCAAACAAAAAATAACAGAAACAAGCCAAGCCATCTGATGCCTTATTCCAAGATTCCTTCCCAGCTGTGACAGATTTCTTCCCCCTTGCATTCTTGAACTCTCTGAATCATTCATTCACTTGGCTTTTAATTATGTCTTCAGACCCTAATCTTCCTAAAGTCTGGGCTTATATTTCTGAAAACAATTATTCTTCAAAGACATGCCCTATTGTCAGAGATTGATGGTGTTCCCTCTTGGATTTAAGTCAGGAATGTGTTATTTCTTATGTGTAGTACCATATATTTGGCAGTATATCTCTGTTCTTGAAGAGCAGCAATAACATCTCCATGCAGAATAGTTTGTTGTCAGTTGGCTGTCAGCTGATGTGATCTGGAAATAAGATCATGTGATCTGCTAGGAATGCTGGCTAAGCTTGACTTCTTAACCTGCACCAAACAGACTAAAGCTGCTTTCAGCTCATCCCTTTCCAAACGGGGTTGCCACAGCAGGTAGCTCCACATGTTTGATGAGGTAGAATTTTATGCACGAATTGAGCCAGCAACCTTTCACTTCCTAAGCAAACATGTTTAGCACCGCACCAATGGAGGTACAAACTAGAGTAGATGGGCAAAAGCACTGCAAGAGCTGCTTGGCCATGGAAGCAAGAGCTGGTGCACAGTTTTTGTGCTGATGTTAATGCCAGAGGAGTTTTCAAGCTCAGCAGTTATTGAGTCAGCATCGGCCCCTTTTTACGTACAGTGTGCATCAGAACTCTGCAACCTGCTCTGCATCCTATCATAGTACCATGCTTGAATTCGGTGGTCTCTTTAGAATGAGCGATGCTTTCACAAATGTGTATAAAGGTAAACTGCATGGCTAGGTGCTTGATTTTATACGCCTGTAGCAATAGGATTGAAAAGACCTGAATTCAAAGATCAGCACGTTTAGTGTTAGAAGGTGGATGTTGTTTCTTTTTATTTAATATTTATTTGGGGGTTTTTTTTAGTCATTCATTTTTTCTGATAATACAATTTTGTTTGAAGTCTTTTTCTCTTTAGTCAACATTAGCACCCCATTTAATGTTACAGGAAACTATGGATGCACCTTGCTGGCTTCCGAGCTCTATCCTTACTGCAGCCTTCACAGTTGCTATGTCCATGTTTCATACTAAGCCCATGAATTTTGCTTGTCCTGTGATCGCTTTGAACAAGGTCTACTTTGGTATTTTGTTAAATTCAAGGTTAAATAAGCTGTAGACTTGTGAAGAAGTTCTTGTAACTACTTAACTGTATTTAAAGTACAAAAAATATCTCGGCTTCACTTAACAACCAGTAAAATGGTGCGACCACGCTTAAAAATTTGATAACGTCATAAATCAGTCATGGGTGTAGAACAGGTGCTGTTTGTTTTTGCAAGTTCACATAAGCATAAAACTGCTCTGAACACCAGCGCAAGGTAAACAATGTCAACGAGATTTGTTTACAGGAACTTCTATCTCAGGCCTGATGACTCAGGCGCTGTCAAGCGATGTCTTGACACATTAATCCCCAGCAACACAGCTTAAAACGGAAACTAACCCCAAAATGCCTCAGAATAACCAGTGGCATTTTGTGGTTAGCTAAATATGTCAAGTGACAGCAACATAAAACCAGTCGTGCAAGGTTACAGCTGTTTGAAGTTATGCACGTTTACCTGGCTGTGTTTGTTTCCAATGAATCTACTTCTCAAGAACACACAAACACAGTTCCTGCTGGGGTTGTCTTCCCTGAAGAAGAAGAATGAACAAAATGTAACACAACTCCAATGAGAAACACAAAGCAGCAGCCCCAGCGCCGCATGAGGATGCTTTATTTATTTCAGCCGTGTCACAAACTGTGGCGCTCGCGTTCACTCCCATGAGTCTCACGATCAAGATTCCTCGGCAGACACAAAGAAGCTGATTACACAAAGACTGGCTTGTCTTCCTCCTTAACACCCTGTTTGTATAAAAACAGAAGGACTGAAAAGGTCAGGAGGTGTTCAGGATCTGTTCCAGCAAGTAATACCAAACCGTTCCTTCTCCTCCTTCTCCTCATCAGCTGAATAGAAACACTTTTTTTGCAATTATATCCAATAATTGATCTAAATAGTTTACTATAAGCAAACACTGCTCCCGAGCCATGAGCCACAGTGATTTAATCCTTTTGCTTGAACTGGTAAAACATATGTTTTGGACTTCTTTTAAAAATTAAATGGCTTCATATTAGAAATGCACTTTATCACTGAATGAGACATGATACAATATGTTTACAGACAGGATTTAAAACTAGCTTTTGTGCTTTACAGCTTGTAACAGATCTAAGGAAACATGATAAATGTGTTTTTCTAAAATATGGTAGTGTTTTTAAATGTAGACTACTTTTTACTTCTAGCTTTGGTTCACTGGAGACCCCATGAGTTACAGCAATGCAACATCCATTTTCCCCTTTATCGACTAAATTTCTCTTTTGGTCTTTTGTCGGAACAATCCAGAGGTGCACTGATTTACATATTCTTTGTTTTTATGTTAGGTATAGTTTGGGTCTTATGGAAACTTTTAGATTGCACTTTGTACATTTCATGGCAAATATTAACATTTTTTTAACCCACAGGTCTTATTCTGTTATTGCTCTAAAATTAGTTCAGTACCTAATTTGTATTTTACACCTGCTTGTACAGCAGCTAAACCTTGGTCTCTTTTTGTTTCCCTTCCTGTTAAGCTGCATGTCAAGTTATAATGTAAAGTGTGAGAGTGATTCGTGACAAGCCCACAGACAATCACCATTTAACTCATCACTTTCAGCAGCACTGGTTTCAGGCGTTTTGGGAAAACCCAGTGTACTTTGTCTCTCAAACACCAAACAGCAAATAGACAAGTTAGTAAGCCGCAGCTTATGAACGCAACATAAAGTGAAGCCATAATATGTGCAGTCTAAGCATCTCACTTCAATTTAGGTCCTTTAGGATAAACTGGGACACAATCAGAGTTCTTCCAAAATGAAGAAATGGTTTAAAGAAAGCAGGAATTTCTCCCACAAAACTACCCGTTTGTACATGTAGACACAACGGCCATTTCAACAAGTCCTGGAAACATTTCTCTGAGATTTTGGTCCATAAATGATAGCATCAGGCGGTTGCAGCAGATTTGTCGACTGCACATCAGTGAAGTGAATCCTGCATTTCAAAGGTGCTTGATTTGATTGAGATCTCTTAACTGTGGAGGCCATCAGAGAAACCAGTTTGAGAGTTTTGATTTTAACTGAAAGTGCTTAAAATTATCCAGATAACCATGACCAACAGGAGTGTGTGGTCTCCAGCACACTGAATGTACATATAGGATCAGTGAGTCAGCTTGTTGCTTTCTGCCTTAGGGAACTAGATGTATGTGGGACATTGGCTGCCTCTGGGTCTGGTTGGAAAAACCTCTCACCCTCAAGACCTTTCCACAGTGCTCTCCACTGCCAAATACATACACACACACACACACACACACACACACACACACACACACACACACACACACACACACACACACACACACACACACGATTGCACTGAATTCTATCTAAAGCATCCCCAAGCACGTGGTTGTGCTTGTGTGTGTGTCCATCTGTGTCAGCCTGACCACACAACGATGCAGTGAGTCGTGTGGCTGGCGTCATTCTGTGGTAAATTAGTAGTCATGTTATAAACAGATGATTTTAGTCTCTGATTACGAGCGCACCAAATGATGGCTTAGCCTAAACACCCCGAGACTCTGCCTAAAAGTTCCCTCTTTGATTACACAGAAGAGTTTTTGACAATAATTATTGTACTAAAGATAGTTGGAGAAAATTATTACTAAAGGGGAAAACTTACACCACTGGATCGCCTCAGAATACAATGGAAAGACTCGTCATGAGGCTGGAGGAGGGTGTTACATCTGCGATTGATGGACAGTCATTGAAATAAAAGCCATGTCAGTCAACTGGATTTAGTCCATTAACACAATATAATATCTGAGTCATAACATGCTTGAGATGTGATAGTTTCATAATAATTTCATTGCAGAAACCCTTTTATCTTCTGTTTGACTGTCAAAAACACACTTGATCTGGACCAGTTCTTAAACACGCAATAATACATTACTTATAATATATTCTAGTATACACACTATATCTGTGAAATGGGGCATTTGCTTGCCGAGTTACAATTTTCAGCACAATTTATGGACTGTTGGTTGTAGATGTATTAGTACTTTTACTTTTTATTGAAGGATCTGACTGCTTAAACAGTGTAGCTAAGTCTTTCTCAATTTTCCTTCTCTTTCTCCCTCCGGATGTAGCCGTTCCATCTGCATACAGCCAGGAAGTGAAGTGAAGTGAAGAGAAGATAATGCTCCTATCTTCCATACCATGCAGCAACAGAATAACAGACCGTCCACTTTAGCTTTTGTTTCTTTTCTAGCTTGTCCACCAGCACAATTCACCGCTGCATTCATCACAGGGAAAAGAGTGGAGAGTGAACTACAACCTCCTCTCTATCATAAACGTGCACATGCACAATTTTCTCTCTGCGGCCAGATTAAACCATATCATTTCAGGAAAACCAACCAAGCTGGGTGTTGTCTCTTCTAGTTAAAAAAAAAACATGCCACACAGCTGGTTAGAGAGGTGGGTGGAGAAATGGGTTAACAGAAACTATGACTATTTGTGTTAGTCAGATAGAATTAAGTAGGAAAAGGCCTCTCCTAAATCTGCATGTATGTGTATGTGTGTGTCTGTGTGTTTGGTTATCCACACCCACTCTTGCAGGTTTGTCTAAAAAAAAAAAAAAATTAAAAAAAAAATCAAATTTTGATAATAAATAAAAGAGTGAAAGCAAAAGCAGACATGAAAGAGGCTGCGACATTAGGCAGGCCAGGACTCTCATGCTGACCTCTAACACTGACCTTTAACTTGTTCAACAGATGATCCACAACACTGCACTAGAGGAATGTAAGCCATGTTGTTCTCGTGACAGACAGATCCTTAAAGTAATCCCAGTGAATTTAGGATAACCTTAAGGATAACTATTTAAGGATAAAATTGTCCTAAATGGTCTAGAAAGTATCAATTTTCATGCCAGCTAATGTACTGTCCACAAAGGATGCAGTTAATTGTAAAAACATGTCTTTTTGTCAAAGCTTCATTCTTGTTTGCTGACAGAATAAAGGAAAACAGGATTAGCAGACTGCACACTGAAGTTTTCTTAAATACATTTTTAACCACAAGTTTAATTTTCAGTCCCTTTCAGGTATTTTTAAACATCAATAAGAGCCAGTTACTGGATACAGTTGTCATAATTAACTTTGACTTATCTTTAGTCACTGCTGGTTAGCAGGTAGTGTTAATGATATGTAATGAAATGAACTATTTTATAAATAGAATATTATCTCAATCTGAGTCTGTGGTTTGTTTTAAACAACCACTGAAAATGTATTTCTATAGGTTAGCTTTCCTTAACCTTTTGTCCATTATTTGTCACCTTGTAATTTTACAGTTACTCACAAAACAAGAAGTCAAAACACTAACAACTGCAATTAATGGCATTTAACAGTGAGATGCACTGTCTTGGTTGCCTCGAGGCCATCTCTCTGGCAGGATGATATGTTTATACTAGTCTCAGTGTCTCTTTTCCATTGCCCTGTCTGCCAAGCTCAACAGTTGATCAGCTCTCAGTGCAACACATACACAACATGACTTAGCTACTAAGGCCAAATGGGAATGTAAATTATATTTGGGGAAAATTAGAAATAAGATGTTCAAGCACTCTGATTTAAGGAAAGGCCTTAAATACAAAAAACTAAGTCAAACAATCTCAAAGTCCGAGTTATCTCCACACTTTTTTTTAGAGCTAGAACTTTTTTAGAGTAGTCAAATATAACTACATTAATTCTTGTGTTTGTCAAGGCACTGTCCTATCTGAAGCAAATCTAGTGGCCAAATTTCATGATAACAAAGATTTCCTGGAACTCTAGTAACAGCAATTCATTGTCACAACCATCACTCTTTGAGGGATGCATGCCATAATCCAGTAATCAGTGTTCCCTTTCACTTCAGCAACCAGCTTTTATCAGACCAAAGATGACCTCAAACAGCTTTAACTACGCTGCTTTTGTGTCAGTGTGTGCGAGGATGCGCTGTGGGAAAATCACCAATCTTTTACACCTAGTGAAAAAATATGGCCCTCGGTGTTAAAATCACAGCCAAGTCCCAACAGAAGCACTCAAAAGCTGGCAGTCAAGGGCACTCTGAATTCATTTCCGCACTTCCTCAGCTCAGTCTTGATTGACACAAACATGTTTATGATAAGCCCTTGATTGTAATCCTGCCTTAAAAAAAGAAAAAAAACATGCACCAATATTTCTCAACATAATTAAAACTTAGCTGTGTAATCAGCTTCATTTCAAGTTACATCTTTTAAGAGTAACTTAATTTCCTTTTTCCCATACACTCTAATTTCCTGTGCTGCTTCAGACAGACACTTAGATTAATCAAGCCTGACTTGAGCGGTCGTCGTGCTGAGGGGGAAAGCTCCTCTTGACTCTGTTCGTGTTTGAGGATAATTGGTACTGATTACCACCTCTTAGTGTGTGTGCTCACTGCTCACCGAAGAGGAATGGCTTAAACACAAATATGTGCATATTACACAAAGCGTGTTTGCGAGCCAAAAGGCGTGCATGCAGATATGCCGAGTTTCACCCATTATCTCCCACAGTACATACCTGCAAGCAGAGGAAGTTTGTTTATTTGAGCCATTTTTACCTCTTAAAGACATTCCAGAGGGGTTTTCCCACGCTGTGGGTAGTGCTGGTAGCTGTTAAGGCTGGAGTTTGATGGGCTTAGGGCCTTAGACCTTTTGGACTGTGTGTTGTCGAACTGCTGAAAATATCTTTTCTATCTGCTGTGAGACATAACGCACATTCCTCTGAGATATGTCCAGACATGTTATTAAAGACCATGGCGGGACGGACACACGTACTCACACACTCTCTCACAGATTGGGTTGTTTAGAAAGGAAATGGGTTTTGTGTGAGTGAGTGTGTGAGAGAAAGGATATTTGGATGAGAGGATTTAATGGTGCACTGTTACCACTGTATTTTTATTGTTGTGTCTAAACTCAACATGCTGCCGCTCGATACAAAGGCTAAAAGAGTGGCGGCAGTTTTACAAAGAGGGCAGCAACATGCGTTAAAAAAGGGGGCTGGATAAATGGCTATCATTAGAGACGCCATTTAAACCAAAATCACAAGCGTGGAGCGCTGCCCTGAACTGTGTGGCTGCAAAATAGATGTTATCAATGTGGCTCCTGTTGCCAGACGAGTAGTGACGGAAGACAACGGTTTGCTCTGTGTGTTGATGCGTAACACACACACATGCACAGGCACCGTTCGGCCCTCTGCCGCATCTCCAATGCTCCCACTGTCAGCTTATATCAGAAGTGTTTTTTCTGAGGGGTGGGGGGGCTGAAACCAGACACCCCAGACATTGGAGTGCCAAAGAAGCAGAGCAGGAGAAGAAGGACCCATCCCCTCCCTTTCTTTCTCAGCACCAGCTGCCAGAGAGGGGCAGCTCTGTGCCCTGGGAAACTGATTTATACCCTGCAGGTGTCTGGCATATTCACGTGCATGCATGCATGCAAGTCCATGCACGTGTAATGTCAGCGCAAACTTCTTCAGTGTATTTAGCATCGAGTTTAGACTGTGGAGTGAAAAACACTGAGATGAATGCATCACACTTTGAGCCCAGCCAATTAATTCTGCACTGTAAAAGAGCCTCTTTCTGTGCCGTAACAGCATTTTGATTTAGTATGTGCCCGGTGACTCTTTACAGAGCACGTGATAAATTTTGTTAGAGGCCACACAGCAGTAGACATCTATGGTCGTATTTCAAAATAAAGGACTTTATTATATTTTCTCATAAAAAGATATAAATATACAGTCCACAGCCACAGAGTTTATGATTGTAGTATCAGTAACAATTGACTCTGAAGTCTATAAATGACAACTGCAGACACTTATTTTTAAAGTGCAGAGGCATCTGCCTATCCAAGCACAGTACCAGCATAATTTCAAGGTAAAACGTGAAATTGTTTAAAAAAATAAAAACAAAATAGGCTTCCTAACACAGTATGTTAAGACGTGTGGCCACAAAGACTCCTCTGTAGGGCTGAGACAACCAAGAAAACAGAGCCTTGATAATCCTTGAAACCCATTTTGATCTTAAGTGTACTGGACTGGTGAAACTGTGCTTTCTGTAAGTGAAAGCATATTAATTTAATTAATTGCACATTTAGCCCCAGAGATGTCTAAATATAAGAAAAATGTGCCCAAAATGTGCCATTCTAATAAGAGATGCAGAATAAATGCATGTACAGACTATTACATAACAAGAGTATACCCAGCCATCAAGTTTTTAATGAAAAAAACAAAACCCTTGAAATACTCGATTTGAAAAAAGCACAATCTCCTGTGCATCAGTTGCTCATTTCAGTTCCAAAAATGTTGCAATCATCAGTAAAACTTTCACACATCAGCGAGTCATACTATTGCTCTAGGTGACGTGTCCCTTTTATATTTTTATGACCCACTTTCCAACATTCAGTAATGGACTAATGTGTTTACAGACGGGAAATATTGGCGCGCGAGCCTGCCGTCGGCTCTGGCCTGTTATTGATGTGAAAATGCCAGGAAGTGTTTTAAAGTGCCACAAAAGCATTTCGGTCAGACAGCTCACATTTGAAATAATCGATTTGTTACAGCAACACCACATGGGTTTGGGTTTAGCGCTCGTAACCTCAATACATACTGAAATTTGCAGTGATGAGTAAAGATTCCCCTGGAGCCTACAGGTGGATGTTGGAGAGGGTTGCAGGGATATCTGGGAAGTTAGCGTGCATGAATAGTTTACACTGCATACATTCCTTTATTGTCCAAAACTGCAGCAATAGGATGCAGCCAGAACAAACTAAAACAGAGAATGTTTTGCCAGCATGTCTGTGAGGTTCACAGGATGCACAGATTGCATGCTGTGGGTCTGCTGATATGCATGTGTGGATAGATGCACACAAACTTTTCCCTGGAAGGCAGATTATGATCAAATTCAGATAACACAGTAAGCGATGAGGCAGTTTTTGCACTTCTGTAAATATACAGGAAAGATTTTATTAATTTTATTATTTTCTTGTGTTTTGGGGCTTTTTTTTTTCTTTTTGTAGTTGTAGTTTTTGTAGTTTTCTTCTGGTCTCTATCAATCTCTGTTCCTGCGTAACCCCCCATCTCACGCCACACCACCACCGAGCCCTACTCTTGTTTCATGTTCCCAGACTGATAGGCTCGATAAAGGGAATACTATTAGACGAGATAGTGGGAAAAAGGATGGGATGATAAGAAAGAATGGCGGTGGAGTGTGTAGCAGGGTATTGAGGGTGGTCAGGTCACTTGCAGTGTGCTGAATCAGCTCTTACCAGAAAGATCTATTCCAGAGTTTCCCCAGGGAGCAGTTATGTTCTCATGGCTGCACTCTTTATATAACGGCAATATTCATAGGACTGTACAGCACTTAGTGACAGGGATCACATTACTAGAATGGTACAGAGGCTCCACATAACTGCACACATGTCCAACAATGAATCGAAATTTAAAAACAAAGCTAATTTGATTAGAAATGTAAACATAGGGCCTCAGGTGTTGTTTTTAGCTGTGTCACCATGTGGCGTTTTTTTCTGTCCAAAGAGGATATACATAAAGTCAAATAGACTTAGAAAAAAAGTCTTTCCACATCTGTCAAAACAGTACTGTTTGTCCTCGATTCGCTCTTCCTCACACTACTTCCCACATTCAGCCAACTCAGTGCATCTAAACAATAGAGAGAAGCATAGAGTAGGTCAAGGTTGTCAACCGTGTCACTTAAAAAGCAGCTGGACCAGACCGGCCAGAAACTTAGACGTACGCTTCTAATTGGCTGTCAGGAAGGAAGTCAATGAATACCAGGAAGTGAGGTTCATTGAAAAGACCCAATATGGCCTTGCTTGCTAGCTGTGCGAACCATGAAAAATTTCCTGAGTTTGCTCAAGTCTGGGTGCTGTTGCTTAGCAACACTGATTAAGTGTAATTACAGAGGGACTTTTATCTGTTTATCTATTTTATCTGTTTGTGACAGTAAAGTGTGTCCTGCCCTTCAGAGAGGTCACCCCAGATAATCCGAGTGTATCTGAGCATCGCCAAACCAATTAACTATTCGGCTCTGGCATTTCTAATCAGTGAGCCAGTTTATTGGAGAAAATCTTTCAAGTTGGAGTGCTGGAAGGAGTCCAGAGGTGCACAAGGTAACAGCCTTCAAGGTGGTAGTAAGCAAATTTGAAATAGGTTCCCGCGTGGCTCCTCAGCATATTCATCATTCGGTTGTATATACAGTTTCAGTTTTGGTTTTTGATTTTAACTCTTAACTTCATAACTGTATCTTTTAAAAAGGCTTTTAGGGTAAGTATGCATAACCTCTGCTTGGCCACTATATGTGTTAGTGTTTATATAATCCATTCATTACTATTGTATTTTTTACTTTGGAAAAATTACAAAAGGGTCAACAACATTAAAATTCTTTAATCTTACTGCAGCTCCATAAACAACTCTTTATTGTGATCGAAAATGTAACTAGCTGGAGGGGTTATGCTTGCTAGCCAGTGGCTCACTTATACTAGTAGAGTAAAAAATAGGAAGGCAACCTTCTTGTGGCTAGAAAATTTGGTGATCACACTGAATTTTTATTTATTTATTTTGCAGTCACAAAAAGTAGAAAAGTCGATTACAGAGCGCGTATGTCATTCTAGAGTCAAATCATCATCCTGCAGCAACTATGTCACTCTTTATATTTGTGAACTATTTCAAATCTCGGAGGTTCTGAATGAAAGTGATCCCAATTAATCATTGTAGTACCACATCCATCCATCCATCCATCCATTTTCTTCCACTTATCCGGAGCTGGGTCGCAGGGGCAGCAGCCCAAGCAGAGAAGCCCAGACCTCCCTCTCCCCAGCCACCTTCTCCAGCTTATCCGGGGGAACACCAAGACGTTCCCAGGCCAGCCGAGAGATATAATCTCTCTAGCGTGTCCTGGGTCTTCCCCGTGGCCTCCTCCCAGTGAGACATGCCCGGAAAACCTCACCCAGGAGGCGCCCAGGAGGCATCCTTGTCAGATGCGCGAACCACCTCAAATGGCTCCTTTCGATGTGGAGGAGCAGCGGCTCTACTCTGAGCCCCTCCCAAATGGCCGAACTCCTCACCCTGTCTCTAAGGGAGAGGCCAGCCACCCTTCGGAGGAAACCCATTTCCGCCACTTGTATTCACGATCTCGTTCTTTCGGTCACTACCCACAGCTCGTGACCATAGGTGAGGGTAGGGGTGTAGATCGACCGGTAAATTGAGAGCTTCGCTTTTACGCTCAGCTCTCTCTTCACCACAACAGACCGGTACAGCGTCCGCATCGCTGCAGCCGCTGCACCAATCCGTCTGTCAATCTCCCGCTCCCTTCTCCCATCACTCGTGAACAAGACCCCGAGATACTTAAACTCCTACCACAAACATATTGCATGTAATTGCCAACTCGACTCCATTCGATTGCAGACTGACAGCAGATAGCGGCCTGACTCCATCTTATTGCCATTTTATTGCAGTCATGATGCACCAAAGTCACTTTGAAGATGGGGACTGACTGCAGGGTCTTCATCCTCAAAGCAACCAAAGGCAATGAGATTGCAAGTTCATTGCCCACATCGGCAATAATTTTAGTCACGTGGCAGTCTCCAACTGCTGTTTTCCCTAATAGGACTCTGGTATAATCTTTGTTAACTATTTCTCCATTCACAGAGGTATTATAGAAATAGAGAGATCCAGTTTTGTGCAGATTTGCAGTTCCCAAAGAATATCAATAGACCAATCCACTGTTAAAGTTGGTGCACAGAGCATATGAAGTCAGTGCAGAAAAGTACACTGACTGCTTCTGCCCCTGTTGGTGATGTTTTCATTATCCATTTATCAAAAACACAATTATTTAGACTGTCTGTTTCTCCACAGCACATTCCACACGATCAGCACTCTACCTTCTTTTATTCCCCACTCTGCCTTTATCTGCACACTTTCCTCTCGATCTCCTATTCTGTCTGCTCTTTCTCTGCATCTCCTTGAACATTCCTCTCTCACTTCTCTGCCTCTGTCTGTGCTTGAATGGAAACAACAGGTAAACCTCTCTCCTTCAATATTTGCTGGCTTTGCAAGGTCAAAGACAGGAGGGAGCGGGAGCGGGCTGTGTTGTTATTTCAGATGCAATAAATAATTTAGTCTAGACATGAAATCTGATCATTTTGTATTTCTGTATCGATTTCTCTGGGGTCGATGCAAAAGTGAAGCAACAAAAAACATGTAGGGAATAAAAAACAATCAACAAATCTAAAAAATAAATAAATAAAAAAATCGCCAAATCATTTTTACTTGATGAGATTGGTGACATGAGTATGTTATTCCATATTCTGATGTTGAATCTCAGTAGTGTCAAAGCACTCTGTAACACCAAGCACATCTTCATCTTCTTTCAGCTCTATGCCATCTAAAAGATGTTTTCTTATCTAGCAGCACCTTAAAGCAACACAACAACATGTGGCAGTAGGACTTCCTGTTTCTTTGTTGACAACACAGACAGCACGCACAGATGTATGTAAGCACTTTGTGCCACAGGACAGAAAGAGGCAGCTAACAAAACCACAGAGGTTATTAATCAAACCACTGATATGAGGAGACAGATGGCAGGATGTGTGTGTCTAAGACAGCTGTGGCTGTCATACTGGTTTGACGTAAACTTTTACCAGGTGTTGCCTCCTGGGCTTTGCTGAGGACGGCTCAGTGGGCGCTGCATTTTTCTGTGCATGTTTGTGTAGATGTGCGCTTGTCTCAGGGGAAACCATTGCTTTCATGAGTGCGTGTATGGGGTTTTTTCACTCGGGTTTCAGTGGTGGTTTACTGCACAAGTATACGTGTCAAGTCATGCCTTCATCCAGGAGAGTGTTAGCTGTAAATCTCATGCTGTGCCTTAAAGTCGCTGGTATGAAGAAAGACAAAAGTGATTTTCCTCACGTGTGCATTCTTCTCCTGTCAAAGCCCAGCCAACACCTAGATTAAATAAAGTAAAAATATATTTTAGTTACTGCACAGTGGTTCACAAAGTTACAATTAGAAGAGAGGTAGATAAGCTTACTGCTATATATTCAACATTCAAAGAATACCAACCAAGCAAAGGGCTGAAAGCCACCTTATTACACTATCAAGTGCAATCCACGTTATTCTTTTACCATTTATCATGCAATTTACCACAATTTGAAATCATTCATACATATTGAAACCAATCATATGGCCACTATGAATGCTGGTGGGTGCAGTGTGGAACACTGGGAAGAACTACAACCATGAGCATGCTTGTAGTTCTTCTTATCTTGCTTGGTCTTCTTCTTCTTACGTGCACAACATAACTTCAAGAGAGTATATCCACTCAGCCAAAATAAATAAAAGTTTACCATTTTTATATATTGATCCAGTGCTAATTACACCTACTAATGTGAACTTAGATGTGCGTCTGTTAAAACTGATGGGTAGAATGAAGCACTATTAAGTGGTACCATTAAGATCCCAATATACTTTTATACCAACCACTTGGGTGGCCTCAGAATCTCATCTCTGCTTTTCACGGATGATGTGGTTCTGTTGGCTTCATCAAGTGATGGCCTCCAGTTTACTTTGGAACAGTTTGCAGCTGAGTGTGAAGCGGTGGGAATGAGAATCAGCACCTCCAAATCTGAGGCCATGGTCCTCAGCCGGAAAAGGATGGAGTGCCGACTCCGGGTCAGGGATGAGTTCTTTCCCCAAGCGGAGGAGTTTAAGTATCTCGGGGTCTTGCTCATGACTGATGGGAGAAGGCAGTGGGAGATCGACAGACAGATTGGTGCTGCAGTTGCAGGATGCTGTACCGGTCTGTTGTGGTGAAGAGAGAGATGAGTGTGAAAGCGAAGCTCTCAATTTACCGGCCGATCTACGTCCCTACCCTCACCTATGGTCACGAACTGTAGGTAGTGACCGAAAGAACGAGATTGCGAATACAAGCTGCAGAAATGGGCTTCCTCCGAAGGGTGGCTGGCCTCGCCCTTAGAGATAGGGTGAGAAGTTCGGCCATCCAGGAGGGGCTCAGAGTAGAGCCGCTGCTCCTCCACATCGAAAGGAGCCAGTTGAGCTTGTTCGGGCATCTGACAAGGATGCCTCCTGGGTGAGGTTTTCCGGGCATGTCCCACCGGGAGAAGGCCACGCTGGAGAGATTATATCTCTCAGCTGGCCTGGGAACGCCTTAGTGTTCCCCCGGATAAGCTGGAAGAGGTGGCTGGGGAGAGGGAGGTCTGGGCTTCTCTGCTTGGGCTACTGTTCCCGTGACCCGGCCCCAGATAAGCGGAAGAAGATGGGTGGATGGATATATTTTTATATAACCACTAAAACAAAAAAATTAACCAAAGTAATCAGGAATAAATTGACGAAATCATTAACATTGTAGTGACAGAATAAGGAGATATACTGTAGATCATAGGTGTCAAACTCTGGCCCGCGGGCCAAATTTGGCCCACAGCCTAATTACATTTGGCCCGCCAAGCCATACCAAATTACTATTAGAGCTGGCCTACTGGTATTATACAGCTAATATATATATTGTTTAGTATTAAGCTTTGCTTGTTCCATATTCAGTTTTCCAGCAAAACTTATTTGAGTCAATAAGAAAAGATTCATTCTTATATCTGGAGGAAGATTTTTTTTTTCAATAAATATTAATGTTAGCCCGCGACTTTGTTCCAGTTTTGAATTTTGGTCCACTGTGTATTTGAGTTTGACACCCCTGCCATAAGTCATTGTTGATTTTGTCTTCACTCTCCATCCCCTGCAAAGCTGCACCTGTGATTCTGCGGCTGCTCGCTGATGAGCTGACAGATAAGATCTTTTCTTATCCTCTGCATCCTTACCCTATCACCTCTGCCTCCCACAGGGCGCCAGCCTGCCCTGTTGAAACACTATTTTTTTTCAGTGTTTCAGCTGAAAAAATAGAATGCCATTGATCCAAAGTAGAATGCCTTTGATCCCTTGTGATGTCATCATCTTGCTGAGAGAAAAAATCCTTAAGTAGGAGCTTTGCTCTGTTAAACTTTGCTGCTCAACGGACCTTGACCTGACAGTAAGCAAACCCTTTTGGAGAGTTTTGAGAGAATTTTGCGTTACTTAGCAATTCACTGACCAAGCCGACACATTTCACCATGTCAGCTAACCCATCCTTCCGCTCAAATGAGCTTGGAATAGTTAAAGGGAGCATTTTGGGAAACCACTACAAGGTAGAGGCTTTCCTTGGAGAAGGGGGCTTTGGTATTGTAGCCAAATGCCGCGATACCAAAACCAACCAAGCTGTGGCTATTAAGGTGAACAAGAGCCGCCCTGATATTCTGCAACAGGCAAAACTGGAAATTTTCATCCTGGAGCAGCTGAGAAGGTTGGATCCAGATGCCGCCAACATTGTTAAATGGAACGGCTTTTTACACGACGGAGAGCGGGTTTGCTTAAAGTTCGAACTCCTTGATCAATCCCTGTGGGACTATATAGGGGACCTGAAAAACCAGGGTCTCCCCATAAGCGAAGTCAGGCCGATTTTAGGTCAGCTCACAAATGCTCTGTCCCACCTGGGTTCTGTGGGAATAGTGCACGCTGACCTCAAACCTGGAAACATCATGGTTGTAAACCGCCATGAGTCTCCCATCAAAGTCAAACTTATAGACTTTGGCCTCGCATGTCCTGCATCTGCAGTGATGCCTGGTGACCGTGTGGGGACGGTTGGTTATAGTGCACCTGAAGTTATGCTTGGCCTTCCTTACAATGAAGCAAGTGACATGTGGTCTCTGGGGCTGGTAGCTGTGGAGCTTGTTACAGGGGTGCCACTCTACCCTGGAAATGAAGACTATGATGTTTTGAAATACATCATAGAGACTCAGGGTCAGCCACCAGATTATGTTCTAGACTCTGGCGTGTACACTGAAGACTATTTCATTGAAGACAACGACAACCAACAGCGCTGGACATTTAAGACTGACCAACAATTTCAGTACGAGACAGGATATGAGTCCCTGGAGACAAGATACATAAAACTGACGCGTCTCGATGACCTCGAACAAGTAATGATGTTTAGAAGAGGACCTGAAAATGGCCAACGTTTGTTTGTAAGCTTAATTAAACAGATGTTGGCCTTGGATGCAAACCAGCGCATAACACCGTCAGAGGTTCTCCGGCATCCCTTTTTCAACCCTAAGAGTTCCCCTTGCATTGACATGAGTGCTGAAAGACCACAAAACCCTGTGGTCTTTCAGCACCCTTCAAACTTGAAATGCAAGAGATCCGAGAAAATCAAATGCAGTTTTCAAAACTCGGTTGAATTTTCTCAGCAAGTATTCGTCCACACGTCAGCCAGCCCATCCTTCCGCTCAGATGAGCTTGAAATAGTTGAAGGGAGCATTTTGGGGAACCACTACAAGGTAGAGGCTTTCCTCGGAGAAGGGGGCTTTGGTATTGTAGCCAAATGCCGCGATACCAAAACCAACCAAGCTGTGGCTATTAAGGTGAACAAGAGCCGCCCTGATATTCTGCAACAGGCAAAACTGGAAATTTTCATCCTGGAGCAGCTGCGAAGATTGGATCCAGATGCCACCAACATTGTTCAATGGAACGGCTTTTTCCTTGACAGAGAGCGGGTTTGCCTGAAATTTGAACTCCTAGATCAATGCCTGTGGGACTACATACGGGACCCGAATAACCGGCGTCTCCCCATAAGCGAAGTCAGGCCAATTTTAGGTCAACTCACAAATGCTCTGTCCCACCTGGGTTCTTTGGGAATAGTGCACGCTGACCTCAAACCTGGAAACATCATGGTTGTAAATCGCTATGAGTCTCCAGTCAAAGTCAGACTTATAGACTTTGGCCTCGCATGTCCTGCGTCTGCAGTGATGCCTGGTGACCGTGTGGGGACAGTTGGTTATAGTGCACCTGAGGTTATGCTTGGCCTTCCTTATAACGAAGCATGTGACATGTGGTCTCTGGGGCTGGTGGCTGTGGAGCTTGTTACAGGGGTGCCACTCTACCCTGGAAAAAAATATTATGATATTTTGAAATTCATCATAGAGGCTCAGGGTCAGCCACCAGATCATGTTCTCAATCCTGGCGTGTACACTGAAGACTAT
This sequence comes from Neolamprologus brichardi, assembly GCF_056152115.1. Taxonomy (NCBI): domain Eukaryota; kingdom Metazoa; phylum Chordata; class Actinopteri; order Cichliformes; family Cichlidae; genus Neolamprologus; species Neolamprologus brichardi. The sequence continues at coordinate 48,774,146 of NC_142110.1, read as the reverse complement.
TTCACAAAAGACAACTACAACTACAACCAACAACGCTGGACATTTAAGACCGCCCAACGATTTAAATACGAGACAGGATATGAATCTTTGGAGACAAGATACATAAAACTTAAACGTCTGGATGACCTCGAACAAATAATGATGTTTAGACGAGGACCAGAAGATGGCCAACGCTTATTTGTCAGCCTAATTAAAGAGATGTTGGCCTTGGATGCACACCAGCGGATAACACCCTCTCAGGTTCTACGGCATCCCTTTTTCAACCCTGGCCTCTCCAACAGGTTCCCAAGTATCAACATTGAAAAACCATACAGAGTCAATCTCCAGCATGGCATCTTCCACCCTGGACAAAAGTGATAAAAACACAAACTGGGGTTGGAAAGGATATTAACAGCAAATTACACTGGAAATATTAATTAAGCTGCTCCAATAATTATCACTTTGGCTTTTTTTTTTTTTTTTTTTAATTTTCACTCCCCCCACCCCAACCAGTCGCGGCAGATGACTGTCCCTTCCTGAGCCTGGTTCTGTCGAAGGTTTCTTCCTTTTTAAAGGGAGTTTTTCCTTCCCACTGTCGCTAAATGCTTGCTCATAGGGAATCTTCTGATTGCTGGGGTGGCCAAAACTCTAGGGGAACTAGCAATTCTTGTGAAAATTTAAAAAAAAAAAAAAAAGAGCCTACCAATATTCAAAGCAGAGCAGCGGACACCTTACCATCACATCAGTCCTTTAATCCGACCTAAAACACCATGTTTACAGAAATAAATTCCATACAAATTAGAAATAAATTGTTGTTTTTGATTGTTTATAAATATATAGTGCTACCCTTCAGCCTCCTAGTAGACATACCTGTGTTATAAATGTGAAACTCCTCCAATTTTCAGAAAAGTTGACCTCTGACCTTGAAGTCAAGGTCACTGAGATTTAAGCTTCACAGAGATTTTCAGTAGATACAACATTGGTATTGATTTGAAAAATCTACACAATCACAAACTTGGATGTCCACAGCGCCTTGCCATATACCAAAGATTAAGAGGTGGTTTTTTCTAGGTTTTAATAAAGATTACAAAACACAAATAACAAAAATGCCAACGCTATTGTCATGTTTGACAATGCTATTTTGATGTTGTCTAATGTAGTGCAAAAAAACAAAACAAACTCAAAATTTAATAAATAAAGTAAATAAGGTATATACTACATAGTATACAAAATTTTAGTGGTCCACAATGGGGTCAATGAACAGAATGAAGGAAGTAAATCTTTTATATGACAATGGTGTGAAAAAGCATTTTAATAATAATAATAATAATAATACATTTTATTTGAGGGCGCCTTTCAGAAACCCAAGGTCACCTTACAAAAAACACAATTAATAAAAGGAACAGTAGTCATAAAATACATAAAATAAGTTAAAATTACAAAACAGAGCGTGACAACAGATAAAATCAGCATTAAAGCGAATAAGCCAGTCTAAACAGGTGTGTTTTGAGCTGTGTCTTAAATACGGAAAGGGTGTCAATATTTCTTAGTGCAGGAGGAAGAGAATTCCAGAGCCGGGGAGCAGAGCGACTGAAAGCTCTGTTCCCCATAGTGATAAGGTGTGAGGACGGAACGGTAAGATGAGTAGCAGATGATGATCGGAGAGGGCGGGAAACAGTGGTGATATGGAGCAGGTCACACAAATATGAAGGAGCAGATTTATGGATACATTTGAACGTGAGAAGTAAGATTTTAAAGTTTATCCTGGCTTCTATGGGCAACCAGTGAAGCTGCTGAAGAACTGGGGTAATATGAGCACTTAACGGAGTACGGGTTATGATCCGAGCTGCAGAATTTTGAAGAAGTTGGAGTTTATGAAGGGACTTTTTAGGGAGACCAAATAGGAGGGAATTACAGTAATCAATACGGGATGTAATAAGACTATGGACAAGGATGGCAGCAGCATGGGGAGTAAGGAAGGGACGTAGTCGGTTAATATTACATAAGTGGAAGTAAGCAGACCGGGTTATGTAATTAATGTGAGACTGGAATGAGAGAGTATTATCAAGTATGACACCCAAACTCTTAACCTGAGGGGAGGGAAGGGTGGGAGAATTTTCAATGTTAATGGAAAAGCTGTAGGATTTGGTTAAGATAGATGGTGTGCCAACAAGTAAAACTTCAGTTTTATTACTGTTGAGTTTGAGGAAATTGGAGGAGAACCAGGATCTAATCTCAATAAGACAGTCTGAGAGGGAGGTAGGTGGGAGGGATGAATTGGGTTTAGAAGAAAGGTAGAGCTGGGTGTCATCGGCATAACAGTGAAAGTTTATATTATATTTTCGGAATATATAACCAAGAGGAAGCATATAAATAATGAATAAAAGAGGCCCCAATACTGAACCCTGGGGCACACCAGCAGAAACAGGATAGAGAGTTGAAGAATGGGATTTAAGTTGGATAAACTGAGTGCGGTCTGAGAGATAGGAGGTAAACCAGGCAAGGGGGGTGTGATTAATACCAATGGAAGCTAACCGGTTCAGGAGAATATTGTGAGAAATCGTATCAAACGCCGCACTAAGATCAAGAAGGATGAGGATGGATAGGAGACCAGAATCAGCTGCCATCAGAAGGTCATTGGTAATTCTTAACAGAGCAGTTTCTGTGCTATGATTGGGACAGAAACCAGATTGAAATTGTTCATAGAGATTATGGTCATTGAGATGTAAATGAAGCTGGGCGGCGACAACTTTTTCAAGAATTTTTGAAATAAAGGGGAGATTTGATATAGGGCGAAGATTATCAAAGTTATTGGGGTCTGCACCAGGCTTTTTGAGAATTGGGATAACAGAAGCCTTTTTCAGTGCTTCAGGAACAATTCCAGTGTTCAGGGAGGAATGAATAATATTGGTTATGAGAGGTGCTAACGAGGGAAGACAGGCTTTAACTCACACAGTGGGGAGAGGGTCAAGTTGACAGGGTTTTTTTTCCTATTTATTTGTATGTTTGTCACACTTAAACATTTCAGATCATCAAACATCATATTTTTTCTGTAAAAAGAAAAATCCTTTAACTGTCCAGTTTTCTTGATGTTATGATGCTTCTACCACTGGTTTGTCATTAATAAATCAGACTTTGGCTGCTGCAGCAGAAAAAGACAAAGAGAAAATGTAATCACACAAATCAGAGGTGCAGATTTACACTTTACCTGAAACAGAGCCAAAGTGCTTTTTAAATAGGTTAATGAATATTAAGTAATATAGGCTAGATGCCTGGACATTACTAGTTTCATTTGGGCCTTCTGGGCCATTAGTCCTCTGGCTTATTGCCAGTTACCAGCCAAATAGCTTGTGTATTTTATTATCTTAGTGTGTTAAAGATTCTAGTTCTTATTCTGGTCAAACTGTGCTTCATTATTTGTTTACAGCACAGCTACAGTTCCAGGTGACTTCAAGTCAAAAGGATACTACATGTCAATGGCCAGCAGCCTGTATTCAGTTTGAATATTGCAGTAAATGTACCTGGATCTGTTTCTATTGGGTTGTGAATTTGGTCTCACTGTTACATCCAACTTTTAGAGTGGGATAAAGACAAAAAGAAACAAGAGAGAATGGATTTGTAGTTAGAAATCGAAAGTTGCTTCTGTTTTGCCCACACACATTGATGATGATTTCACATCAATTCAATTCAATTCAATTCAATTCAATTTTATTTATATAGCGCCAAATCACAACAAATGTCGCCTCAAGGCGGTTATCAAATGTGGACAGAATATTAGCAGAATCTTATAATTCTCATAAGATTCTGTTTTTGTGTCATTCAATACAATGTGTTTATGTGTGACATACTGATATGAATCATAGTATCTTATGGAATTCCAAAAATGGCTGCCAGGACAGCTGCCACCGCACTGATGTGACACACTACAAATCAACTCTTTGATGCTCTGTGCTGAGTCTGCACAATAACCTGCACTTAAACATTCATTCAATATCACATACACATATATACATACTGTCCCTCAAGAAGACACTGAGAAAAAATAAAGAATAACATTGAGACTGTAACTTTGCCAGATGGTCACCAAACATGCTGTATTGCAAAAATGACTTTTTGTTCATTTGACTTTAGCTGATCTGACTTCGATTACACCATCGGGCCGGAGTCTTTCTGTCTGGAGTTTGTGTGTTCTTCCCGTGTTTGCGTGGGTTATCTCCTGGCACTCTGGCGCCTTCCCATAGTCCAAAGACATGCAGTTAGTGAGGTTCGGTTAACTGATTATTCCAAATTGCCCATAGCTGTGAATGTCAGTGCAAATGGTTGTCTGTCTCCATGTGTTAGCCCTGCAACAGACTGGTGACCTGTTCAGGGTGTACAAGGCCTCTCACCCAAAGACAGCTGGGATAGGCTCCAGCTCCCATGTGACCCTGAACTGTATAAGCGGAAGAGGATGGATGGACTTTTGCTGACATTGCATTAGCTCAAAATGCATCATTTTTTTTTCATCTGACCTCTTAATCATTGTCTGTGCATCTTTCTGCTGACTCTGAGTCTTGCAACAATCTCCTTTTAATCGCTAGATTTACAGATTCTTTTCTGACTGCATTCATTTGAGTGCATAAATTGACAATCAACATACTAAGTGACATTTTTTTTTATTTTAGGGTGTTTTCCTTCTGAGATTAATGTACCTGGGAATATTTTTCACAGTAATTTGCTGTAAATGTGATTACTCATATACAGTATAAGTCATGAGTAACACTGAAGAAAAAAGTCAGTATTCATGTGAATCAGCTCATACACAATAGACTTTTATGGCTTTATGTCTTGCGGTGAGTCTGCTTTGTCAGTCATTTGCCTTCTTATCACTTCCACATTCCTGTAAAGCATTGATCACTGGCACCACATCACTGGTAAACTCTTAAACAGTGAGGGAAGTGTGTGACTTCAGATCGTGATGTGGCTCGACCTGAGAGAGAAGTAGCTGTCACCTGCCGGAGTCACATGGACAGGAAGTTGGTCACTTACTGATTTTGTTTCACTTCCCACTGCCAACTCAAAAGCAGGAAGTCAGACCGATAAGCAAGAGTGACCACAGACAAGGACCAACTGTAAAATACAATACCACAAAATTAGTGCATGGTCACAGGCCTATATGCATCAGTTGACTGACCTGAGAGTGAGTTGATGATTGCGAAACATGATTCATGACCAAAGAAGTGCTTGCTTTGTTTCCCTTTGTGTGCACCACTCTAAATGAGCTTATTGTTTCACTATCTGCAGAAAAAGACTTGGCAGTTTCCCCCCGCTATGACCAAAATTCATCACATTTCCCACAAAAAGTTTTTTCATCAAAAAAAAGAAAAAGGCCTGATGGAAACAAAGGACTGCGCTCTGAGCTCGCAAATGGAATCAGCAAGTGCAGCGTCGCAGTTTGGAAATAATAATGCACACAGGCACACATTCAGATAATTCAAAGATTAATCAGTACCAGGAAAAGTGCTACACTGTGTGTCTGTGTGAATTAGAGAAAGAATTAATCACATGCGGCAGGCTGGCTGCTGTCCAAGCAATGAGAAACTCTGCGTGTTTCGGTTCTGTGAGTTCATCAGTGAAGGGACCTGCAGACTCGCAGTTAAGGATGTCCTGCTGGTAGTGATGCTTCCTTAAGGAAAAGAGACGGAAAGGCTGTCACACAGTGGTATTTTTGTCATCCGGACATGAGGATTTGTGTGTGTGTGGGTGTGTGTGTGAGAGATGTTCTAGATGCCACGCTGAATGAGGTTAAAAGTAACTGATGATTAGCATAACCCTTTTTTTCTACACAGTAATTATACACTCACTACAGCAGCAAACAGAACCTGAAGTAGCAGATCTGTCATGCTCAAGTTTGCGTGTAGAGTTAAACAAATGCACATTTCAACATTTACTGTGTTAGGACTTAGACACACGAGGATAGTTAGGGGTATAGTAGCAGTAGGTTTTTAAACTGTCTATTTTTTTTTACTGTCTATTTTTACATCCACAGCATTACCCTCAAGAGCATATGATTATATATCCTGGGTTACATGTTGTTGTTTTTTTGTGTGCTGTTTAACATAAAAAAAAAGTCATTTTTCATAACTAGCACGTCCACTGTGTAGTCTTACAATTAGAGATAGAATAGTGTGTAACGTCACCAGTTCTGTATTTGTTTGAAGCATTAAGGCAGAGAAACCTCAGCCAGTGTAGTTTGCAAAACTGTTCTTCATCACTTTTCCTAATCATGATTATGCATAGAGCTAACCTCAGCTGATTTTTTATTTGCATGTTGTTTACACAGAGTATACAATGATGATGTTGACTCTTTCACTGGAATATCGTTCAGCACATTAGGCCTCAATCACACAGGCCTTGAGATTGATCATTGACCCACTGGTAAAATCCACTCACGAGGGAGAAATGCTTTGGTGAATAGTTGCTGGAGGTTCCTGGGTCTCACCAGATGGTTCTCCTAAAAACCTTATTGTGAGTTGTTAGGTTGCTAGCAGATGCTGGCCAGAGTACCCATGCGGACATAAGGAGAACATGCAAACACAGAAAGGCCTCAGACTGGATACGAATCCAGGACCTTCTTGCTGTGAGTCAGCGGTGGCAGCCACTGCACCACTGTGCCGTACATTACCCCAAATTTTGATGGTAAAATCCACATTAATGTTTGAATAATTTGTTTGTGAAGACATTTGTGTGCAAAAAGTTGTCTGCTCCTGAATAAAGGACATCTTGGTTGTTAAAATATTCCTGACCAGCATACAGCATTGTTTACATGTCTAATCTCTAATCCGATGCACATCCTTTACCCCCATTCAAACACACAGACACACACACAGACACATTTCCCTCAATACCACAAACAGAGCATAGCCAATTAAGTAAGATGACCAGCAAAGCTTGGGGTTACTGGAAGCACACAAAAGGCTTTTGTATAGCTGCCTCAAAGTGACACACACTGGTTGAATGTATGGGAAAAGATTAACCATGCGTGCTTTACAATGTGGCCAGCAAGCATCAACAAGTGTGATTCACACGCATTGCACTTTTCTATATCTTCACAATACATCACATTAAAATCTATTTGGAGAACTGTTTGGAGAACTGCAGCTTGTAAAAAGACATTCATCATACATCCTGAAGGTTTTCATGTGTATTCGAGCAATGCTTTAGACAAATCTGACATTTCTATCATTTAAAACAAAGGGAAAAATGGAAACATTGAAAACTGTGGCCAGAAATGGAGGAAAATACACTGTAGTGGGGAGAAAGCCGATCGTGAAAGAGAAAAAGAGAGAAAAAATGCAGGAGATTGAGTGGCGTGGGGGGAAACTGGTGGGACAAAGACTGACCCTTCAGCAAAAAAGAAGAGAAAAATAATCATTGTTCAGGCACAAAAAGAATCACTACGAAATGAGACAAAGAAAAGGAAAACAGTAAGAAAAGAGAGCCGGGACAGAGAAGTGGGCACGTCTTGGCTCATTTAGACAGACAATAGTTGAATGATACAGTGTCTACACTGATAATAATTTGCCATATTTTGCACTGTTGTTAAGGAAACACAGAAAAGACAAGCGTGAAGTGCATAGCTTTATAAATTCATATCTTGTGGGAGTTCTTGTATATAAAGTATAGCACAGGAATTATCTTCTGAGTATAGCAGCAGCAGAAATTGTAGCAAATGTACATTTACTGCATTATAGGGCATTTCACCTTTTCCTTTTTCCTTTCCCTTTTTATGTTTGATTTCTAAGTTATGTTGGCCCAGAGATGTCAGTGTGCCTCAGCAAAAACAAAGCACCACTGAATAAAGAGCACACCTTCACTAATCTGACAACGCAGATGGCACTTAGACAAAATGCTGCAAATACAGAATTAAGCTGAAAACAGATGCAGTGTGCAGAGCCCTAAGAGCCACTCGGTGAACACCTGCCAGCTCACAAAATCCATACATAGAAGACAGCACGCATGCAAACAGAGACACTGACAAGCATACAAATGAAGACACTTGTTTTGATTCCATTACACCCACTGCTCCAAAATGATCTATACATGTCCTCATAGAACTGAATAATTCATCTTCACACACACAGGCACAAACACACACAACTAGTACATTCACCGGTGTTGCCCTCCAAAAGCATTCAGGGTCAAACCTGTGAGATTTAAAAGTCTGAACTGCATGACTATATAAGAGCTGTGAGATGGTTCAGAAGGTTGTTCGTCTTTCAAGCAATAAAGATGTTATTTTTTCTGGATATTAGCAAAGCTCATACAACTATCTGTTAAAAAGGGAAACAAAAATCTTGGCTTAGCAAACCAGAATTTCTGCTCACCCTTTCTGACCTTTGAGATATGCTAAGCTAACCATATTTTGCCTCTTGTGGTCATCTTCTCTCTCATGTGACTCTACAAAGTGAATAAAAACATCTGGCAAATGCTGAGGCGTGCGTTTGTTCAAGCGATCACATGATCATGTTATGTGGATCGCATGTAAAGCTCAAAAACCGGAGATGTCCTGATTCTTGTTTTTCATGCGAGATGGACGGGGGTGGGGGGGGGGGGGGGGGTGGTGATGCATCTGTTTCCTCCCTGTTCAGAGCAGGATCAAGGAACAAAGGTTACAACCCTTAAGGACTCGCTGGATTGATGTGTCTCTCCTCTTTGATGGTGACGGCATCAATAAGGAATGTGGGTCTCATCGTTCCCACTGAAGGAAATGGTCCACGACAAAGTAGTCATTACACTTTCCATTTAGACACAGAGAAAGGGAGAGTGTGCTGCCCCACCGTCTGACAGATAGCTTGCTACACAGAGCTATCTGCAAAGAAAAGGGTAGTTTATGGCATGTGTCTTACAAGGTGTTTTTGCATGTGTAGGATAACTCCACTTGCCAGAATTCAATACCTGATGAGCTAGTAAACAGTGACGACGACGTTTGATAGGTGCTCTCCATGTAATATAGCCTCCGGCAACTGGGCAAACACTGATCTGTGGGTGATTAGATGAATGCCAGATTTCAGCATTTGAAATAAGCTATGCAATCACTGGACCTGTCTTTAATAGCTTGCATTGCATCATGTTGAATGGCCTTTAATTGCACAAAGGAGTGTAGTCTTTATACCAGTGAGGACTGGGTGATCAGAATGTAAATTAATACTACCAGAAAGGATTGCACAACAGGTTCTGTGCACACATCCCATTAAGTATTTCATCCTGAAAATCTGTCCATAAAAGAAAAAAATAGCAGTCAGCGACGGTCACTGCTAAATCAACAGCTCTGAACTCCTTCTTGTCACATTATAACTTTATCTCTTCAGCATATTTTTCCAGTATGTGAGGTACTTCCAAGTAAAATTTGTGAATTTGATGGAAAACAACAAGAGTCAGGGTGTGAACTGTGTGATATGACTTCTATGAACTACTTTGTTAAGTTTAGAAACTACATCCTTGGAGTTTGGGGGTTACAAAGCTAACATTTCCCATCTGCAACAAAGCTTCTCTTCCATTTCCTTGGTTGCCATAATAATGTGTCCCACAACATTGACAACACAAAAATGGCACATTTTTTAAGGGATACACTGTGACGCCTAAGGGTCCGAATCAAGCATGTGAAAAATCGGAACTGAAAACATGTCGAGGCAGGCGATTGTGACGCTAATGATGGATTTGTGAGTGAGACCATACAGCTTGTGTGAGTGGCAGGCTTCCTCTCAAAGCTTGCTAAAGTCCAAATTGTATTTATTTATTTTACATTTTTATGCTTCCTAAAACTTTTTTAGGAATTTATAGATTAATATGCAAAAACACATTGTATGATATGCCTTTTTTTCTACCTTAAGATATCAAACTGTGTCCATTGTAAACACCAGAACATTTGCCAATGTGAATTTCTACTATAACTGATTGCTTAAAATTCTTTTTAGTACAAAGTCCCATTAATATACCTAAGCACCTTGTCTCTAAATTTGGGGAAACCAGCAGGGATAATTCAGCATGCAAACTAATGTAGCAGGGGCTCAAACTTCTGGCTCTCTAATTGGTAGTCGACCTGCTCTACCGCCTTAGCTACAGCCACCCTGTTTCTTAATTTAATTTAATGTAGCAACCATGAAAATAGATAAAGATATAATTTTCTAATTAAAAACTGCATTAAGCTGACAAGAAACCAGCAACCAATCACAATCCACATACCAAAGACAGAAAAGCCGCCAACATCACTAAGCCTCGATTATCCTCTGTTATGGACACGGACAGCTGGAGACACCATGGCCGAGTAGTCATTCCTGTTATACTTCTTTGTTGTGCAGTACTTGAACGATGTAACAACCCTTTTGGGTTATAGCACCACTAGGGGGGGTTGCCCTATTATTGTAGTAGTTGTGGGAGTCTCCTAGTGGGTGTTGTTGTTGTTAGCAGCGGCCATTTCATGCTGTACATGTTCAATTCTACGAGGAAGTACCTTAATGTTGTAACGACCTGGCACCGGCGACTACCGAACCCCGGACATGTATGTACGGACAGAGTAGAGCCGTGGAGACCTGGCTCGTATGGTCTTACGTTGCTGATAAGAAATAAAGGTCTGTTGTTTAACTTAACCGACTGGCTTCGAGTTATCCGGCTAACCTCCACACCACATGCCCACTGGACCTGCTAGCCGCTCCTTCCTCGCCAGACTGCTGTTACAAAGTGGCGCCCGAACATTGTTCTCTGGATCTTCATCGTCATCCGGACCGACAGACGGTGGGCTCGGATATATTTCCCATGTTTTTCAACGATCGACACTTCGGCTGAGGTGGCGTGTTTTTTTTTTCTCTTCGTTTGGCTGTATTGGCCGGGCCGATAGGACCCCGTGAAGGAGCTGACTCCCCGCGATTTCAACGATATTTGCAGGCGTGGAAGACCACCGACCCATCGCTTGACACGCTCGCCTGCCGAGGGAGAGTACTCCGTGAGTAACTGTGCGGTCCGTCGGACCACTAACTCAGTGCTATTGGACCGTTACGACATCGGCGGTGCTAAAGCTAAGGCTAACGCTACAGTGACTTTGACTCAGTGTTCATTCAGAGGGACGTGTTGTTTTGTGTGAAGCATCGAAGCATCAGAGTGTGCACGGACGCTTTCTGTCTGACGGATATTAACGCTTAGGTACTGTGTGTGAACGCTCTTTCACTTTGCCATAACTTTTGTGGGAGAGGGTGGTTTCGGCCATACTTTTGAAATGGCGTCCCACCCAGACACAGGGAGCGAGGGAGACGGCTGCGACTCGGATGCTGAAGCTCCCAGCCTGACAAAGTACATCATCCCTCCCGCTACCCCTCATGACCTCAATCTTAAGGTGGAAAGCTTGCAGGAAGAGGTGGAGAAACTGCGAGTCTGCTTGCACGATTCGCTGGAGCTACAAAAGAGCCTTCTGAAACACTTGGATGGTGGCGCGAGAGGGGAACCAGGGGAGCAAACATCTCCTCAGAGAACCCCCAACCCAGTGGCTTTCTCCACACCATTCACACAGAAAGGGATTAATGCAGAGCCCCCTTCGCTTCTCCAGCGTCAGTCGGCAGAACTCTGCAATACATCGAGGATGATCGCCGCAGCGCTGCACCAGGCCAAGCTGGAGCCGCCAGTGTTCGCTGGTGACAGCAGAGTGTCACCGGAGGAATGGCTCCAATCAGTGGACAGCTACAGATCGTCGCTGCGCCTAACCGACTCGCAGGTTCTGAGTGAGCTCCCTCACTTCCTCAAGGGAGAACCCAGTAAATGGTTTAGGGCCCTCAGCTCTCACATTACTACATGGGCACATTTTTACCAACTTTTTGAATCAGTGTTTGTGTCAGCTGATAACCAAGAGCACGTTTGGCGGGGCATCCTTGATCGCGTCCAATCATCGGAGGAGCCCCTCCCAACGTTTGTAGCTCACATGCTCGGCGAGTTTAATAAGCTAAGATGCCCGCCGCCGGAGCATGAACAGATCGTGCTCATATGTAAACATTCATTGGAGAAGTATCGGGTTGCGTTGTACGGTACGCCGGTCCCATCGGTTATGGACCTACTGCTTCGCGCGCACGAGCTCCACACAGCCTTAGGGCCAGTTGACCGCTCAACCCCTACTTCATCCCCTAGTGTTGCAAGCGCGAGAGAACCACATTGTTTTAAATGCTCCCGCCCAGGGTTTACCACACGCACGTGCCCAAGTTGCACCTGGGTTGCCCCAAAAGAACGAGGTGCTACCAGACCCAGGGCAACCTCCCACCGACCTCTCCCAGGCCCACCGCCGGGCCTGGAACTGGTCGATGATGAGGGGCTGGATTCACTGCCGACAGCTCGTGCGGCCAGTCAGCAGTCGGGAAACCCCCGGGGGGGGAGGACATTTCAATGAGGCAGCCCTCCCCCCATTCGCAAAGTATGCCTCGCCCGCATGATGCCCACCAGATTGTGCAAGGCATTGTGGGGCACATGGAAGATGTAGAGTCTGGAGCACACTGGAATACTCCACTGAAAGCCAAAATTAACTTCAACTCGGTGGCAGTAGACGCTACGCTAGATACGGGGGCATCCCTGTCTGCTGTGCGGGCTGAACTCATTTTGGAGAACAACTTGTCTCCCAACAGAACCCACCAGTGGATGGGTCCACCGGTGAGCCTAGTAGACGGTGCTCGCTGTCTCCCGGAGAGTGTTACATGGCTGCCCATAGGGTTCCTGAACAAAAGGTTTTACCACCGGTTTGCTGTCATCCGCAACTTGTCGTCCCCCTTTGTCTTAGGGATGGACTTTATGAGCAGGGCCTCTTTGACAATCCACATCCCCTCAAGAACCGTAGTTATGGGCGACATTCCATGCCCAGGCGCGGATGAAGAGGAGGGTTGCTCAGTTGATATGTTGAGCGATGATAATGTCATTATGACGCTTGACATGGTAGAGCCCTCGCTGGAGACCAAAGCTCTGGAGGCAAACCTAACAGATAGTCAGAGAGAACTATTAGTTGTCCTCCTTGAACAATTTAGCAGTATGTTTGATGGACATTTGGGTCGCACGTCTTTAACTGAACATGTGATCGACACGGGAGACGCGAGGCCTATTAACCTCCCCCCGTACCGCACCTCCCCTGCAAAGAAACAACTCATTGAAGATCAGGTCCAGAAAATGCTGGAAGATGGCATAATTGAACCGTCCATGAGCCCATGGGCCGCACCTGTCGTGATTGTTAACAGGTTGGGCGCTGACCCACGGTTCTGTGTGGACTTTAGGGGGCTGAACCAGGTGACTCAGAAGGACTCGTACCCCTTACCGCGGGTCGATGAGTCTCTCGACTTCCTAGCGAGAGGTCGATTCATTTCAACATTGGACCTAGCGAGGGGTTACTGGCAGGTGCCGGTCTCAGGGGACTCACGCCCTAAAACAGCCTTTGTTTCCCATTGTGGGCTGTTTCAGTTTCGCGTGCTCCCTTTCGGACTCTGCAACGCACCAGCCACCTTTCAGAGGCTGATGCACAACGTCCTCAGCGGCCTTGTTTACAAGACATGTGCTGTATACTTGGACGACATCGTGATTGTGTCCCCTACCCTCGAACAGCATTTGTCGGACCTGCGGGAGGTCCTCGAGAGACTTAGGTCTGCGGGCCTCTCGTTGAAGCTCAAGAAATGCCAGTTCTGCCTGAAGGAGCTCACCTTCCTAGGCTACCGGGTTACCCCGGATGGCATTAAACCGGACAGTGACAAAATCAAGGCTGTGATGCAGTTCAGAACTCCATCCTCAATGAAACAGGTGCGGCAGTTTCTCGGTCTGACGGGGTACTACCGCAGATTCGTAAAGGAATATGCTCGCCATGCAGAACCTCTGCACGCCCTGACAAGGAAGGATGTTACCTTCCAGTGGGAGGACAGGTGTCAGGAGTCCATGGACTTCCTGAAACAGAGCATTGCAACAGCGCCTGTCCTGTCACTCCCCGACTTTTCCCGGCCTTTCTTCATCCATACAGATGCATGTGACCTGGGCTTGGGGGCGGCCTTAATGCAGAAGGATGCAGAGGGTAGGGAAGTAGCGGTCGCTTACGCGAGTCGAGCTCTTCACAAGGCAGAGAAACCATACTCTACGCCAGAAAAGGAGTGTCTGGCTGTGATTTGGGCTTTAGAACACTTTCGTCCCTATGTGGAAGGGCTTCACGTGACGGTCTTGACTGACCACAACAGCCTTAAGTGGCTGATGTCACGTCCAAACCCCACCGGCCGGTTGGCGCGGTGGTCCCTGCGCTTGCAGGACTTTGACTTTACCATCGTACATAAGGCGGGGGTGCACAACAGGGTGCCAGACGCTCTGTCTCGCAACCCACTACCTGCACCAGAGGGTCCTCCTATTGAAATCTTGCCAGAGCATGCTGTCATCTGGGGCATGGATCTTCGTGCCCAGCCTCCCCTTTTGTTAGAGGACCGAACTCAACTAAGGCAGCTGCAGTTGGATGACCCAGGTGCAGGTCCAAAGCTCCGAGACCTGGAGTGTTCCCCCGATCTGGGTTCGGACGTCAGTCCTTCACCGTCCTTGGTGGTCAATGACGGCCTACTCTATTACCGAGGCCCGAAACATAAGCGCAATCTTCGGCCCCAGGAGGAGCTGAAGCTGTATGCTCCTACGGCTCTCCGGGGTACCCTGTGCGGTTATTATCATGACCACCCTACAGCAGGTCACCTGGGGATTGCTAAGACACTAGCAAGAATTCAGTCTAGGTTTTATTGGCCCAAGTTGGCATCTGAAGTTAAACGCTACGTCTTGTCGTGCCCAGTATGTCAACTCACAAAACCCAGTCAAAGAAAGCCAGCGGGCTTCATGGTCCCCATTACGCCCCAGCGACCCTGGGAATACGCAGGGGTCGATTTTGTTGGACCACTACCTCGCACCGCTTCGGGGAACTCGTACATACTGGTCTTCGTGGACTACTTCTCCAAGTGGATCGAAGTGTGTGCGGTTCGGGATGCGACCGCTCGAGTGGCGGCCAGTAAGTTCATTAACGAGGTGTTTGCTAGGCATGGGGCCCCTAGATACCTTATTTCGGACAGGGGCTCACCTTTTGTCAGTGAGCTGTTTGATTCTGTTCTCTCCACTCTTGGGTCCACCCACCGCCTCACGACGGCGTATCATCCGCAAACTAATGCGACCGAAAGAGTGAACAGAACTCTCAAAACAGCCATCCGCGCCTACGTGGGCGATAAGCACGCGTCATGGGATAAGTTCATGTCCCAAATCTGTTTCGCGCTGCGCTCAGCCCCCCATGAGAGTACAGGACTCAGCCCTGCTATGATGTTGTATGGTAGGGAGCTGGAGACTCCCCTTGACTTGCTTACTAAGCCGTCTGGAGAGAGCGAGGAGTCATCCATGCCCTATCCGGAGACCCTTAAAGCGTCGCTTCAGGAGGCCCACGATCGTGCCAGGGAGACACTGGCTCGCAGCCACGCTAGGCAGAAACGCTACTACGACCTGAGACGCCGACCGATGACCTATGCAGTCGGAGACTTGGTGAAAGTCAAAGCTCATCATCGATCGGACGCTCAATCTTCCTTCGCAGCCAAGCTGGCACCCTTGTTTACAGGCCCCCTCCAGGTTACTCAGAAGCTTGGGGAGGTCAACTACAGATTAGCCAAGATTGACACTGGTGAAGACGCAGGAGTCTTCCATGTCGTGAACGTTCAGCCATTTTACTCCTGGGACTCCACATCTCCTTCAGGGCACCGGACTTCGGCTCAGGAGAGCCTGGATGAGACTGAAACGTGGGAACAGCCCTCATCCCCGAGTTCAGGGGGTATCGAAGCAGGCGGGCACCCCGCTGAGGGCGCCGCTGAGTCGCCACCGGCTGAGGGGGAACACTATCGTTTGAGACCCCGCCGGTGCCCCAGAATCACTGAGGGTTGGACTGCTACCAGGTGGACTAACCGTCATCATACGGACAGACTCAATGTTGGCTGAGGATTGGTTTCATACATGTGCAGGCTGTAATTGTTCTGTTCATAAGGGGTGATTACTTGTTCTGTTCCACTGAGCCCTCGTCATCGTGGCCCGTGAGAGCCTTTGTTTGGTTTTCTGTTGTACCGATTTGAGTGACCGGTTGTGTTGTATGTCTGACTGTTTCCCTTGTCTATGACCATCTCTGGAAGATGGATTGGCAGTAATACTGCATGTTCTGTATTGTTTGCTTCAAACACTAAGTTTGTTTATTGACTGTACCCATGCTGTAAGGTAAGGATGTCTAACAATTCCTCCACAACCTGCTTACTACCTAATGTAACTATGTATAGTGAAAAAGGGTAGCGGGAGGAGGGTTACCTGGGTCCGGCTGAGGACAGCCTGCTAATTGCCGGGGGGGTGATGTAACAACCCTTTTGGGTTATAGCACCACTAGGGGGGGTTGCCCTATTATTGTAGTAGTTGTGGGAGTCTCCTAGTGGGTGTTGTTGTTGTTAGCAGCGGCCATTTCATGCTGTACATGTTCAATTCTACGAGGAAGTACCTTAATGTTGTAACGACCTGGCACCGGCGACTACCGAACCCCGGACATGTATGTACGGACAGAGTAGAGCCGTGGAGACCTGGCTCGTATGGTCTTACGTTGCTGATAAGAAATAAAGGTCTGTTGTTTAACTTAACCGACTGGCTTCGAGTTATCCGGCTAACCTCCACACCACATGCCCACTGGACCTGCTAGCCGCTCCTTCCTCGCCAGACTGCTGTTACAAAGGGTCACAAAAAGTGAGCGGGAGTGTTTTCCCTCATAAGCCCCGAGGTTTGCTGGAAGAGGATCCAGAGCAAAGTAGTGCGTTTTTCTCTGCTGTTTCGCATATCAGAAAATGATCAGTAAACTAAATTTTTGGCAACAGTTTTGAGTGATATTGCAGACAATAAAGCTCAGATAGCAATACTGCATTCGACTGCATGATTGCTTGGGTGCTTTACTGAGCTGTCAGGACTCTTTGTCTGTTTCTGTGGATTGCTTTCCCCATGCTGTGTCACAAATACTAAAAAGCAGCTTTAAGTTATGTTTTTGCCAAACTCACGAATGCTAGCGTTAGCTTACCCTTCCATCTGAGTGTTTAGTCTGAGGTGCACTGTGCATATGTCAAGCCTTTCGCTGCCAAGGATTCTGAACTTGGTGTTAATCAAGTTTATTACTTTGTAATGCATCAAAATGTTTATGATACAAAGTCCACGCTGCTCTGAGACTGAATTTTTAAGCAATTAAAACACTCTTGGCCTCGTGTGCATTAGAGGAAACTTTGCTTTACTGCAGCCCATTAAGTTGCTGCTCTAAAGTGTGAAGATGAGGTTGTCAAGTATAAAAGAGGACTGCAGACCAAACAGAACAACCCCAGAAGGGCTGAATGAAATAATAATAAACACTGACACAGATGCAGCATGCAGTGCTGGCATCAAGATCGCACTTTTCAGCAGAACCTCAGACTTAAGTGCTGAAATTCAAAGCATTTGTTTAATATAATTAATTATAAATAAACAAAGAACAAGGATCACATCTGTTCAGCCATTTAGAGGGTCATTCACATGCTGCTACTAAATAAAGTAAAGCCTTGTTTAGAAATAAATAGTGACAACATCAGCGTATTTCCTTATCCACGACGTGTAAAATCAACTAAGGAGATATTTTTTGCTCCTCTCTTCCCAGTGGCAGAGTCAGTCTCTGAGTCTTCATATCATCTATTACTGCTGGAGGCCAGCGTAATTGCACAGAGCCCATTTTCTGATTCAGCGTTTCTCCGGTTTTAGAACAGCAATCAGAACTGTCCCACGGCGATCCAGTTTATCGCTGCGCTCACTTCGTCTTATTTCAGATGATGTGAAGTGAAACACGGAACGATGGGCGGTTATGCTCCAAGGCCGCATCAGGGACAAGTTTTTCTCCATCTTGCCTAATCATGCTGTCTGCAGCCCACGGGGGTCATCTTCCTCCTCCTCATCCGCTGCTGAGGTTTGCACAATAGGAAGATTTTGTCTCTTGTCTCATCACTCAGGATCGTCTCTTATTTGAAACAATAAAGATCCCATTAATCACCCTCAACCGGATTTTTTGCATTTATTAGAATGGAATTGGACATGTATTCCATCATATTTGCATCTTATATCTTATATCATGGTTTCTTTACTTTTTAAAAAATAATAATCATTTCTAAAACATTAGCACACATGCGGCCATTTGCCCATTTATTTATTTTAAGTCCAAAGCCAAAGCAGATTGATTGGAAGGTTTTGCATAAAGGCCCATTTGTAATGGCTCTGTGGGCGAGCTGATGAACCGCTGTAGCATTTCGATTAACTTCTAACACACCACAGTCGCATCGCTTGATTAAAACTACTTTCTCAATTTGGGAAATGGACTTTGATCTTGTAAGACGGAGAATAAATGCATTCAAACATATAAATGTAAGTTTACTCTCTGTTTTTAATTTTCTAACGTTTGAAGATGGAAATGCTAATCATCCAGTGATGAATGAGCATAACTCCAAACCAGTAACCACCAGTGGTGGGCTCGTTGTGCAGAATATCAGCCCAATTATGACCCAGTCCTGTGTAATATAAAAGAAAACCAACAGTGCATCTGGGATGCCTCACAAAATCCCCACAGAAAGATTGCTGTGTTTCTTCAACATGACGCTGCCAAACCCAAAGTTGCCATTTGTCCATATATTAAATTCCTGAATCATCCCACAAATGAGTGTGAGGAAATGAGCTGAAGACTGAAGACAGAAAGAGATGACTTGACTGCAGTCACTGGTTAGACTCAAGGTCCAAATCCTCTGAAAAGA